>NW_004524661.1:2153704-2158402 GCF_000260255.1 Octodon degus | reverse complement strand
TAAAATTATGTAACAGAAGGCCCTGTTTTCTACCTTACACTTTGTAGTTAATACTTTCTCTTGTCCTCTTTGCATAAATGATACCAGTTGGCATGTTGTGAACTGAACTGAACTGAACTGCGGAGAATTTCATATTCAAGAACATGGACAGTGGCTTTCACAAGATAGCCAATATGAAACTAAGTCTTTCAGTGAAATAGACCAACAGTAACTGAATTCTACTAAGAAGCAGTGTGTGATTTCCTTCCATAGCTCATTCTTAAAATGACTACAACCCTAGTCACACCTTGTGTGAGCACCTGAGTCAGAAGACCTAGGGTAACACATGTTCAGAACCCTGAGCTACAGAAACTGGGAGATAACACACTAAGGCATGTTTTTGGTTATACCTAAATATTGGGGTAATATTTTGCCAATACAGATCTTCATTGAACAACCCACCTGTTTAGCAACTGTTCTGCCTTATGGCTGAGGCAAGCTATTTGTACTTATGACCTGTCTTTTTGTACAATTCTGTATATTTTGTTTATAGAACCTCACTGTCTTTCATTTGTGCAGTACATCCTGTTTATATAGTACTATAATTTCTGATTGCACTGTACAGTACTTTAAGTTTATGTTTTGTTATATATTACAGTACTGCATGTATAAGCCATGCAAATAAAAGCAAAGTCATCAAAAAAAAAAAAAAAAGAAATGTGTCTCTTCTGGGCAAGTAGAGGTTATGCCAGGTAAGTGGTTAGCCTTTTAGTCTTTGTGTGACTGTCAAACTGCAATCATTTTACAACATCAACATAAAATATTATGGCAGATACTGTACAAGTTTGTTTTATAAGAGTGAAAAGTAGAAAGTTAATAGCCAGATATTATAAATTATATTTCACTTTGCCAAAGGTGGAGTTCCATTGGGCTTCATTTAAATGAGTATCTTACTCTTTTAGCATTGTGTCTGACCTCCCTTGCATGATGAATGTCTTTTAAAAGTATCCCCTATATGAGAGGGAAATGGAGTTTTTGTATAATGATTTAAAATAGCAGAAAGAAAATTAAAGTAAATCTCCAGAGAGCCTAGCATTCCACATCCTTCAGCTTTTGATGAGGGCTTGCCATGTTAACACTTTATTTCTAACATACTTTTCCAATTAGTTATTAAACTATATAATCATCATTTCTGCCAGAGAATCATTTGTAGATATCAAGAAATATAACATATGACCAGACAACTATTAATATAATATCATGATACATACTCTCTGGAAAACTTTAATGTGATTAAATAAAAGAAGAATACCTGAGATATTTGAAAATCTGCCAACAGCTGTTTGAAATTATTGTGTGATACCTGATGTTCTGCATATACCTGTCTAAACTGGAAAGTGAACTTATTTGTGTGAAAGAATGAGATAATAGTTATTTAATGTCTAATTTTTTTTCAACGTTGCATCTTGTTCTCTTTAAAGAAAACAAGCTATACCGCAGTTTTTTAAAATTTTATTTTAAAGAAAGTAAAGCAAAATTTCAAGACAAGATAATAGGGTAACAATGGTTAATACAGTATATATTGTTACTTAGAGTACAAGATATATGCATTTAATTGTCCAAAGAATGTTAGCATAAACCTTCCTTTTTTCTTTTAATGCATTTGTTACAGGGTCTGCAGGGACTACAGGATCTCACTATGTAGATCGGATTTGTAGTGATCCTCCTGTTTTCAGCCTCCCAAGTGCTGGGATTACAGCCATGTGCCACCATACTCAGTCTCAACACACCCTAGGGGTGGGGCTGGCACAGCATGGCAGAGATTGAACCCTGGCCACCTAAACAGGTGCTTTAGTCTGCTGAGCTATCAGGGTGGCCCCTTCCTTTTCAATAAACTAAGAGAAATTAGGAATAGCATGATTTTAACCATCATGCATATATATGTTTATACATATATATTTATAGGGCTTTTTTTCCTATTCTCTTCTCCTTTTCCCCATCCAGGTTTTTCTTTCATTTTGAACAGTTTCTTTCCATTTTACAATATCTAGTGCACATTTTAGATCTTACTATTTTAGCTTCTAACACTAGAGAGACAACAGGGTGTTTACATATATATCTGGTTTATTCCACTTAGGAGTATAGTCTCAATTTGTATCTATTTACCAATAAAAAACTCCAATTTATCCTTCTGCATGACTGAGTAGTACTCCATTGTATAAAAAGACCATATAATTTTTATCCATTACTTGGTTGATGGGCATATGAGTTGTTTCCAAGCTAGAGTATTACACATTGTACTGCTGTAAACATGGTTGCACATATATTGTTGTAGTACAATGCTTTTCATTCTTCTGGGAAGACACTGAGAAGGGTAATAGCTGAGTAAAATAGGACCACCAATCCTAGTTTTATGAGGAATCTCCACATTGCTTTCTGTAGTGATTACACCAGTCTGCACTCCCACCAACAGTGGAAAAGGGTTCTTTTTCCTCCACAGCCCCTCCAGCATTTGTTATTGGTTGATTTCTTGATAATAGCCATTCTTTCTGGGATGAGATGTACTCTTAATGTTGATTTAGTTTGTATCCCTCAAGTGACCAGTGATGTTGAACATTTTAAAATATACTTATTTGCTCTTTGATTTCTTCATTTAAGAAGTGTGTATGCATCTCGGATTCCCAGTTTTGGATTAAGTCTTTACATTTGGGAGGTTTGATTATTTTCAAGTTCTTTATATGTCTTTGATAGTAATCATTAGACTGAGGAACAGTTGGCAAACATTTTTCCTTTATTGTAGGTTGTCTCTTCACCCTGTTGATGTTTTCTGTTATGGTTTGTGTATAGGTGTCCCCTCAAAGCCTCATGCAGTCATGGGGTGGCTTCAGGAGTTTGTGATTATTGTGGGTGTGGATGCTGCACCTGTCCTGGGGAAGGTAATTTGTATCATAGTGTAAGGAGGTGAGAGCTGCTGCCACTCCCTTTGCTCTTTTCTTTTTGCTGCTGCCATGAACCCATGAATGGTTACTTTCTGTTGTGTGCCACTCTGCCTTGGAGCCATCTGAGTGTGGACTGAAACCTCCAAGTAACCATGAGCTAAATAAACCTTTCCTTCCTTCATTTTGGTTGTTGGGTATTTGTCCCAGGAAGAGAAAAGTAACTGAGACAATTTGTCTTGCTGTGCAAAAGCTTTTTAATAAGATGAGATTCCAGTTATTGATTCTTTGTGATAGTTCCTGTGTGATCAGGGTTTTATTCATAAAGTCTTTACCTACACCAGTGTCTTCAAATATTTAGATATTTGATTTATTTTAGTTTACTGCATGGTGAAATGATACATGTCATTTTTTTTTTAATTTATTTTTTTATTTTGGCAGAACCGGGGATTGAACTCAGGCACTTGTGCTTGCCAGAGAAGCACTTACTCTACTGAGCCATCTTCCCAGCCCCTACATGTCCACTTTTAATCTTTGGCATATGTATAGCCAGTTTTTCCAGAACTATTTATTAAACAGACTATCTTTTCTAGTCAAAGTGTTTGGCACCAAAAGGTGTCTAAGTATGTCTGGAGGTGTTTTATATATCTTCTAATCTGTTTCATTGATTTTTAGGTCTTTTTTTTTTTTTTCCAGTACTTTTTTTTAATCATAGTAACTTTACCAGTATAATTGAAAGTCAGGGATTGTAATGTTTCCTACCTTGCCTTTGTTGCCCTGAATTGCCTTTGGTATTCTAGGTTTCTTCTGGTTCCAAATGAATTTTAGGGTTGTTTTCTCTAATAGTGTGAGATTGAGCTGTTGGGACTTTCAATTGGAATTGCGTTAAATCTGTGTAACAGTTTTGGAAGTATGGTCATTTTTACTTTATTGGTTCTTCCTACCCAAGAGCAAGGGATCTTTCCATTTTCTAATATCCTTTTCACTCTTCTCTTTCAGAGTACTGTAATTTTCAGTGTAGAGGTCTTTACTTCCTTCATTAGATTGATCCCTTCATATATCTTTCTTTTTTTAAATATTTTTTTATTTATTTGGTAGCAGGTCTTGCTATGCTGTTCAGACTCATATGATCCTCCTATCTCAGTCTCCCAGGCACTAGGATTATAGGCATGCGCCGTCACACCTGTTTTTTTTTTTTTTTTTTTTTTTAATTTTTTCTGCACAGGAAAGGAGATTAACCAGATGACTGAAGAAGAACCAAGTTGATTGCAAATTAAGTATTTATTATAGAGGCACAGTCCTAACAGGAACTGTTTGGGAAATACTAGAGATAGGGAACACTCTTCTTTCACAATGTTTGCAAGCAAAACTTCAGTCAAAAGGTGCTTTCCAGGATGGTTATTTGACAGGAAATAACTGAGAAGCTCTCACATTTCTCACATTTAACCTCAGTAGATGAAGCTATAGTCACCAACTAAGTTAGGTTGCTCTCACAGTAGGGTGCATTGGGCGTATATGAGTTAAAGAAGCAACCTCTGCTTTTTGAGGAGGGGTTTAATGGTTAGAAAAGTTTAGTGATATTTTTTCCATCAGTTAGTGAGTCTAATTCAGACGCTGAAGTACGTTCGTTTTTTTTTTTTCAAAGTTTTATTGATAAACAGCAATGAGACAGTTTCAAATCAAATTGGAATTACAGTTTCAACAAATAATACACTGCATATATTCTTCTTAGTGGTTAATTGCTGTACAAGATGCAGACTTGTGATCCTATTTACAAACACCA
>NW_004524661.1:2089899-2148140 GCF_000260255.1 Octodon degus | reverse complement strand
TCTCACATTGTTCATCTTTGCATCATGTTGTAGGTGATGGATTATTCTTTCCTGCATCCTCGTTGTTTTTAAGAGATCCTTTCTTACCTTTTCACTAGCTACACCAGCATCTTCAAGAACTGAAACTCTTTCTTCACATTCACTTAAACGGTTTTGCAAGCTTGTGATTGAGAGTTTCATTTCCTCTATATCTCTTTGACTCTGCTTCATGCGATCTGTTTCTTTCCTGTATTGCTCATTCAAGGAATCTGTCATTTTTCTAATCTCCTGTATTTTTTTTTATCAATATCTTCCTTAGAAGCAGTTAGAAATTCTTTTACTATAGTGTTTTTTTCAGTTTGGGTTTCCTGCTTATGGTTCTGTAGTTGCTTCTTTACTTCATCTGCTACGAGTTTTGAGAGTTCTTTTTTTATTTCAGAAAATAATTGCACTCTGATTTCCTCTATATCTTTCTGCTGTTGCTTATTTACTCTCGATGCTCTTGATTCATGCATTTTAGCCGAGCTAGTGTCCTCCGCAGTTGTTCTGGGTGGGCACTGGGTTGCTTCCCTATGTTTCTGCATTTGATTCTTTAGTGCAGATGTTATTAATTCAGGGATTTCTTTTTTCTTTTCCGATCTGAGGTCTTCTCTATCTTTCTGCAGCTGTTTTATTTCAGAAGCTGTTGATTCATTGCTTTCAGCTGTGTGATTTCCAATGTGTTCTGTGTTAGTGCCCTCTGCACTTGTTACGGGTTGGCTTGGGTTCTGATGTTGCATTTTGTTCCCTCTTGTCATTTTGTGTAGCACTGTCTTCTGCCTTTTGTTGTAGATCTTTGCTGTAGTTATAACCTTCACACGTACTGAAGTTCAGGTGGAGCTCTACAGAGTTTGGACTTATCCAGCTGCGTCTGGCTCAGGTCTGGCTGCTGTTCTCAGGTCCTTCCTGCTGCGGACCTGGTCTAGTACTGGGTCTGGGGGTTCCCGGAATTCGGCAGAAATTCCTACTGGGCGGGAGCGGTGGGGGAGTTTCGGTGGAGTGGTGGGGGGCGGCCCGAGGGGGTGGGAGAGGGTCCAGCCCACGCTGCGCCTGGGCTGGGACTGGTCCCGCCTGTGCAGGGTAGCAGGAATCTCTCCACACACTCACCGGACCTGGGGTAGGACTGGTTGAAGTATGTTCTAAATTGAGAATTTAAATAGATGGATGATACCTGAATTTCACCAGATTTGGGAAAACAAACCCAACAAACAAAAGCTAAATGAATGTGAAGGGAATTATAATGACAAGAGTCATTATTAACAATGGACAGTAGATGCCAAGAAAAACAGTAATGCCCTCTCCCCACACCTGGTTTTGGTGGCTTGCTTAGCACAGGGTTGCGGCCCACATGGCATGTGATACTAGGGATCAAATCTTGGTCCTTGGGTTTGCCAGGCAGGTGCTTAGACCACTGAGCTGTCTCCCGGGCCTGTTATTTATTTATTTATTTATTTATGCTACTGTGACAGTGCTGTTTACCTAATTTCTCTCTCAGTGAGTTTTGTTTTTTGTGTACAGGAAGTCTTTTGATTTTTGAGTGTTGACTTTGTATCTAGCTATCCTACAGAATGTTTTTATTAAATATAGCAGTTTTTTAGTGGGGCTTTAGGGTTTTTTTTTTTTTTTTTAGCATATCATTTCATCCACAAGTAATCTTAGGTTAATTTCTTGCTGTCCTATCATTTTTCGTTTTTTTCTTTCTCTTGTCTAAGTGCTCTCGCTAAAGTTTCTAGGACTATGTTGAATAAGAGGAATCAGTGGACATCCTTGTGCTATTCCTGATTCTGGAGTGAAAGGTTTGGATTTTTGGCCATTTAGTACCATGTTAGCTTAGTTTGTCATAGATGACTTTCATCATCTTTAGGTAAGTATTTTTTCCAGTTTTCTTAGCGTTTTTGCCATGAATGGGTGCTGGACTTTGCCAAAAGTTTTTCGTTTATCTATTGAGATAATCATGTTATTTTTGCCCTTGGCTCTGTTGATAAGCTATATTGCATTTATTGATTTGTGTATTTTTGAACCATCCTTGCATTCCTGGTATGAATTTCACTTGGTCATCCTGTATAATCCTCTTGATGATTTGCTGCATTCTGTTTGCCAGTATCTTAGTGAGAATTTTTGCATCTGTGTTCATTAGAGAGGTTGGCCTATAATTCCTTTTTTTAGTTGGGTCCTTCTCCAGTTTTGATGTCAGGGTAATGCTTGCTTCTAGGAAAAAAAAATTTGGAATATTGCTTCCCTTTCAATTTCATTAAACAGCTTGAAAAGTAGTGGTGTTATGTCTTCCCTAAGTTTCTTAAATAATTCAATGGGGAATCCACAGGACCTTGGCTTTTCTTTGTTGGTAGGTTTTTCATTACATCTTTGATTTCATTTATGGATATTATTTTATTTAGGATTTTTATATCTTCATTCATCTTTGTTAATTTATATGTATCTAGGAATCTGTCCATTTCCTTTGCATATTCTGGCTTATTAGAAAAACAGTTTTGAAAGTTGGTATAGATGGTCTCCTGTAGTTCTGCAAAGACCATTGTGCTTTCACCCTTTTCATTCCTAATTGCATAGATTTGAGTCTCTGTTTTGATAATGTTGGTGAAGTGTTTCTAGATTTTATTTCGTCTTTCAAAGAACCACCTCTTCATTCATTGCATCTTTGTATTGTTTTCTTACTCTCCAATACATTAATTTCTCTTTTGAACTTTATAGTTTACTCCTTGTTGGAGCTCCTTATTGGAACAGCTTTTAAACTGTTCTTTTTTCTAGAAGTTTGAGGTTCACCATTAAGTTATTTGTGCTTGCTCTCTTTTCTTGTTATGCATATTCAGTGCTATAAATTTTCCTGTTAGGACTGCTTTCATTGTGTCCCATATGTTCTGATTTTCTGGTGTGATGTATTCTCGTTATCATTTTTTTTGCTCATTATCATTTCCTTGTAGGAACTCTAATTCTTCTTTAAGTTCATCTGTGACCAATTGGTTGTTCAGCAGGGTACCTTTCAATTTCATGTATTTATGAAGTTCTTATGGTTTCCTTTGCCTTTGATTTTCAGTTTCATTACACTATAATGTGATAATATGCACTAGATAATTTAAATTCCTTTGCATCTACTTAAGCATGTTCTTTAGCTTATATGCCATCCACTTTGGAGAATATCCCATCCTACATGTAGTTGAGAAGAATGTATATAGAACACTTAACAGACATGTGCTAAGTGCGTTTCTTTAAAAGTTTGTTTCAGTTCTGATATTTAATTGTTGAGTTTTTGTCTAGTTGATCTTTTTGTGACAGTGGGTTTTTGAGATCTCCAATACAAATTTTATTACTCTTATTTGATTTTTCATGTACATTCATGTTTGTTTTACATGGTAAGTGTACTGCTATTGATTGCATATACATTGATGATTTTTGTCACTTCCTCTGTTTTGTTTGTTTTCCAGTTTTCTGTCTCCTGGAGTATTGTTTTCCATTCTTTGACTTTCAGTGTATAAATTTCTTTTTTAATTAAATGTGTTTCTTGTATGCAGCGTAGTTTTGGATCTTGCTTCTCAATCCAGTCTGCCAATCTGTGTCTTTTGATTGGTGAACTGAGTCCATTAAGATTGATGGCTATCACTGAAATGTATTGACTTGTCTTTGTCATATTATTTTCTTGTTATTGGCTCCCTACTCCCTTTCCCCCCCAATTGTTTGCCTTGTCTGGTGGATTCCTTCATGTGGGTTTCATGGGTTGTAGTCCATGTTTTCTCTTCCTAGGATGTCTCAGATCATTGTGGAGTGCTCATTTGCTGGGCATGAATTTTCTTAAATATTCTGTGTCATGGGAATATTTCCTTTCTCCCATCAGTTTTGTAAGATAGTTTTGTGGGGGTACTTCATTATTGTTTGATGGTTGTTTTTCTTTAGAGCTTGAAATACTTCCACTCCAACTTCTCATTGGCTTGAGTGTTTGTGCTTAGAAGTACAGTATGATTCTGATGGGCTTTCTTTTTTTAAATTTTTTAAAAAATTCTTTATTTGATATGGGGGTCTCACTGTGCAACTCCAACAGGTAGTGACTCTGTCTGCCCAGTAATGGGATTACAGGTGTGTGCCCCCCCACCTGGTTTTGATGGCTGGCACAGTGGACTTGGGTTCTAGGACCTGCATTGCATGAAGTGCTGGGGATTGAACTCGGGTCCTTGTGCTTTCCAGGCAGGCGCTTAGACTGCAAGTTATCTCCCCAGCCCTCATGGGCTTTCCTTTATAAGTGATATTTTTTTTTTCTTTTTTTTTCCCTAAGAGTTTTTAAGATTGTATTCTTGTGTTGAATTTCTGGAATCTGGCCTATATTATCCCTGGCTGTAATTTTTTTTTTTTTTTATTGTAACTAATTGGGATTCTATATGCCTCACTTACGGTATGTCAAATTCTTTTTCCCTACCAGGGAATTTCTCTGCCAGGACCTCAGTAAGTAGATTTTTGGTATCATTTGTGCTATCTCCAGCTTTTTCACTGACTCCAGTTAATTTTTTATCATTCTTCCTTGCCTCATCTAGCAGCTGTTAGATCGATTTTTCATGGTCCCTTGCTGTTTCTAAGAAATCTTTTCATGATCGATAAGTATAAGTCTGTCTTCCATATCTGAAATCCTGTCCTCACATTGGCTTATCCTGCTGTGAATATTTTCAATACAATTTTTATTCTCCTGGGTATCTGTGTGAATCAACCTTATGAATTCCATTTCTTTGCTATGCTGAGCCTGTGTGGCTTCCATATGCTTCTTCTTCTTCTTCCTTTTTTTTTTTTTTTTTTTTTGGCAGAACTGGGGGTTGAACTCAGGCCCTTGCACTTGCCAGGGAAACACTTATTCTACTGAACTATCTCTCCAGCCTCCATATGCATCTTAAGCTTCTCTCTCTCTCTCTCTCTCTCTCTCTCTCTCTCTCTCTCTCTCTCTCTTTAAATTTGTATCTGCTCTAGAGTCTCTAAGCATGGTATTTTGGTTACTTTTTTCTCATTGCTGGGACAAAATACCTGACACTCAAATTAATGAAGGTAAGACTTCTGTAGCTCAGCTTGTGGAGGTTTCAGTTCATAATCAGTAGGCTGCAAGTCAGAGTGGAAAATGGAAGAAGGCAACAGTTCATGGCAGTGGAAAACAGCAAAACAGCAAGAGCAAAATTGGAAGAGCAGTGGCAGAAAGAAAGCCTTTTTCTCTTATACTGCATTTAGTTTGCTAGAGGGTGGGTGAAGCACTCACATCCATAATCCCTGCATTGGCTTATGAATTAATCACAAATTCTAGAAGCCTGCCCATGATCACATCAAGCTTTGTGGGGGACAGCTAGACATAAACCGTAACACGTGTTTTTCATCCTCACTACAGTTATCTGGGAAATTATTTCTGATTTGACTTATTTCTAGAGCCTCATTCAACTACTTTGTTGTTACTGCTTCAGAAAAGCCATGGGACTGGTTTTCAGATTGTCCCTCCTCATTGGCCCCATGTTTTCCTTTGGTCAACTGGATGTTTGGGGTTGCATCTCATTTAAGTATCTTCTGATTTTGCTTCTTTTGTCTATTTTTTGTGTTTCCTTTTTTCTTTTATCTTTACTTTTTCTTTCTTTAAATTTCATTAGTGATGCTTATGAATTGCTTATGTTATGTTAGTTTATTGCTAGTATTTTGTCAATGTTGTCTTTAGAAGCAGTTATAAATTCTTTTACTGCATTTTTTTTTTTTTTTTCAGATTGGGTTTCCTCCCTAGGTTTCTGTAGTTGATTCTTTACTTCAGATGCTATGAGTTCTAAGAATTCTTTTTTTATTTCAGAAAAGAATTGTGCTCTGAGTTCCTCTATAACTTTCTGCTGTTGCTTATTTACTATTGATGCTATTAATTCATACATTTGAGCCGAACTAGTGTCCTCCGTACTTGTTCTGGGTTGGCATTGGGTTTCCTCCATATGTTTCTGCATTTGATTCTTTACTGCAGATGTTATTAATTCAGGGATTTCTTTTTTTATTTCCAGTCTGAGTTCCCCTATACCTTTCTGCAGCTGTTTCTTCATTTCAGAAGCCGTTGATTCATTGCTTTCAGCTGTGTGATTCCCAATTTGTTCTGTGTTAGTGTCCTCTGCACTTGTTACGGGTGGGCTTGGGTTCTGAGATTGCATTTTGTTTCTTCTCGTCATTTTGTGTAGCACTCTCTTCTGCCCTTTGGTGTAGATCTTTGTTGCAGTTATAACCTTAGCACGTACTGAAGTTCAGGTTCAGATCTACAAAGTTTGGATTTATCCAGCTGTGCCTGGCTTAGGTCTGGCTGCTGTGCTCAGCTCCTTCCTGCTGCTGCCCTTGGGGGTGAACCTGTTATGCCCCTCTGGCAAGATGTTCTGCTCCTGGACTAGGTGGGTAGTTCTATCCTCTATACTCTCTGCAGGGATTGCAGCTGCAGGGTTCACCCCAGGCCTGTATGCCAGGCCTGAGCTGAGCCTGGAGGGGACAAGGTGGAGTAGGTGGGAGAGGCAGCTGTCCTACACACTCACCAGGCCTGGGCTAGAACTGGATCTGGGGGTTCCTGGAACGCGGCAGAAATTCCTACACGGCAGGCAGGGTGGGGGAGGTGCTGTGGAGTGGTGGGGCACGTCCCAAGGTGGTGGAAGAGGGTCTCACCCCCGCTGCGCCTGGGCTGGGACCAGTAGTAGGTCCCCCTGGCGCAAAGTAGCCAGAAGCTCTCCCACACTCACCGGGCCTGGGCTAGGACTGGTATTGCTAGTATTTTGAACCCTTAGGCAATGACTACTTCTCTGAGTTACGTCCCACGTGTAGCTGGTTGTTGGATTTTGATCCTCTTGCAAGATCCTACCTCTTCCATTTTTTGTGGAGGTGAAGTTGTTGCCTGGTTGGCACAGCACCTGGTCCTTTGGCAGTGTGCCACAGTGTTTTCTATGACTCTATGTCATTCTCAGTTTTGGAATACCAGAATGAATAGCTGTTTAGAAGAACTGTGTCACTGTTCATTAACTTGGTACCATCAGGAAGAACAATAGCATCAAACACAGCCTAGAAAGGAACTGAGGAAACCATTAATTGGCACCTTGAACTGTTTGAACTAGATTTTTGGTTATATAACAAAATCTCTAGCAAACAAGAAAGTGTATATGTCCTTAGTGTATTAACTTTTCTCTCTCAAGGCTTAAAATTTAAAAGGGATTAGGGAGAAAATAGCTAAGTAGAAGAAGAGATTAGAATTAAGGCTCGAGGACAAAAGATCAGGTTAACTTTGGGAAAGTGGTGCAGTTGACTGGATAGAAAGAGAGACGAAAGAGTAACAAGCAGGACAGAACAAGAACCAGAAAGAGGCTAGAAACCACATTCACACATAATAGCAAGGTTAAACAGTAAAGAAGTGCAGACTCAGGACATAAGAGAGCCTCTGCTGTGACATCCTGTTACTAAGTGGGTTCCCAAAATTTCTCAAGGAGATTATGGGGCCACAGAGGAAAGTGATCAATAGTGTATAGTGTGTCCAGGAGAGGCACCTAGAAAGAAAAAATCCTCTCAGGCTTTCACAGAGAGCAAATTGGTCAAACAATGGCCGTGACTCATCTAGATGGCTGACACTGACAAAAGATCCACACAAGGTGCTGTACATGGATTTATCCCTCAGGGTAAATCCTGAGGGGATTTGACTGACCTTGTGAGATAGCAAAAGGTACATTTTTAGTCATATATGTCTTGCTTTAACTTGGTCTTAACCATCCAGCAGAAAAGGGTAACCACTAGGTATAAAAAGGAAAGCTATATTAATATGCTGAGATGTAAAAGACTCAAGTCAACAACTTCGGCCAATTGCCAGTTGTGCTAATAACTCACTCCTATCATGGACTATTGGACTACATTGGGCTATTTTGTTGAACTCAAGTACCTACCATCTGTGCTCTGGCAGGTCCTTTAAAGATTTCTCCAAATACAGCTTCTCTAACTGCAGTGGAACACTCATCTCTGACAAAACAAAACGAAAAAAGGGGGATATAAATAAAAGACCATTTTGTTGTGAAAAAAACATGCATATACAAGATAGGTTGTATATACAGCTACTTTCTCTTAGTTCAATGAGCAGAAAGGTTTGTACTAATATTATTTAGACAACATATCATGTCTGCATCCTGTCCTCTGAATAACTAATACGAAGACAACAATATGCAGTGTATTATTATAACTGTCCTACTAACCTCTTTTGAAACTGTTTCATTGCTATTTTATCTTTTTTCTCATTAAAATGAATAAAAAAAAAAGTCAAGGAAAGGAAAAAAACCCAAAGAAATAGGAAACAAAAAATCAAAATAACAGGAATGGTAAACAAACAATAAGAGAGAGAGATAAAGAAATTCACTTCCAGGTTTGTGTCTGCAGTCACTGGTAGACAGCATGTGGAGACAGATTTCAGATCTGTGCTGGTCTTCCCCAGCAAGGCAGAAGTAGCTTTTTAGCAGCATAGTAGATAATCTTGGCACCTTCTGCCCAAGACTAGATTCATTTTACCTACAGCCATCCATGCACCTTCTACGGGACTGAATCCATCTGGGAGCTACTAGATGGAGCTCACATCTTCTCTTAGTTCTGAGCTCAGCCGGCCCCTCTCAAAGATACCTTTTGGCCAGTCACTGTCTGTCACAGAAGAGCTGAGCCCTCAGCACTCACCGCCAGCTCTGCAGGCCTTCACATCCATTGCTTCCCCCACTGCTGCATGTTTCCATGCAGGCCTCCGTGGAGGCCTCTGGGGTTGCCAGCACTCACCGTACATATGCCCACAGGTTGGAACCACTCCTACCATGCAGTGAGTCTCCTCTCAAGGCGCCACCAGCGACCTCCTTCCTCATTGAGGTTTCTCTTTTCACTCTCTGTGGCTTCTGTGTGCACTGGAGATCCTTCTTTGGTCCAGGGCCGAACTTGTCTTCCTCTCGTTGCTATATTTCGGTGTGTGTACGGGGAGTTTCAGAGAGGCTGTTTTGCTGCTTACCACTCTGCCCTTTGGTGCGCCTTCTGCACTGTGCTTTTATGTCAGGCACTAAGTTCATTATCATGAATAATAAAAGGAGGAATTTAGATTGGGAGCTTTTTCCTCTTGCATTTTCTCTGAGATAGTGATCAGATTAGTCAATGATTATTTTTGTTTTGATGGAAATTTCCAAGAGCTTTGAAAATTAGATTCCAATAATAGTAGAAGTGCTTTCGAGAATTTTTGTTAATTCTGGAGCATCAAAAAGAAGTTCCTGGTTAAATATAACAAATACGAAGATCAAGAATTTTAGAGTGCATCATCCTTTTCTTTTTCTTTTTTAAAGAATACAAAATAGTTAAAAAAAAAGCATTGGAAGTGATACAGAATTTCACTAAACAAAGTAATAGGAATTCAACAGTGTTTGCTATTACATGATGTTATCTTTAAATTAGTTGTTTAGGTTACCAGATATAAAGGTACAAAATTGGTTAAAAACAAAGCAAAAAAAAAAAGTTATTAAAAAATTTAAAAAATAAGAATAAAAAGAAAAAAATTTAAACATTACCTGCTCCTTTCAAAAGACCAGCAGGAATCACCAGTATAATTATCCAAATCATCCTGCATATATACATAAATATATCTTTTTCTCTTCTTTCTTTTGTCCTTTGTCTTGTCCCAGTTTTTCCTTTCCATTGAACAAATTCTTTCCCTTTCTCAATATCTGTTGTACCTTTCAGGTTTTATTTACGCTTTCAGGTCCTCACACTAATGAGACAATATGATGTTTACACATGTGAGTCTGATTTATTTCACTTACCAATACAGTCTCTAGTTGTATCCATTTATCTACAAAAGTCTCAAAATAGGGCCAGCCTGATAGCTCAGCAGACTAAGGCACCTGCTTAGGTAGAGTGCAGTGGCCAGGGTTCAGTTGCCAGCGTGCTGAGATGGTGATTGAGACAGGACGTAGTAGTGCATGCCTGTAATCCCAGCGCTTGGGAGGCTGAAAACAGGAGAATCACTACAAGTCTGATCTATGAAGTGAGATCCTGTAAACCCTGTCCTAAAATACAGAAAAAAAAAGCCTCAAATTGATCTTTTTCTAGCGTACAATAATCCATTTTGTAAAAATACCACTTGTTTTTTATTCATTCATTCATTCATTCATTCATTCATTCAGGTGATAGGCATTTAGATTGTTTACAAGATTTAGCTGTGACAAATTGTGCTGCAATAAGAACGGAGCACATATAGTGCTGTGGTATGATGATTTTAGTTATTTTAGAAAAATATCTAGGAAGGAATTGCTGGCTTGAATGAATCTCCAATCCTAGGTTTTTGAGTAATCACCATGCTGACCTCTATAGTGGTTGTACCAATTTGCATTCATCAGCAATGGCGAAGGGTTCCTTTTTTTCCATAGCCTCTCCAGCATTTGTTATTGGTTGATTTCTTGATGATAGCTTTTCTTTCTGGTGTGAGATAGTATATCAGGATTGTTTGAATTTACATCTCATGAATGACCAGTGAACATACTTTCCATAAGTTTTTTATGGAAGATTTCAAAATAATATAGTTATAAAAAATTGAAAATATATTCAAGTACACTTGCCAGATACAATTACCCACAACTGTTGATTCCATATTCTCTGAGGTTTTTTTTCCCTGTATTTACATGTATATATTTCTTTTTCTTTTTCTGATACTGAAATCCTCTTGTCTTGATATCTTATTACTAATCTCAGGTCTAGCCATAGATTTTTTTGCTTTTATTTTTCATAAAACAGTATAAAAATGCTAACATTTGTTACTTAAGTATTTTTTTTTTTTACATAAATGTACTGTTTTCCCCTGGAATTACCTTTTGCACATTTCCTTGTTTTTCATTTTACTTATTATAAATAAAATAATGTTGAATTTTCTTACAACTTTATGTGTATCTGATTTCTTTGTTACGATAATTTTTTGGGGGTAGAATAACTATGTAAGGTACATACATATATTCAGCTTTTGAATGTAAAATCTTGTCCAATGGCTTTAAGTAAATTGGTGATAATTTATATTATCTATCTATCTATCTTTCTGTTTCTTTTTTCTTTTTTTGTCTTTTTGAGACAGGGTCTGTCTATGCAGTTCAGGCTGGTCTTGAGCTGACTTTGTAGCCAGGCTGTCTTGGACTCACAACAATCCTCCTGCTTCTGGAGGAGGGATTAGAAGGGTGTACCATCACACTCAGCTTATTATAATTATATACTATCAAAATACTTAATTTTACCTTCAGTAACAATGTAAATAACTATTATGGAACTTTTTTGCAGATTTGCTAGGTAATAATTGAGTATAAGTAATAATACAATTAAGTATATTAATGTGTATGTTTTCCTTTAGTATATATTTTTTCTATATATTAAGAGACTTTGTTAAGGTTATGGTTGAACTTTTCGAAGATATATATGTTTATGTATGAATTTATTTATATTTTAAAGCACCTGAAAGCAGGCACAGGGGCCAGGGGTTGAGACTGGGTATGGTAGTGCACGCCTGAATCCCAGCTCTTGGGAGGCTATAAACAGGCAGATCATAAGTCTGATCTAGTCGTGAGACCCTGGACACCCTGTAGACCCTTCCCCTAAATAATAATAATAATAATAATAATAATAATAATTTTATATGTATTTAAATTTGTAATGGTTCAATTTGAAGAATGTTAAGCTTGTTTTTGCCATGTAGGTTGCAATTTTTTTCCAATTAGTGTTTTTCTTTTAATTTTGTTTATAATTCATATTATACAAAATTTGTAATTGTTATATATTCAAGTCTTTCACCCTTTTAAAAATTTATTAACAAACTGTATGTATGTGCAATTTATGTACTGTAAAGTTGACCTGTTGAAATTTAACAGTTAAAAGGCTGGGGATATAGCTCAGTGGCATAAGCACCTGCCTGGCAAGAACAAGTTCCCAAGTTTGATCCCTGGTACTGCATAAAAGAGAAAACATAAATTTTAACAATTAAGTGTGCAGGTGCACAGCCATCATTATAGAGGCTTTGCTTTTAGTTTTAAAAATCTTTATTATTACATGTTTGCAGTGCATGATGCTTAAATTCCTCATGGGGACTTGGTTCATGTACACAATGCATCTTAAGTTCCCTTTTTACCCTCTTCCTCTCCCCTATTGTGGTTTTAGAACATTTCAGGCAACTCACTGTGTCTCTTTGTACTCAGTCCTTCTTCTTGTCTGCAGCCCAGGAATCTACTAATTTTGCTATCTGAAAACTTGTCATTCTTTTAAAAAATTTTTTTGGAGATGGGATGTTACTATGTTGTCCTGGCTGTTCTTGAACTTGGTGCAAATGACCGTCTGCGCATCTCAGCTTCCCAAATAGCTGTCATACTCTTTTAGTCTTTGGAGTATTTTAGGTCCTCTTATATTCTTCACTACAGTAAGCCAAGTACTTATGATTACAATTACTACCACTTTCTTCTAGAAGGTTGTGGTCTTGCAGGACAGATTATTAAATAATAGTTCCAATAAATAGATATTTACTAACTGATAAGTATGATAACAGACAAAGGATGGTGAATGATAAAGGAGGGACACCTGCTGGGCTGTGGCACTCTGGAAGCTTTTCTTGAGAAAGTGACACTTTGTGAAGGAGACTTGGAGACTGGGAAGGACCATCAGGTGGGGAGTTGGAAGAGCCTGCCTTGCAGAGAGGAGTGGGCACTGAAGCTCTGCGCCTGGAGGGCTGTGGGAAAAGAGGCAGATATCACTGAAAAAAATTTAAAAAAAATTTCCTATGCCATTTGTATTACTTTCTTTTTATTGTGCTGTTTTAAATACTTAAGTATTTGTATGTGATATTTACATAGTTATGTGCACTGTATAGGATGTTAGGGGTATAATTTGCTTGTTTTAAATATGTCTTACATAGTCTAACATTTTTGTGTATTGAACAGAGCAACAAAGTTGTGTGTGTGTGTGTGTTAATGTTCACACAGTTTTGGTATTTTTTCTTAGTCCCAGATGGAACATATGTTGAAAAATAAAGCTCTTAGAAATTATTGAACTTCCTTTAATTTTCCAAAGTAAGGACCATTCAAAGAAAACTGGTGTTGTTAAGCACATTTGGAGACTTTTTTAATTACTGCTGCTAATTAGGTGTATGACTTTACTGATGCCCCACGGACTTGCTCAGAAAATACCAGTTAGTGATAAAATTAAAGTTACTGCTCATCACTCCAGAATTCATTCTCTGTTTACAGGATTATATTGCTCTCTGTGTAAACAGAAAGTATGATATCACTGTTTTGTTTGCCAGCAGGGATAAAGGAAGCATAGAAACTATAAATCCTCATGGATCCCTGGCAGTCTCGATGACAATCCATCTTGGTATGTCACAGGACTTTTCATTTTTAGTTCTTGGTCACACATGTCAGATCAGCACTGTGAGAAGCAGGGCGGTCCTATTACCCTTGTTTAGTGAAATCATTTTCCACATTCAGGCTACCATTTTTGATTTTTTCTTCTGCACATGTCTTTTAATTTCCTACAGGCCTCTGTCTCTTGTGCTTGCAGGGAGCAGAATAAACTCAATTATGCTGTAGTAGTAAACAGCTTTCGAATCTAAGTGGCCTTGCACCCCAGTATTTCTTGTTCATTTTGCATATCATTTGTGGGTTGGCAAAAAAGTACTCATTAAAGTAATTACTCATTAAAGTAATTCAAGGATCCAAGAGCAGCTACCAGGTGGTGCTGTGCCAAAAGGAAAAAGTGTTCTGGAGGGAGTTGGCCTGGGCATGAATTGGTCCAGACTGGCAGTGACAGCCATCATCTTACTGGACAGAAGCAATCACGTGTTCATTCCAGGAAGTGAAAATAGGCCCAAAACGTTGGATTAGTGGAACAATCTGTAACTATTTGGCGAACAGCTCCATGACTAGCACACATTTATAGCTAGAGATCCATTTATATTTCATTGAGAAAACTAAAGTGCTTTCTAGTCACCAAAAAACCAAACAAAAAAACCAACCAACCAAACAAAGCATGCCTAAATAAAACAAAAGCAAAAGTCATGGAAGTTACTCACTTTCCAGTTGTCAAATTTACCATCCTGCCTGAATTTGTATCTTTCCCCTCCCTCTTTTCAGCCTATTGTAATATAGGAAGTAGGTCTTCTATCCAAATCACATTTCTGTCAGTAAGAAATTTTGAACACATATGGTGTGTGCCACTAAATGTTTATCCATAGCCTACCTGTCTATGGGGTTAAAAAAAAAATCAGCCTCAATTTTTAGGATTTCTGGTTTCTGTAGTCTGAATGCTGCCACCTTGGCCAGTTTCAAGCTGTTGGCACAGTGTAACTGAAGAGGTTGCTGGAAAGAAATGTACATGGAAAGCTGTCAAGAGTTGACATGAAGAGACTCCTGAAAACTACTTTTTGTCTTTAAAACGTTTTTTTTTTTTTTTTTTTTTTTTTAAATCTTCTGTTTATTTATTTGGTACAGGGACTCACTATGCTACTCAGACTTGAAGTGATCCTCCTGTGTCGCCTCCCCAGCACTGGGATATTAGTCTTATTAATCATATATGTAATGCATAAGTATTTTAGGAAAGCTTGATTTCTTTTTCCTTACATAAGTAAACACAAAACAACGCTTTTATTATTCCCTTCCTTTTCTCCAAACTCTAATGGCATATCCCTGCATGCCTCACATGGGAGATTGCTATTGTAGGTACTTTTGAGCTTTGGTTTTTCCATTATTCATCCTCTTTTGTGTCATCATTCTCTTCCTTTTGGATCATTTTTGTGACTATATCGACAAACTGTATTTGTACACTAGTGTCTTCCAGTATTGAAGGTGGACTCTTGACCTAACATTCCTTTTTATCAATAATTTTGTTTTTTTCTTCCCTGTCACAGCAAAACCACTCAGATATCTATACATGGCATTTCTGCTTCTTCCTATTTTATCCATCTAATTCTATCCCTACTACTTTGCTGAATGTGCCTTGTCATTGCCATCAATGATATCTGTATTGTGAAATCTAATGGGTAACTTGTTCTCATCTCACTTAACCTCCTCTTGAAATAGCTTCTCATGTGGCTTCTGCTTTAATAAATTCTTCTAGTTTTCTATGTGTTCTTGTGCTGAACCTTTTTCTACAACTCAGGAAATAATGTTGGTCCCTCTTCTATATTTTGACCATTTTCCTTGGTGATTCATCCATTTGTAGACTGTTGTGAATCAGCTATGTGCTGGTTCCCACTGTAGGCTCCTGGGCCCACTTTATCTTCTAATGTCCACCTGTGTATGTCCAATTGCCCTTTGCTACTTCCAACTGGGATTTCATAGCTAGATAGCCTAATGGTGACAACTCCAAAGTAAATCTCTTCATTCCTCCCTATTCTTGTCCATACTATTTCTGTTTTGCCTCAGCCTTACTTACTTAAAAAAGTAATTCTGTTATAAAATCCACACATCTGGAATTCATTCTTAACTTCTGTTTGTTTGTTTGTTTGTTTGAGATAGGGTCTCTTATATAGTTCAGGCTGGTCTTGAATTTACTGTGTAGCCCAGGGTAGCCTTGAACTCCCAGCTCAGCTTTCTTGAGTGCTGGGTGTGCAGGCATGAGCCACCACAGTGGGCTTTATCTTCTTTCTTTACCCCTCACATCTGCTCCATAATTACATCTTGTATCTATAAAATACATGTTTTATTTGTGCTTCTACCTTAATTCAGGCTCAACATTTTTATCCTAGATGGTCATAATAGCACCTGTTAGGATTTTCTACATTTTTCATTTGCCTCTTTCCAATCCATTCCTTACATAATAACTAAAAGTGATTTTTATAAAATATGAATCAAATTATTCTTCTCCCCTACATGCTTCAGGTATACTTAGAGAATCCTTAGGGTGACTTCTGAGGCTGTGTGTGTGATCTGGCCTCAGTCTCTCTCTTCATCCTCAGTACATATGAGTTTGCCTTTGGCTCCTATGCTTCAGTAAAACTGGCCTTCCTTTTGGCCTTAGATCTGGTTGGTCTGTTTCTTCAGTGCCTTCACAATTTTTGGTCTGTCTTCTGTATCTTTTTGAAGCATATTGCTTGGCTGGTTCCTTCTGTTTTGATGATTTCCATCTTAAACATAACCTCTGAAGAGATTCCTTCCTGTCCTCATGACAGATTTTCTGTGGTTTGTTTCCGTCCTAATACATATCACCATTTGATATTCTTTTTCCTTATTTATTGACTTGATTTGGTAGAAAGTTATGTGAGAGCAAGAGATAGCTGTCTGCTATCCATAAAAAAATGATCTTTTTGCTTTGGTTTTGTTTCAGTGGGAGCTGAAATACCCTAAGGTGATTCTCCGAGAAGCAGGCAGTGTGTCGGAAGAGCTCCACAAAGAGGTGCAGGAGGCCTTTCTCACATTGCACAAGCATGGCTGCTTATTTCGGGACCTAGTGAGGATCCAAGGCAAAGATATTCTCACTCCAGTGTCTCGCATCCTCATTGGGAATCCTGGCTGCACCTACAAGTACCTGAATACTAGGCTTTTTACAGTACCCTGGCCTGTTAAGGGGTCTGATGTAAGCTACACTGAGGCAGAGATTGCTGCTGCTTGTCGGACCTTTCTTAAGCTCAATGACTATCTGCAGATAGAAACCATCCAGGCTTTGGAAGAACTTGCTGTCAAAGAGAAGACCAATGAAGATGCCACGCCAGTGTGTATGACTGAGTTCCACAGAGTTGGGATGAGGTCATCCTGTGATGAAGCAGATACGAAGAGCAGAGCAGCATATAACGTCACTTTGCTGAATTTCATGGATCCTCAAAAGATGCCATATTTGAAAGAGGAGCCTTACTTTGGTATGGGGAAAATGGCAGTGAGCTGGCACCATGATGAAAACCTGGTGGACAGGTCAGCAGTAGCAGTGTACAGTTATAGCTGTGAAGGTACTGTCTGCCTGGGGAAAAGCAGCCCAACGTAATATGGCCAGAGTTTAGACTCTTAAAAACTGATGTGCATATGTATGTTTGCTATTGCTATGCATGTGTATGTGTGTATTTGTGTTGTGTGTACTTTGAGGCTTATCTCACTTATGTGTCTGCAGCATATACTTTTTTTCATCTTGCTGTGCTGTGTGGCTCACTGTTGCATGCACTCAGAATATTTTTGCATGTAAGTACTGCTGCCATATTTGTCTTTCCCATGCCCAGGAGAGCAGCATCTTGGATTCATCCAGCCAACTGCCTTTCTCTAAAGCTCGGAGTACTTGTACAGTTACTATAATTAACTGGCTGATCAAGGGCCGGGAAAAGAGAAATCTGTCAAATCTTTCCAGGCTCTCACAGGTGCACATTTCTTGTCTTGCCACAATATTTTACTGTGGTTGACATCACTATCTTGATGGGCATGATTTGTCAAGTATGGACTTGTTCCTGGTTTTGTATCATATTTACCACTGTCCTTCCTTGCCAGAAGCTACTGAGGTGACTTTCATAAGCAGGCATTCCTCCGTGTTCGCAAAGCTTTCCAGCTCCCTTCATAGTTTTGCAGTTTTAAATGGCATAGGGTTGCTGTGGCAGACTTGGTTTTGCTTTTTCTGAAATCTGGTTGCCTTAGAACAGAGATCATAGGCCACTCTTAATAGTCTACCCAAGCTTTCCTTTTTCTGTTGTTCAGTTTCTGTGCATCTGTAGTGATGGTGAAGCTTTTATGTGTTTTCAGCATTCCAGACAGCCTGCTGCTCATGCCTGCCATAGGTTTGCCACCACTGGTTTAGCATCCTCAGCCTCTCAGAATAGGATTACACACCAGGTACTTGGATGTACAAAGTCCAGCCAGGCCATCATTTTCTTTTTTGTTTGACTATTTGACAGAGGAATATATGATAGAATATTAACTCTCCTCTGTATTTTTAAGTCCATTTTTATTGTTACTTTCAGTGAGGTTTTTTTGTTTGTTTAATAAAATGATTGTTTCAGAGAAGAGCTTTTAGAGAAAAAAAAAAATGTCACAGTACTCTTAAAATTTCTTTGTCTCAAAAATTTCCCCAGGCATACTAGTATCCTTCCCTAATATTTTCAGTTCAAAACAAAGTACTAGTTTATTGGTACATTTTAGATATACATAATGATCCTATTCATCATAGAAAATTTGTACCCGTACATGCTATATTTTGATTCCTCTTTTTTCCCAATCCCCTCTTTTCCCTTTAACCCTCCCTTCCGTATTTAAAAAAGCTTCCCCCCATTTTATCCTTTTAGGTTAATTTTATATTTTAAAGGAAATAAAAAATAGATAAGACATTAGAATGATATAGAATTTAAGAAAAGATGATAGGGATTCAACAATGGTTGTTATATTGCACATTATTGTCTTCAAAGTAGTTGCTCAGATTACCAGATATAAACGCAAAATTGGTCAAATAAAATTTTAAGCATTAATAACTACTCCCTTCAATAAACCAATAGAAATTAGTACTACAATTATTTAGCTATCCTGTGTATATTCATATATATCCTTTTGAAATTTTTCTTTTCTTTTCCCTTCTTTCAGAGCTTGGAAATTTCACCAGTATCCCTGGCCTCTCGAATAGTAACACTGACCCAAGAAAAATCCTTTGAAGGGATTCAGTGCTGTCCTAATGGAAAGAACTGAGATCCTCTGATCTTATTAATAAGGCTTTGCCAGGGATTTAAGAACTATCACATCCAAGAACTCTGAAGTGAAGGAACAATTGAGTTTGTTACTCTCTTTCTTATGGAGGCAGCTTTCAGAAACTGTAGTAGTGGCATGTGATAGCACAAACTGCCACAAAGGTGTCTTTGTACTCCCATTTCTTCTCAGTCCTGCAGGTTAATAGTTCTATTGTACTTCCTTTACATGGGCGATCAAGTTGATTTTGAAATCTAGAATCTCTTTCAGAAAGGTACTAACATATTTTTAAGAATAGAATATAAACTATTCTATAGATAGAGTAGTTTAGACTGATAAAATATATAAATTGTGTCTCAATATAGAAATATTTATGCTTGCAGTCATAACCTAGAAGAGGGAACTATAAAATTGAGAACTATAAGAGCAGTATAATGCCTTTGTTTTCTTACCTGCAAGATTCCTGAAACTCTAATAATAATGCTAGTGCTGGGAGTTCCTGTGGTTTGAGCACCTACTGTATGCAAGGCACTATTGCAAACATTTCATCTTTTTCACAACAACCCTGTAAATGAAGTAGTAATTAAGAACAGTTGTGCTATGCATAATGACATTTTGATTGAAGAGTACCACATATACTGTTGGTGACTCCATAAGTTTATAATAGAGCTGCCAATTTTCTGTTGCCCATTGACTTTTTAATATTGTAAAACTACAAATAACTCATGCATTTTTGGTGATGCTGGAATAAACAGGCCTCTGGTGCTTCCAGTTGTATAAAATAATAGCATATACAATTAGATAACAATACTTTGAAGTGATCATATACTGGCTTATCTGTTTACTGTATCATACTTTGTTATTTTACAGTACTCATATTTATTTTACAAATTTACTATGAAACATTGCTGTGTTAAATAAAAACTGACATCATACATCTGATGTTTATTCTATCTCTTGACTGCATCAAGGCCATCTTGAGTGAGTTTGTCCTATACCATCTAGAATTGGGTAAGTACATTCTGGTATTTACACAGTGAAAAAGCTGCCTCATACCATATTTCTCAGAACATATGCCTGGTGTTAAGCAATGTAGGACTATACTAGTATTGTCATTTGACAGATGAGAAAACTGAGGCACAGAGGATGATTAATTTTTCATGGTTATACAGTTCATAATTGGCAGAGCTAGGATTTAAATCAAGACTGTCTGGTCTCCCAAGTCTTAACACCCAAGCCTGTGTACTTTACGAGTAGGTATTCCCTATCACAGTGGTGGAGCTATCTTTGGGATTTGGATTTTTAAAATAGCCACTGCTCAGAAAGGTTAAGGGGATCTGTTTGTCCTCCTTTAAAGTCCTGACACCTTCTCCCTCCAACTTCATTTCTCTTCTACATCTGCTATAATTTTCTAGCACATAACTCTCAGTGATTAGAATCTGTTAAGTAACTTATTCTATAAAATGGAACCTCTTTCAGGTCTCTACCTATTTGTGTGATTTGGGGCCAGATGTCATACAAATTAAATGCCTTGAAACTCTGGTGGATGCATTTTTTCCAAGAGACAAGATGTTTAGTTCTCTGGCCTGCTTATATTCCTTCCCAAACTATGCTAAGGGTGGATGTGAAGAGATGGCAGTTGGGTTAAAAATCCTGTTTAGGGGTGGGTAGGGCTTAAGAGGGTCACAGATGTCCTTAAACATGTTTGGTAAGCAGTTGCTAAGGGAAGTTCAGTTAGCTGTTCTAGATAGTACTAGGTCCAAAGGTGAATCAAATGCACTCCTTGCCTTGAGAAAACATCTGATTGTAGAGTTTTGTGATGTTGATTATGAAATGGTAACCCTTAGATCTGGAGGAGACTTCTGAAATCACTTCTGAGGGGAGCAGGAAAGTAACTTGCCCAAGGTCCTATATTTACTTGATGACAAGATCAGGGATGTCAGTTGCAAAGTGTTGCTTTCCCCTGGAGAAGTTCACATCAAATGCATTGGGAGTTTAGATTTAGAAGTCTTTACCTTCTGCTGGAAATAAATTTAGTTGAAGCTTCAGGTCTTTCAGGACTTTGCTTGCAATATCTTTTCCCAGAAAAGTCTTCTCACAGATTTATAATCAGCCAGTCATTTCCCTTTGGTTTATTTTCATGAATAAAGGTCACTGAGAAGTAATTTGTATAGGATATGTGTAATTATATACTAAATTCGTTGGCTTTCACATGAATTTCTAGTTAATAGATATCTCCAGAAGGAAGATTGAAATGGTACAATTTTTAATCAGGAATGGCTTCAGGGAACCGTATGTAAATAGGCAGAGTATTTGATTTTCCTATTCTAGCTTTGCTGGCAATTGCTTGTTACTCCTAGGTGTAAAAATGGATTTGAGCAGTGAAGGCATTAAAACCCATTGCTTAATATGGTCTAATACCTTGTTCTTTGACTGGAATACTATCAGAAACATCAGTTAGACAATAATTGTTGGTTACCATTTTTGTTTATTTGTACTGAAGGAAACATTTTCTATGATACTGTTTTTAATATAGCAAAAGCAGTTTTAAATATTTTTACTAGTGCCATGTATTACATGTTCTCTCCATCATTTTCTAGTCTCCCCTGAAGGGCTAAGGAGGCTCACAGAATGTATCATGTTGTGTATTTTCTTTAGCCTAGAAAGTAGGTACTTTGCAGTGATTTTCCTGGAACTATGGGATTTCTAATTTCTAATTAAGTCTCTGATGTGGGAAAAGTAGAATCCTTTCATGGATAGAAATATGTTTTTATAATTCTTGAATATCTATTTAGAAATGAGTTTTCTGTATTCTTTGAGATTATTGAACACTAGATTATAATTGCAGCGAGGGGTTTTTTCCCTTGTAAACATCCCCTCACAGATCACTAGACCTGTGTTTGTTTTATTGCATCATGCCATGTCCTGACAGTTACTCTGAAAGTCTTAAGAGATAACTCAGTAGTGAGGAGTTGTGAGTTGGTCCTGCAACTCACTTTCTTTTTGGCCTCCTATGAAATTATTCATTTAACAATTCACATTTCTTATTTGCTAAGCACTCTTCTAGAAATTGGGTATATAACAATGAATAAAACACAGAATTCCTTTCCCTCATTAAATTTATTTGAGTAAGAGAGATAGAAAACTTAAAAAATATGTTGTTAAAGTAAGGGACAGGCCTGCAGCCTTAGGCTGAGATGATATGTAGAGTCTCTTTCAGAAGGCAGAATCTGAGCAAAGTCTGGAAAGAATGCATCAATTAGAAATTTGAAGGGAAAACTCTCACAGAGAATGTGGAGCACAAATGGAACTCCATGGAACATGCTTGGAACTTTTTGCAAGCAACAAGTGTGGATGGAATAGAGTAAGAGAAAGGGAAAAAGGAGCAGAAGTGAAGACAGAAAGGTGAGGATGTGGAAAGCAGAAGATAGGATTCTGTAATAGCATAATACAAGGTAATGGACTCATAGTTGGAATGTGACTCAGTTGGAGTATTAAATACAGGAGAAGCTGCATTGTGATTGGAGTTGAAAGAGGATGACACAGTAAATCCAGATGATGACCAGGTTAAAAGAGGAAGAGGTGGTAAGAAGTTTGTAAGTACATTCCCAATGAGAGAGAGAGAGAGAGAGAGAGAGAGAGAGAGAGAGAGAGAGAGAGAGAGAGAATTTCAGTGCAAGTGAGGAAGGAAGACCAGAAGTATCACCACACATTTATCAAGAAAGGATAGGGGGCTGGGGAGATGGCTCAGTGGAATAAGCGCTTTCCTGGCAAGGGCAAGGGCCTGAGTTCAATCCCAGGTTCCACAAAAAAAAAAAAAAAAAAAAAAAAAAAAAAGGATAAACCAACAGGAATACCTAACTTCCTTTCTTCTCTCAATAATAGCTTTATCCAGATATAATTGATGTACAAGTACACTGTACTGCATATCTCACATTTACAGTTTCCTACATTTAAACACATCTGTGAAATTATCCCTACATGCATGTTACGGTTTGTGTCTAGTTGTCCCTCTTAAGCCTCATGCAGTCATTGGGGTGGCTTCTAGAGTTTGTGATTAATTCATAATCTGAGATTATGAGTGTGAGTGCTGCTGGGATTACAGGTGTGAGTGCTACACTGCCTTGGGGTGGATAGCCTGGATGCAGTAGAAGGAAGGGAAAGAGCTTGCTCTCTGTGTCTGCTGCCCCTGCTGCTCCCTTTTTGCTTTTGCTGTTTTGCTATTTCCCACCTCCACGAGCTGCTGTCCTCTGCCATGTGTCACCCTGCCTTGGAGCCAGCAGGGTATGGACTGAAACCTTTGCAAACTGAAAGCTAAATAAGCCTCCTGTTCCTTAATTCTGGTGGTCAGATATTTTGTCCTAGCAGCGAGAAAAAAATTAACTGAGACAATACACATATCCATGAACCAGGGTTTTCTTATACCCCTTTGCTGTCCTTCTTTTCTGTCTTTAGTCAACCACTGACTGGCTGTCACTAGCCATTTTTATAAATTTTATGTATTAAAATTTTTTTTATGTATTTGGTTCAGAGTCTACAGGGTTTCACTACACAGATTGGACTCCTAGTGATCCTCCTGTTTTCAGCCTCCCAAGCACTGAGATTATAGGTGCATGCCACCATGCCCAGTCTCAGTCACTGTCTCAGCGTTTCCTGGGGGTGGGGCAGGCCAGGGATCAAACCCTAGGCCCCTGCATCTGCCTAAGCAGGCACTTTAATCTGTTGAGCTATCTGGCTGGCCCTTCTTTATGTATAATTCTAGAATTATACATATGCAGTAGTTATTTTGGTTTGGCTTTTTTTACATAGCATAATTATTATGAGATTCATCCATATAGTTGTGTGTACCAGTAATTTAATTTCCCTTTTTATTCTTTATTGTGATAAAAATTGTTTAAGATTTACTATTATAATTTTAAATATATAGTTTAGTAGCATTAAGTACATTCATGTTGTTTGCCCATCACAACTACATATCTCCAGAATATTTGCATCATTTCATACTGAAATTCTGTCCCCATTAAACAATGATTCTCATTTCTGGTCTTCATCTTTTCATGACCATGAGTTCTACTTCCTGTCTCTGTATGTGACTACTCTAGTACCTAGTGCAAGTGACATCACACATGTTTTGTCTTTGTGTTAGGTTTATTTCACTGAATATATTCTCCTCAAGATGTGTCCATAACACATAGTAGAATTTTATTCTTCTTAAAGACTTAAAAAATTACGTTGCATGTGTGTGCTATATTTTGTTCACTATCAGTGGATATTTGGGTGTTTCTATCTTTGGTTGTTATGAATAATACTCTTAAGTTATCTGAGCCTTTGCTTTTACTTGTTTTGTATATACTGTGTACATAGGTGGAATTGCTGGATGAAGTGATTAGTACTATTTTGTATGACTGCCATACTTTTTCCACAGCAACAGTACTATCTTATATATCACCAGCACTACAGAAGGGTTATTTCTTCTCTACACGTATGTTAAACCTTCTTGTCTTCTAGTGTTTGATAATAGCCATGCTAATGGGTGTGGAGTGATTTATCATTGTGGTTTTCATTTATATTTACCTATTGATGGATGATACTGAGTATCTTTTCATATCCTTATTTGCCATTTATATATCTTCTTTGGAGAAATATCCATTCAAATCCTTTGTCCATTTTTGAATTGGGGTTTTATTAAGCTTTTGGGTTTTTTTTGCACTGGGAATTGAACTTAGGACCTTGTGCTTGCCAGGCAGGTCCTATACCACCAAGGTACATCCTTGGCCCAGCTTGAGTTGGGGTTTTAATGAATTCTTTATATGTTCTAGGTATTGATTCCTTATTAGATATGTGGTTTGCAAATATTTTCTCTAACAAAACTAAATATTGACTCTCTTGATGTGATAAGTAAGGGGTAACAGGCAAACTGGAACAGAACAATTTTTATTGTTTATGATATTGTCAGGCACTTTAATTCTGTATTATTGGTTGAATAATTTATATTGATATTAATTAGTCATGGGAGCTTAGCCAAATTACCTAATTCTTTATGATTTTTTTTAATTTTTAAAATAATTAGGACAATACTTGTCTAAGGATTTTGAGAATTAAATATAGGTGAACTACAATGTTTAATTATATACTGTGTACTACAATGTTTAGTACACAGTAAGCATTGAAAAATTGTTACTTTTAATTTTAATTTAAATTATCCTATTGGTATAATTATAGAAATTTAAAAGCTTCTATTATGTTTGCTTAAACAATAGTTATCTATGCCTTTTCTCTACATTTTCATTTCCCCTGAGGCGGTCATTTCTAATCTTTCTGTCAGTGCTATTGGAAAGTAGTAAAATACTTCGTGTTAAGCATTTTCTGTTGGCTTCAAGATATGGAAATGAAGAATTTACTTATCTTTCTTTTCTCTGCCTGCCTGCCTACATGTGCATGCTCTTCTGATTTCTCTATGTTCCCATTATAGATGTGTTATAATTTTGATTGTACTAGCATTTTCAGCCTTTGTAGTTATCATGTCAGTGAAAATGCAGTTC
This sequence comes from Octodon degus, assembly GCF_000260255.1. NCBI lineage: Eukaryota > Metazoa > Chordata > Mammalia > Rodentia > Octodontidae > Octodon > Octodon degus. The sequence continues at coordinate 2,122,933 of NW_004524661.1, read as the reverse complement.
CGAGATTATATTCATTTGTTGTCAGTTTACCTTGTAATTTTTTCTGTAATTTTGGCCTTGGATTTTGGATTTTTGGATAGCTGTTTTGTACTCACCACTTATTATATTCTAAGCTCCCTAACTGGTTGTTTAACTCTCCTCAAGTGCTTCAGAATCATCAGATGTTTTGTCAGTTTCTTGTCTTGTAGGAATGTCTTCTACAGTCTTCCTGTCTCTTCAGGCCAGGACTGGTTGCTTTCTATGCATGATATGTGGCTTTCCCGTTTTGTGTTATGTCTTCATCTTAATCCAGAGGATTGTTTTCACATATTTCCTTTGTCTATTCTTCAGAGTCTTGCATCCTAGGTCTTTCACTTTATTTGACTAACTTATGAAGACATAAATTATTGTGACTTTGAATGCCTTACGTCATCTTCATTGTACTTTAAAAGTTGTATCAGTCAGCTTTTTGTTGCTCTGACAAAAAATCTGAATACACAATTGAAAGATAGAAAGATTTATCTTGATTCAGAATTTCAGAGCTTTCACTGCACTTGGTTGGCATCCAAGCAGGAAGAGAATAGCAGAAAGGTGTGGAATGGGGAAGAGGCTCATCTTGTGACAGCCGGGAAGCAGAGAGGGTTGGAAAAGAGCCAGAAAGAAGACACACCCTTTAGAGTTACTCCTCTCATGACCTGCTTCCTCCAACCAAGCCCTGTCCCGTAATTACACATTTGGCTGTGGTCATCACTGACAATGGAGTTAACACCCCTGTGATCCAGTCACCTTCTGAAAACGTGAGTTTGAGGAAGGAGACACATTTCATATTTAAACCATAACAATGTGTGTATAGCCTTTGTGTATGGAAATGTTGGTAGAAAATAATTTTTCTTCAGAATTGTGAGGACGTTGCATCACTATCATTATCTTCTTGTTGAGAGTTCTCATTTTTTTTCATTCTATGTTACTGTCTTGTGGATGCTTTTCTACTCTTACGATATCACAGTGATACTTTTTCATCTCATATGCTGCCATTTTTAGCTCTTTCAATATGAAAATGCATATCCTTCAGTTGCTGAACATTTTGTTGAATTACTTTAACTGTTTTCATCCTCTCCAATTTTGTCCTCTCTTTGGATTCCATGATTTAATTGTTGAACTTCTAATTGTTAATATTTTCTGTTTGAATTTTTATCTCCTTTGTAAGATTTCCTAAACTTTATCTTCCAACCTGTGTGTTGACTTTTTAAAAGTAAAATGTAAATGTTTTAACATATTTTGACTAATTGCCACTGAGTGAATGTCTCTACCACCCAAATCAAGAAATAAAACAATACACATTCTAGAAATACTCTTCCCCAGTGTCTACTGTAAACACTGTCCTAACTCTAAACTTATAACTCATTTTATGCATGCTTGAATTAGCAAGATTCTTCAAGGTATGATTTACATATTGCTTTTTAGTGTGTTCAAATAATGGAAAATGAATATTTCTTGTTCTAAATTATTTTTTTAAATTTTATTTTATTTTGAAAAGTAAAAGCAAAGCAAGAATAAAAATCAGAAACAAAGAAACAGCAACATACAACAGTATATATGTTAGAGATTTTCAAAGAATAGCTGATTAACAGTGGTTGATATATTGTCTATTTTATCATCAAATTTGTTGCTCATGTTGCTCTAAATTAGTATCTGTTTTTCTTTTTCTCCTCAACTGTTTATTACTTTGTGTTTATGATGTCATCGTAAATAGCTTCCTGTGGGGGGATTGGTATATGTACGTACATTCACATCTTGAGCCTTTATATTTCCTCTTTCTCTCACGTCCCTATCATTTGCCCCTCTCCCCACATCCCGTCCCATCCTTTCAAACAACCGTTTGATCCCTTGATCCTTTTCATTGTTCTTTTAGTCTAAATTTCATTACTGTATACTCTGATCTTTATGTATTTGCTGTTCTTGAGAAATATGTACTGTTTGGTAACAGTGTGGCCACTGTCCAAAACCTATTAATTTCTGCAGCTGCAATCCCTGCAGTATTAGCATTCTTTTGATAGCAGGTAAACAGCCTTACTGCAGCTAAACAGGCTTAATTTTAAATGGTAAGGCGTTATCTCAGTGCTAAGACCAGCGATCTCACTGACTTCAGATAGACCTGTTTGCCAGCGATCTCACTGACTTCAGATAGACCTTGTTTGATTAGTATGTGCTGCACCCTTTCTCTTCTACCTCATGGTTTCCAAATACCTACCTGCCCCTGCCTTTTGTGTCCACAGCCACCTTTTTTCATAGGGATTGAGAAAGAGGGACACTGGTTTGTGGATATGCATTTTGAACCCTGGATAAAACTTTACTCAAAGCTGGTTGAGCAAATAATTATCTTTTGATTAAGCTTGTTTGGTTCTGGTCTTCTTTATTATGCACAATATGAAAGTGTTCTGTAAGTCTCCAAAACACTCTCCGCATCTTCCTAAAGTTGCCCAGGAATGAGATCTTCTATTGTTATAAGCTCAGAGTTGGAGACCACATTGTTGAGAAGTATCTTGCTTCCTTTCCTTATTTTATGTTTTACTTCACATAATGTCATGATTTTGAAGCTTTATTCAAGGGCCCCCAAAGCAATTTTTCTCTCCTTTTCTCACTTTCACTTTTCCCCCTAAGTCCATGAACATGATGTAATGAGGGTCTCCTATATATGTGAATATTTTTATCTTGAATTTTTTTCCCGAAATACTTAATCTGAAAACTGACAGAGCTAGACAGCATGTTGAAGGGCCTTAGATATTTCCGTAAAGAGTTCTCGGTATTTCACCTGAAATCCCAGAAAACTTATAATTAATTTTACAATTTATCCCTGTCAAGGGACTTCGTTTTCTTGAATTGTCGTTTCAAGGCACACAGGCCCAGCTTCTTGTAAAAGATTCTGAGCTGAGGCTGATTAACTTTTCCTCCTTTCAAACTTTTCTATATTCTCCATTTCTTCAGACTGTTCATTCCTCACTAGCTGAGAAAGGTGTATGACCTGTGTTGGCAGCAGGCTTGACATCTTGTTCTTCCTAAACAATCAAGGAAAGCACTTCTGAAGAAGATCTCTGGCACAGCAGCCCGTCTTTGGCTAAATTTCCTTTCTTATGAATGTGCTTCTCCTGTCATGTTTCTTAAATGTTCTCTGGCTGATATGGTACCCATTTGCCATGACTTTGAGACCTTGTCCAGAAAAAGTAAATGAAGTCTGCACAGAGTAGCTTGCTTTTACCTTCCAGAGAGATCATTCTGGAAAACAAATCTGACCCATTATAAAGGTTTTGGTGTCACTCACTAGCACATGGGTCTGTGGGATACCTTTCTACCTCTTTTCTTGCAAGTCCATGAGGTCCATGTGACATTCCTGCAACCCAGAACTGATTGTGTTCTTATAGTTAAACACACACATGTGTACACACACATGTGCATGCACACACACACACACACACATTCCATTTCCCTTTGAGAATGTGTCTTTCCTGCCACTTTCCCCTTTTGTCTCTCTCCAGCTTTTTCTTTAACAAAACAACAACAACAATAATTCCTATCCTAGGCCCTAGAATGCCATAGTTCCACACTGGCCAGATAAGACAGCATTACTAATTGACCATGTTTAACTTTTGAATTTCTTCTGCCTCAAGAACCTGCTCTTGTAGGGCCTTCTAGATGTGGAGGTCAAGGAAGCAGAAAATATAATTATTTTGGTGGAAGTCTTAGAAATACTCCCTTTTAGCTAAAAGGAAATAGAGGTTCAGAAATGGACCCTTTTTTAAATTTGTGGTGATTAATATATAATTATATCTCATGAAAATTAGTGACGTGTAATTAATTATGTATTTTATTTAATATGGTAGTTTTTTGAGTACATTTTATCTGATAGCACTATACTGTCATGCTGAGGCTTCTGTCTTTCTAGTATAACTGTGGTTTCATATAGTATTAAAAGTGTAAACAAAAATAATTGATGACATTAATCCTTAATTAAATGGAATCTTTTTTTCTCGAAAGCTAATTAGTGTGACAGTTAAACAGACTAGTTGTTTTGAGAAGATCTGGACATTTTAAACTTGATTTTTAAGATTGGCATTCTTTTGTATTTTTGTTGTATCATTTACTTTTTTTTTTTTTTTTTTAACATTTTGGATTGTGGGAGCTGGGAGTGCACCAAAGACACTGAGACACTAAAAGCTCCAATTTTGCTGAAGCTTAAAAGGGCAAGTAGGAACCCATTGCCTCTGCTTGTTTCCAAAATAACACGGGGCAAGAGTAATCAGTTGCAGTTGCTGTAGATAATTACAAGTTGACTTTACTGAGAAAGTGAGTAACATTATACTTAAGCAATAAAATATTTATCAGACATACAACTTCTCCCTTTGCAGCCCAAAGCCCTCAACACAACATCATTTTAATGAGCACATTTCAGAGGTGCTGGATTTATGGGAGACACCAGGAAACACTGATTGGAATTGCTGTCTCTTGTTGTTCAGGACTTTATCAGTGCCAGATTGAGAAAAGTGCCAGGATGAAAGTTAGACTGAAAAGTAGCAGACCAGCCTGTTACAAAGATCACTTAGTAGAAGGTTCAGACTCAAGGGTGTTAAAAGTATCTGAGAAGCATTGTCTCTTAAATTTAAAAATCATTCCTTTTTAAGGTTACCTTTGATTCGAACAAGACAAGTATATAGAAAACACCTTGAAAGATTTCTTTTGTGTGTGTGTGTGTGTGTGTGTGTGTGTGTGTGTGCTATTTGTTGCATCTCCTGCAAGAATCATTGGAATAAAGCATTCTGAAGACTTGGGATAGCACTCATAGAATCATATGACTTCTCATAACACTTTGCTAATTGGTATGGTTATTAACTAATGTAACATTAATTGCTTTATTATGTTTTATGCTATTAGTCATGTTACAGCATTAGATATTAGCCACATTACATCTTTATTGTTTTGTATTGTCTCAGCCTCTTCATTAATATGTATGCTAAACATCTCTATCAAACAGATACCAAGACTTTGGAGATGGAATTGGAGAGTGTTTTCTGTAAAGGGTTAGATAATAAAAATTTTGGGCTTCCTAAGTCTTGCAGTTTTTGTTTTGATTATTCAGCCTTGCTATTATGTATGAAAGAAACCAGGGAGAGTATGTAACTGAATGAGCATGGCTGTGTTCTGGCTAAACTTTATTTACAAAAGCAGGCCTGACTGCCTGTGGGTTCTGTGTTCCAACTTTAAGAGCGAGGTTTACAGACTGCTCTGGAGTCCACGTAGGTGCCACAGAAGAGTGATCAGCGGAAATGTCCTATACACAAGTGTGGGAGCTGCTCACCTTTAACTTCTGTGGCTGATGCAGGGATATCAGATCTTATAGTTCAAGAATGGCTAGGAATTTTAACTTATTTTTTTTTTTTTTACAAAGTGCTTTTGTCTATTGTCAACTACTTTAGATGTGTTAAAACAGTACAAGTGACGCTACATGCCTTTGTGAATTATTTTCTGTCTTACAAGCCATAGTTCAGATGAATTCTGACAGTTTCCAGTGTGAGTATATATTTTGTATAGAGGAGACGTGCCTGTAGAATGCCATCAGACACAGAGAGCAGCTTCTAGTGCCACTAACCCTCCCAGTACCCTGACAGAACCAGTAATTGATTTATCACCTTCTCTCCTAAGTCTAGAGAACATTTTAGAATTCTTCGCTACCAGAGCTCAAACAGGCCACAAAAAGACAGTCATGTCCCCTGATATTTAAGATATTGATCATCCCTATTCCAAAGGATTCTTTTAAAATAGTTTTTTGAATTAATTGAAGATAGGACTTTGGGCTTCCTATGACATGATGTTATTCTCTAATCTACTAAAATTTACTTTTAACCAGAAAAGTAATTGAGAGAACATGTATTAGAAGAACAAAGTAGAAAAAGGATGCAATTTTGTTTATGTGGCAGTGTTAGATTTTAGATTATAAATTTAGAGAAGTGAAGAATATCTGAAGTTGGATGTGTCCTTTAGTAGCATTTCTTTTTTGCAGAGATTGTGAATGTGGATTTTTCGGTCTTTTTTTTTTTTTTTTTTCTCATTATACTTACTTGGTGAAAGTTCACATTAGTTTCATTCACATTATGAATAGTCTTAAGGAGGAAGTTCTCCCCCCTTATTGTTTTATTGCTTTTGACCATTGTATATGGTTATTGGAGATTAAGATACTCAGAATTTAGTGATTCTATATATAGGTGTATGCTATCCAGAATTCATGTTTTCGATCATGTATGTGCTGTGTACATGATGTAGCTTAAGTAAAATATGCTTTCTTGTCCATTTTGATTGCACACAACTTTGCCATCTTTTTACCTTGTTTCATTACTTTTATTCTCTGCAAATCTAAATCTTACCATCTCCATGAGTGCTTTCCCTTCTGTCATCCTTGTTTTCATTGTTACAATATATTATGTTCTTTGATTTTGTTTGAGATAGTTTCTTTCCCTACTGTTGAGCGTGGTACAGACTATGCCGAGTGTCAACCGAAACACCATTTTGTTTAAGCAAAGTTTGGTAGAGGTGTTGATTGAGTGCCTTCTCTGTGCCAGTCACTAGGGCTTTAGATATGGATGAAACAGAAAAATGGACCGTGACCTGGTAAGATCAGAGTTTAGTAGAACAGTTTGAAGTCTGGTGGAATTTAAATTAAAAATGTCTCCTTCAAGAGTAACCAGTGGACCATTGACAGAGTCCCTGGGAGGAATGCTGCAGTTTGGGCACTGCTCTTGTCTCAGTCAGGTGGAGCCTAAGCGCCTGGAACTGTGCTTAATATATAGGAAGTGCTCAGTAACTATTTCTTAAAAGAACTTTAAAATCTTTTCTGTAGGGCTAGTCTCACAAGACTGAGAGTGTACGCCTTCTACTTCCTTTATGCACTGTTTCTGCATTCATAGCCTCCAAATCCTTGCTCATAGTCATTTTTTATCTTCTGCACATAGGGATTTGGTATACTCTGTCTGTCTGTCTGTCTGTCTGTCTGTCTGTCTGTCTGTCTGTCTGTCTTTTTGTGTTTAGGACAGGGTGTACAGGGTCTCAACTGTGTAAATCGGACTCAGGGTGATCTGCCTGTTTACAGCCTCCCAAGTGCTGGGATTATAGGCGTGTGCCACCACACCCAGTCTCAACCACAGTCTCCGTGTGCCCTTGGGGGCAGGGCTGGCATGGCAGATGCAGGGATCAAATTCCTGGCCCCTTCCTCTGCCTAAGCAGGCGCTTTAATCCGCTGAGCTATTTGGCTGACCCTGGTATACTTTTCTAAAAGTGAAATTCTTTATAAAGGTCAAAGGGTTTATGCATTTGCAATTATGAATTGGCAGTAGTAATGAGAAATTGACCTTCCTCTACAGAGAGTATTGAAGTGCTATTTGCTATACTCTAACACTGTATTTTCTAGATATTTGTAAAAACACACACACCTGATTTCATAGGTGAAATATATCTCTTTATGACTTTAATCTGCATTTCTTTTACATGAATAAGTTGAAACATGTTTATGAGCTTCTTTTCTTTTCCTTTTTTGGGGGGTGGGTAATGTTAGGGATCAGCCCAGGCCTTGCATGTGCTAGGCACGCTCTCTGCCAGTGAGCCACTTCCCAGTCCCTGGTTTTGTTTCCTTTCATGTGTTTTGTCTGTATAACATTTGCCCATTTTCCTCTTGGGCTATTGATCCTAATCTTACTGATCTGTAAGAGCTCTTCACATATTAAGATAAACATTCCTTCCTGTTTGTATTTGCCAGTATATATAGTCCCTCCTTATCTTTGACTTCAGTGTTCGCAGTTTCAATTACCTCTTGTGAACTTCAGTCCAAAATTACTCAATGGCAAATTCCAGGCACAAAGAATTCGTAAATGTTAAATTTCACGCCCCTTGCCTACATAGTGCGAGGAAATCTCCTGGCATTCTACTCCTCCCTGCGGAGATGTGAGTCGTGCCCTTGTCCAGCATATGCTTGCTGTGCACACCGTCTGCTTGCCAGTCACTTGGCAGCCCGCTTGTGATCAGATCCGCGTTGTTATATTGCGGTGCCTGTGGTCAGTAATTCATATTTTACTTAATGGCACCAAAGTGCGAGAGTAGTGGCACTGGTAATTTGGATATGCTCGAGAGATTGTAAAATGCCTCCTTTAAGTGAAAAGGTAAATGATATTTAGAGGTATTATTTTTATGATGTTATCTCTTACTGTGATGAATTTAAAAATTAAATTTCATCCTAGGTACATAGATATAGGAAGAAACAGTATTTATAGGATTCAGTCATATCTCTATTTTCTGGTATCTACTGTGAGTTCTGCAGTTTACTAAGGTAAACTCCAGCTTAATTACTAAGCTGGATGGGGGACTGCCGTAACAACAGAGTTGGTTAGTTGCCAACACGACCAACTCATCTAAAAAGCAGTCTTGTTGATCTTTATTTTGATTAAGTCAAACTTATGAGTAAATTTGGGGTTTCACGATATTTAATTTTCATGTCCAAGAGCATCATTAAGTTTGTACGTCTGTCACAACCTTCTTTTGGGCCCAACTACCATTGTAAGCATTTTTTAATAAATTAGGTATTCATTTATATTTTAGAGGTTATTAATTATTGTGATTTAATTTCGCGTTTAGCATTTTAAAATTTGCCTACTGAAAGGGATATTTTCATCATTGACTTGCTGATAAATGATATCACCTGCACATTGTTGTTTAAACTTTTGTATCTTTTATTTTGTGTAAGTTGGGCCACTCTGTTAGGCATCTCCAGAGGTTGGCTCTTCCTACCAGAATTAAGGATAAATCACTGTGGTGCCACAACCTTTTCTAATTCTTAACTATGGGAATGTTTCTGACATTCCTCTATTAAAAAATGATGCTAGCTTTGGAATCGAGATGGGTCTATATTTTATCATGTTGACAACATGTCCATCTATTCCTTTATTTTTTTAGAATTACACTGATTTTATGTATTTAGTACAGGATCTATAGGAGCTCACTACACAGATTGGACTTGTAGTGATTCTCCTGTTTTCAGCCTCCTAAGCGTTGGCTTAGGTGCATGCCACCATGCCCAGTCTCAGTTGCTGTCTCAGCAAGCCCTGAGACACAGCAGGCCGGGTATAGAACTCCCATACTCTGCATCTGCCTAAGCAGGCGCTTTAATCTGCTGCACTGTCTGACTGGCCCTCATCTATTCCTATTTTGTCTCAACAAAATGATTTTTTTCATGAAAGGATGGTATATTTTATTAGTTATTTTTGTGTCACCAGAGGCTTGACTCCAAGCCTCTTACATTGATGTTCAGATGTAACACTGGTTTGTATATGTGTGTGTTTTTGTTTTTGAGTTTTGATACATATTATTTTCATGAAAGGAATTTAGAAGTTACTGTGCTCTTAAAGAATTTAAAGTATGGGGCCAGGGAGATAGCTCAGCAGAATAAGCACTTGCCTTGCATGTGCAAGGGCCTGAGTTCAATCCCTGGTTCTGCAAAAAAGAAAAAAAAAATTTAAAGTACATTGAAAAATGTCCATTCTTTAATTGTGTAGTAGTGAAGTCTTTGAAACTCTGCTTGTGTTTTTCTGTGATGGAATTCCTTGATAACTTCTTCTGTGCCCTTCTGTGGTTTGTTTAGCTCTTGTACTTCTTCCTAAATTGCTTTTGGTAATTAATATCATCCTTTAAAACTATCCATTTTATTCAGAATGTCTAATTTATTTATTTAAAATGGAATAAAACAATTTTTTATCTTCCTTGCTCTATCAGTGGTTGTTTCCTTATTTTAATTAATGTTTTTGATGAGACTGTACATGGTACATTAAAAACATTTAATCTTTAAAAAAATGACAAGGAAGAAGTAATTAATATCGGTACCTTACTAAAATATCAATTATTTCTAAGAAAACAGTTGTAGTACTCTGAGGTTTAGTTTACTTTTTCTTTTCCTGATCACTTTCATTTCTTTTGACAGACTCTGAAGGAGAAAGTAAGGAGGATTCTCATCTGGAAGGCAGAGATCCGGCTACCTGGCATGTTGGTTTTAAGATCTCCTGGGATATAGAGACGCCTGGTTTGGCAATACCCCTTCACCAAGGAGACTGCTATTTTATGCTTGGTAATCTCAAGAAGATCAGAATTATAATCAGTGCTGTAGTATCTGTATTTGGATTATTGCATGCATATTTTAATACATCTTTTGAAATAACTGTTTTGAGCATTCTGTATTAATAATGGGTCATTTGTATGAGAATAGATAACTTTTTTTTTTTAAAGATACCGCTAAATTCCAAAAAGTTGCTTTTCTTTTCATTTTAAATATTTACTGCATTTGGAGTTCTCAAATATACTACTTTCATGGTTCTCCATCAGAATTACTAAGTCATCCAGCTCAACTTGCCAGTGTATCTTTGAAAAACATTTGCTTGTGTGTATGTGTTTTCTAGTGACAGTACTGTTTTTCCTCACTTGGGTAGTAAGGGTATAATTAATCAGGGCTGGGTCTTGCTAACATGCTTGGGGTGGCCTCAACTTCCTTAGCTTTCTGGAGCTGCTTTTGAAGTTGAGTTTCCTCTCAGAAACATTGACCTGAGGACAGGATTTTTCTGCTTGTCCTTTATTTGTTTGGGAAACACTGTTTCGGTTGTGATTAGCTTAACTGAAGCTATGGAGCACAGGGGCTTTACTTGTGCTCCTCTGCACTGTAAAGTTTTTGTTCTGTTTTGGGACTATTTGTTTCCCATTGCAGTGTCAAGCAGTATCTTTTTTTGCTCACAAAGTTCCTTAGGGCTTATTTTTTTACTTTGGCCCCACTGTCTGATTATCTAAGGTTTATCTCATTCTGATCTGTCTGGGGAAATCTACTGATATGTTGGTTTTGGAGCCAGGAAGAACCAGAACTCAGCCCAGTGTTTATGATAAGAAGTAATTCTTACTTAATTTGGTATGTGTATAGTCCTGTGTATTCCAGGTACCAGGTAACTAGGTCCTGGGGGAAATAGTGAAGGTATGTAAATCTTTGTCCTTTCCTTGAAATAACTTAGCGTATGTAAAGCTCTTTGACATTTTCCAGTTTTTAGTTCTTTGCACATCAGTTTCTAGGTTCTTGCCTTATCCACCTGCTACCTGTACTATTTTTTCTACACTGTTTCCCTCTAAATAAACTTGGTATTGTTTTCTTTCACTGATATAAATAAATACATTTATTTACTTAAACATTTATTGTGATGGGTATCAAACCCAGGGTTGTATACTTGCTAGATAAATGCTACATACCACTTGGTTACAAGCACAGCTCATTTTATTTACTGTTAAATTTTGGGACAGGATCTAATCTAAGTTGCCTAGCCTGGGCTTAAACTTAAGATCTTCCTATCTAAGCCTCCTAATCAGCTGGTTGTTTTAGATGTGTGCCACTCATCTTTGGGATACATTTTAAAATAAGATTTATTTTAAATGAAGATTTCATGCCACTGTTTTAAATTGGAAAACCTGTATCACTTGGACATAGTCACATAGTCCAAAGGATTTTGGAAATATAAACATAGGGAAACTGAAACAGTATTAAGTTCTTATTACTTTTCTTTGTTGTTGATCTCTGTCTTTATTTTAAAAAAGAAAGATCAGTAACTTTTAGAGAAGTGTTAACTATGCAGTGATACCAGTCTGAGATTTCTTAATGTCTGCAGGAGGGCTGAAAGGTGGTTATATAGAGACTTTTTCATACAGTGATTTAGTGGTGCTTAATGCTGTGTCCCTTTACCTCTTAAATTCTCATGGAACGATTCCTACTTTCATTGAATACTGACCTTTTTTTTTTTTTTTAATTTTTAAAGAGCGTACAAACTAGAGTGAAAACAGAAAAATTACAAGTGATACAGAATTTCACTCAACAAAGCAATAAGAATTTCACAGTATCCATTGCAATACATAGTGTTATCTTCCAACCGGTTAGTCATACTACCAGATATATATGTGTAAAATTGAAGAAAGAAAAAAAGAAATGTGTAAGAAATGAAGAAGAGAAAAAGTACAATCAGTTGGAAAAAGGAGATGAAACAAATTATCTGCTCCTTTCTGTAGACCTGTAGAAATGGACAGTACAGGTGTCCAAACCATCCTACTCCATATGCAGATAAATCTCCTTCCCCAACTGCCTCTACTATCCTTCTCAACCCAGCAACTCCCTCCTTCTGAATAAGTCCATTCCCTTTCCCCAGTATCCGTTGTACCCTTCAGATTCCATTTTTCTCCTTCAGGTTCTCACACTGAGGAGACAACACGATATTTGCACATGCAGGTCTGAGTCACTTCACTTAAGAGTATTGAATACTGATCTTAATCTGCTCCTTTCATTTGCTTGTTGCCTTACAGTGTACAGATGATTCACATAAGCAATCAGTCTCCCAACAATCTTAAGAGGGAGATGGCAGAGGTTATTCTTTGCTTAAGTAATTTTCCCAAGGTTACTCCATTAGCATGAAGCAGAGCAGGCACCAGAATATACATACAGTGCAATGATTTTTTTCACTCTGAATGGCACCATTTCAACTGGATCTCATTACACTGACATTTCTTTCTGGAATGTTCTTAATGTTGAGATCATTCTCTTCCATAAACTCTTTTTTAAAATTTTTTTTTCATAATCTCTTCTGTTTGATCTCAGGAACTGAGTTTCTATTCTGAAGTTTCTTTTCCATTGTTAAGTATCACTTGTAGGCAGAAATGTTGTTGGTACATTTTTATGTACCGCACAAATTAGGATATTTTGTTTGAGTGCCTATGGTTGTCAGTTTCAGCCAATAAGTGGCTTCCCTTTGGATACATTTTACAGTTTGTAATTTTTATTTTTACTAGTACAAATTTGCAGTACCTAATGATTGCATTCATCATGGGGAGCTGGTACATATACATATACATCTTGATTCTTTTTAAACTCCCCCTTTCACAATCACTTGATCCCTTTCCCATTCAGGAGTCTTCATTAGTAATTTGTAGCTCTAAAAGAGATGAGAACCTGGGTATGTTGACACATGCTTGCAGTTCCAGCACCTTGGTAGGCTGAGGCAGGAAGAGTTCAAGATCCAGCCCAGCCAAGACATTTTAGTAACTTAGTAAGACCTTGCCTCAAAATTAAAAAATATATATATATATATATTAAAAAACTGCTGGGGTTGTAATTTAGTGTGAAGGATGAACCGGTGTGACAGATCAATCCCCACGCCTGGAAGTGAAAAGAAAAATAGATGAAAGCCAGAATGATGCCTTTAAAATAGCTTTATTATTTTTTCTGTGTATAAAAGTAGTAGATACACATTGTAAAAGTTTATCTACTGTGCATTTAACAACTTAAGTGTTTTCCTTTGATTACCAAAGCAGTAAGTGCTCATTATAGAGAAAGGAAACTCTGAAAAGCATAATGTGGAAGAAAAATATGTAAATTAGAATTTATGTATGATTGGTGTATTTCTTTTCAATCTTGTTTGGCTACGTGTACCATTGTAGCAATATGAATAAGAACCACATTAACTGAGGACTTAGAAGTCAAGCACTCTTTTCATGTGTGTATATGGTTCTGGGGATTGAACCCAGAACCTTTCTACAGAGCTACATGCCCAGTCTTCTTTTGAAATAGGCCTCACTAAGGGACCAAGTTGCCCAGGCTAGTCTTAAACTTGAGGTCCTCTTACCTCAGCTTGGGATTCCTCATTCTGGGATTATAGGTGTGCTGTGAAATGTTAAGTGTTCTTTTAATGTGCCTAACAACAAATACTAAACAAATAAATACTCTTTGCGAAAGGAGAACTTGAGTTTAGATGATGTACTTGGCCGTGGTCACACAGTTGTACGAAGCATGAATTGGAGCTTGTCATTTTACTCTAGTCTAGTTCTGGTGCCCCATCAGCCTTTGCACCGAGCTGGATGCCCAGATGCCCTCCTGACCCTACTGAGGTACTGACTTTTGCTCTGGGCTTGTGTGCCCCCATCCCTCCCTCTCAGCATGACACCTCTGGCTCACCTAAGGGCTTCTGAGGAAGGGGAGAAAAGATGCTGATTTTTCTCTTCGTCGCTTCTTTCTGTTTCTCTTTAAGATTATGCCTTCCCCAGAGTATAAGAACTGGGGTTAATAATGAAAATGTTAAATAATTTCATTAGTCTTTGGAAACATATAAAGAATATGCATTAAAATATCCATTGGGTCCCTTATTCATGCAAGTGATAGTTAGTAGAAGTTCATGTTACTACTTTTTAGGAGCTTATGCACAAGATGTGAAATTGCTTGCTTTTTTAACTCTTCAAATCAAGTTTAAATAATTGCTATCCCACCTAACTGTGTAAGGTGTAGAATACTGAGTCTGAAGTGTGCATTCAGAGTCTGTTTCCTTACAAAGATGTCATATATAATTTCTAAAATGAGCCTTCCTTTATCTCCCATTAAAGAAAACAAAAATAAAAGCAAACTTTATATAACGCTGCTTTTTCTCTTTACTTTTAAAAAATCCAAATAACAAGGAGCTCCTTGGAAGGATCCCAGCCCTATGCTGATATCTGAAATCTGAACTTCATAGCACTTATGAAAAGGAAACAGTTTAGCTCAATTTATAATAATATATTGGTCTGCAGAGGAAGTTCAGACTGAACCCTGCTGTCTCAAGTAAATACTCCAGGGGTGTCTGATGGGGAACGTGTCGGGTACCTGTAATAAATCCACTGCCCATGGAAGTGAGTGACGGCCCTGCTGGCAGTGCCTGAGGATACGCTTAACTGGGGTTGTCACGGTTTTACTTTTAAATTGAAATCTTTGCCCTAATCTCAGAGTTAGGCATGACCAGATTTGCAAACAGATTTACAATTTTCACTAATTTTCCAACCAGGACTTCAAAACACACTTAAAGGAAAAAAAAATGCACTGTGGTCTTTCTCAGGGTAGGATGATTTACTTTGCCACAGCTGTTTTCCATAGACTGCATGTAACCAGGGAGTTAGGGACTTAAGAGTAGCTTGGAGACAAACTGGGTTTGTTTTTATGGAGCAGATTATACAGTTCAAGAGACATCAACCAAATTATGTTTATTAACCAGAAGCTGAGTGTGGAGTGGGATGCATCAGGACAAAGATGAGTGGTAGGTAAACATACGGGGCAAACCCCCATGGCTCTCCTTAATGTATTATTACTATTTTTCTCCATGTCAGTATTCGTGGTTTCTTTGTGGTGTTTTTTTCCCCATTAAACCCAAGTAAATCTCACTTTCAGTTATCTGTAGTTACTATCACAATCAGCTATTTCAAAGTTTTTGTTGCCTGGCAAAATTTCTACTATAAAAACAGAAGAAAGAAAAAAGAAATAAATTGAAATGCATGGCTTTACTCATTTAGATTTTGCTTAATATCATAAGTGATTTAGAGTAGTGAAGTATCTGCAGAATCTTCGGTGAGGTGACATCCTGCATTGCATATTGATTGGCTCTGTGTTGGGAGCACCTTTGTATGTCTTTGCCTCCCCTGTGCAGTGGGTCTTTGTGATGCTTCTTAACCAGGGTTATTGTGCATCCCTTGACAGCATATAGGACTGTACCTTGCAAGCTATGTTGGAACATGGGGATTTATTACAAAGATTGGGACTAGGGTCATGGCACTTTGGAGAACCAGGATGGTAATGAGGTGATGTAAGAGTGCTGAATGTTAAGTTCTTATTCTGCTTCATGCCCTGAGTTTTGTCAGCTTTATACCTAAGTGTTCCATACGTGTATTTCATAGCCACATAAAGCAACTAATGCAAGAAAGGGAAATCTTGCCAGTTGGCTCTTGAGGGTGAGAAAAGTTAACATCTGGTCATTGTTGATTCAGACCTCTGTGGTGACCACACTTCCTTTGGTTGAGGCCAAGTGCATGGTCAGTAGTATTTTACAAATTAGTTTCACCTTCGATGAAATACCATTGGCTTAGCAGCAACAAGGCCCAGAGCACTGTGAACTTTTGATGTAGCATAACCTGAAACTGTGCTATGGCTTCTAGTTTTCAAGCCAACACAGGCACTCTAGTTGGGAGTCTCCACCCTGTGGGCAGGAAGGATAGAGGCCTCACGAAATGTAAAGTCTCTGAACTAGGGGTTCCTTTGGGACGTAGCTTGTACACTGTGGCATCTTTGTAAATCTTCCAGGTGTTCGTAGAGCTTGTTCCAATTTAGACATTTTATTCAAAGGAAAAGGCTTTTATGCTTCCCTCTCACCCCAGTCCTTTCCTCCCCCAACCTCTGAACCAACTGAAATAAAACGTACATATAATTTATGGCTTAATCATAAATTGAAAATAATTATACTTTATTACCTCTCATGGGCCTTAAAATGTAGGTGCTGTGTTCTGCTTTCTGCCGAGGCAAGGGAATAACACTGAAACAGTAATAAATTATAACTTCAGGCTGTAGTCGGTAAGCTTGAGGAATTGCCATTTAAGTGGAAAGTGCTTGAACAGCCAAATGAGCACCTGTCATGTTTATTCTCACTTTGAAAAGTAGAAACATGACAGTATAGTTTCCACTGCTTGTCCAATGTGAACTTCTGGTGCTCTTAACTTCTCAGTAACTGCAAAGTTTGCTTCTTGCATTTCAGATTTCTGTAGGGGTGAGGATGTAACTAACTCTCCTCTTGAAACTTTTGCACTGAAATATGTCCACAAATGCTGACACTCTTGCACTTGTACTGCTTGACTTTCTACCTGTTGGGGTTTTTTGTTAGTCAGTAGAACTCCGGAGAGAAGGCCATGACTTATGACACGTGCTCTGAGGACAGGAATCTGGGCAAGGGATCTGGCTACTTGAAAGGATTTACTCTCATACTGTTTTTTTTTTTTTTTTTTTTTTATGAACATTGCCCAAAATGCACGTGATATGTGGCTAGTGATGGCTGTGCATTGTTTTGGAAGCTTTCATGTATATTTAGTGCTAATTAGCAAGATTATCATATGATAGTCATCTTACTCTAGTACCCACTTACTTTTTCAGAGACAATCATATTGTTGGAGATTGACGGCTACTGGGTAGAGGTTGCTTTTTTTCAAATTCAACAATGGTTGTTCTATTATATATTGTCTTCAAATTAGTTGTGCAGATAACTGGAGGGTTGCTTTTTAAGGGCTCGAAAAGGCTCTGAAATTAGCTTCTGGTGGTGGTTTCACAACCTTGTGAACACACTAATGTACACTGAATTCAGTTCTTTAGGTGAGTGACGTGTATAGTATGTGAGTTAGAACTCAGTACAGCTCTTTTAGAAATAGAAAATGAATCTTAGAGAGGAATAATACCTACTGAAGTTTCTGTTTGAATCCTAGTTTTTCGGATACCACAGTTCTTTCTTGCACTGAACTATATAATCCACTGATTATGTAGTCATAGTATTGCTTTTCTTTAAATATGTGGGGAAAAAGAAATTAAACAAATAATAGAACATACATATATTTTTATGCAGCCAATTGGAACTTTCTCAGCTAACACAGGAAAGTTCTTTTTACCTTGCTCTCCCCTGTGGTCTATTTGTAAGTGTTAACACAAGTGTATAGGTTGAATATCCTTTATCTAAAATGAGTGGGACCAGAAGTATTTCAGATTTCAGAGATTTACAGATTTTGCTATTTGCCTCTCCTTGACCAATTGAGAATTCCTTCTCTGTGAGTCCCAAATACACATGTTATAAAATCTGAAAAATGTAATATTAATGTATGTCATACATATGAATTCTTGTGGGTTTTTTAAAAAAGCATAAGTATGACTCTATTACATACATTACTGTAACAGTGCTTTTTAAAAACTTAACATGCCCTAGGCATGTTTTCTTTCTGTCTTTCTTGCTTTATTATTTTTAGACATATTTTCATGTCAATATCTTACCATATTATTGTCTTATAAATGTAATGATAAGTACTAGGAAGTATAAATTCCTATTATAACGAAAGAGTTGAGGAGGCTTTAAACTGCAGAGTGAAAATCTCCTTGCTACCAACCTCCAAGTTCTATTTCTTAGAGGAACTGTATTTTCAGTATTTCCATTTTGGTGTTTTTTTTTTTTTTTTATTATCTCTGTCACTCAAACATGTGTTTATACTTTCTTTCTTTATATAACCAGTTTAAGCACCTTGGTTGTTTACCCATTAAGAAAAATGGAAGTAGGTATCATATACTATCTGTCATTTTTTGCTGTTTTGGTAAGTAACCTGTAGTTTTGTTTTCTGAATTGTTTACCTTTAGAACTAATTTATAGATCTCTTGACTTTCGGTGTGCAGTTAATTAAAGTTCTCTTTCAGCTATATCATTACTTGGATTTGAGGTTCATAACTTTACACATTCATAATTTTGATAAAACTAGCATGCTTTCTCTGTAAGTTAATTCTGCAGTTGGAATGCCACTGCATAATGCTACCAATACTGTGTTGTTTATTGTAGATTAGATAGTGATTGGATGCACAAGTGGAAGAAAAAATCCACTGAAATCACCAAGTTTTGTCAATTGAAGAGAATGTTGCAAATGTCAGTTCAATATTTTATACATCTCAAAATGTTCACATTTATACCACATTTTTACTTGCTTTGTATTTGGATGACTCTTGTATAACTTTTCTTCTTCTACTACAGTTTATAATTTCTTTTCTTGTTCTCATTGATAGAAGATACATATATCTCAGAGTCACAAGATATTTTGTCACATGACATGTTTAATGTTTGGTAACTCCTGGCTTCTTTACTATACCAAAATTACTAAACTGGGACTTCTTCTCATTTAACTCCTTTAAATGTTCCATTTTTATTTATTTTTTTCAATTTTTTATTTCTTTTAATTAATTCATTTATTTTTTGTGGTTCCAGAGGATCAAACTCAGGACCTTGTGCTTGCCAGGCAAGCACTTATTCCATTGAGCTATCTCCCCAGCCCCTAATGTTCCAATTTTAAATTTGGTTCTTTTGTGTTTTCTTGGAATTTTCTGTGAACTCCTTTATATTTTAGATTTCTTAAGAGCAAGGGCTATTTCAGCTTTATATTTTCTGCAGCTACTAATATAATTCTGTCTTAATTACTTTTCTTTCATTGCTGGACAAAATACCTGGCAATCAAAATTAAGGAAGGGTTTATTTAGCTCACAGATTGTGGAGGGTTCAGTCTATAATGAGCTGGCTCTAAGGCAAGGTGGTGCATTGCAGAGGGCAACAGCTCATGGCAGCAGAAAACAGCAAAGAACGAAGCGGGAGCAGCAGCTGTGGAAGCTAGCAAGCCTCTCTCCCTCCTTCCATTTGTATGCAGATTACCCACCCCAGGGTGGGTGTAGCATGTACACCTATAATCCCAGCATTAGATTATGAATCAATTACAAGCTCTAGAAGCTGTGTCCCATGGCTGCATGAAGCTTTGGGGGACAACAAAGCACAAACTGTAACAAATACTTTAAAAGTGATAGGTGCTTGTAAAGGAATTATTGAATTCATGACAAGGTGTCTTGAGCACATTGGAAAATGAAAACACTGTGTTTATTTTGACCTTGAAAACTCTGGTCTGGGAAAATAATTGAAGTTTCTTTTTTAAAAAAAGTGGTCTTTCACCAAGTATCTGGAGATCTTTAGAGATAGAGTTGGAGTCTTTAATGGCAATCTGTCCTTTAATGTAGTAATTTATTCTTTATTTCCTTTTATCTACTCTATATAAACATAAGGCATCACAGAACTTTCCAGCACTGTCCAGGTCAGCCTGTAAATTCTCTTTTAAATCTTGTATAGGAAAATCATCACAGGTGCCAGGTGTGGTGGTGCATACCTATAAATCCTAGTACTTGGAGGCTGAGATAAGAGGATCACTGTGAGTTTAAGGCCAGCCTGAACTACATAGTGAAACCCTGTTATACACACCAAAAAAGACAATTAAAAAAAATCACCATAGGTAAAAGTAACGTGGGGCTGGTGAGATAGCACAGCAGATTAAGTGTCTGCTTTGGCAAATGCAGGGACCAGAGTTCAATCTCTGGTCCTACATGCTGTGCTGGCTCTGCCCCGGACATGCTGAGCAGGTAAACAAATCCAGATGTGGTAGTACACACCTGTAATCCTAGCATTGGGGGAGCTGTGAACAGGAAGATCACCACGAGTCCAAGCTGTGTAGTGAGACCCTTTAGCAAATACATAAATGGGAAAATAAAGAATGGTTTTCTTTTAGCTGAGGATGAATATGTTATAATGAATTATGAGCTTGTTTTGTTCTCTTATTTCATTTCATCAGAGTTTCATAGTTTTGAGGTAATTCTGCATCTGGGATGGGTGAGACAGATTTTTCCTCTTGATGAGCAGTCTTAGTATACCCTCTTTAGCAGTCTGTCTCTGTAGCATAATTCTCAAAAGGTGAGTTGTGGAATTTTTTTGGTTTTTAATTATATTGTATATCCTGTATATTAATTGTCATACTTTAAAGACAGGAAACATGGCTGTGAATAGCTATGTTTTTAAAATTAATTTTATTGAGAAAAAAATTGCAGTGTGACAGCTTCAAAACAGGTTGGTAGGAAAGTTACAACAATTAATACATTGCATATTGTTGTCTTTGTAGTATTCATTCATAGCACAAGATGCAGACATGATGTCCTGTCCAGACACTATTAGTACAGATCTTTCTTTTTATTGAATTTGGAGAAAGTAGCTATATATCTATCCTAACTGTTTTGTATATACAGATAAAATTGTCCTTCATTTATATCATTTTTTTTGTTCAGTTTTGTCAAGAGATAGGTATTCCATTGCCATCCAAATATTGTAGGTGCATGAATTCAGCAAAATACTCCAATATAGTCCTGTACTCCACAATAGTAGTAGGTTATCCACAGGGCTGGCACCGTTAGAACAAATCCCTCTATTCATTAAGAGAATGTAACTATATATCTATCCTAACCACTTTGAATACACAGATACAAAATGGACATTTATCTGTATCCCCTTTTTTTCTAAGTTCCGTTATTTGAATATTATAGGTGTGTAAACTCAGCAAAATGGACTGGAGTTTTTGATAAAGAAGTCTTATATCACCTACTATAGCTAAACTTTTCAAGAATCATACATATTATATATCATAACATTTTAGAGCTTTCTATATAATAGGAACTTACCATATATTTAGATGGAGCATATATTTTCCCTCCCTAGCTGTTAGACAAAAACTGTAGCCATTCTCCTCCACTGCTACGGAAGAAGTGCATGTGCAGTAAGAGTGAATTAAAAGGAAGGTCAAAGGTATGTGAAGGACCAGAAATTAGAAGTATAAATGGCTGCTGCTGTTTCATTCATTAGTTTTGTTTGGGAAGTTCTGGTTTTTCTCTTTTATTGGAGCTGTAGGCAGAAGGGATAGCTCTGTTTTACAAAGGGGGGAAAGAAGAAAACTACTTTGTGAAACTTTGCATTAATCCAGCTCCTGTGCTTTTATCTTGTCCTTTCCTCAAGCCCCATGAATTGCAGTTTCTTGGGGAGAGTCAGAGCTTAGAAGGGGAAAGGGCAAGGGAGCCCTTGCCAGAGTATTTAGAAGTAAGATCTTTCTGTGTATTTAGAAAGCAAAGTGAATTACTAACCTCAAGACTGTATTCTCTTTATAACATAAAAACAAAACAATAATTCCATAAAAGTTAATTTTAAAAGCAGCATGAGGGAAAGGAAGGTGTCCACTCTGAGGTTATCATCTATTAGTGTGTGTGTGTGTGTGTGTGTGTGTGTGTGTGGTGCTGAGGGGATTGAACTCAGGGCCTTGTTCATGTTAGGCAAGTGCTCTACTGCTGGATTACACTCCTATGCCCATGCTTACTTTCATCAAGCATTTTTCACTCCTATAGTAGGGTGCAGCATTGCCTGTATATAATTCCAGCACTAGAGAGGCTGATGCAGAAGGACTACAGCAACTTTGAGGCCAGCTTGGGCTATGCATTAAGCTTAAGGCCAGCCTGCACTGCCTAAGGCCAGCCTGTACTGCATAGTGCGACCCTGCATCAAAAAACAGATAAACAAAAAATAAAACAAACAAGCAAACAAAACAGATAAGATTTGGGGGAATATATAAAATCTAGCCAAAAATTTTGCTGCCTTCGTATTTGACTATATTCATTTTTTAAAAAGTATTTGATTGCTCTATGTCATTCTATTTATTTCCAGAATGAATATATCTTTTCTAAGATTCTCTTTATTGAAGATTTTCATTTGTATCTTTAAAGTACAATATTAATTGATTTTTGTTATAAGGCTAATGGTACAAAAAATAATAAAGTATTGTTTAGCCAAAGATACTATCTCTTATACTTGAATTTCAGAGATGGTAAATATAAAGAAAAATGTGAATTGTGGAATTGATAAAGTATAGTCCATACTTATTATAAAGAGCTTACAAATTATAGGAAAATGTAAAGAAGAAATAACATAGCTAGTTGGCCAAATTTCTTCCATTTCTTTCTATACTTGGTAATACTTTTTTAAAAATGAATGTAGTGTAATGTTTCATATCTTGTTTATTTCCCAATGCTTTTGGATACTGAACATTTTTCTTATTAATGTTCCTTTAAAATATAAGTTTTAAACATTGGTTTAAGGCACTGGAGGTGTAGCTCAGAGCAGGAGTACTTACATAGTCAGGTATGAGGCCCTGGGTTCAATCATTAGAAGCACAAAATGAAGAAGCAAAGAAAGTAAAAGCTCATGTGGCTTAAAAATTATTCTTGGGGCCTGGAAGATAGCTCAGCAGTCTAAGTGCCTGCCTGGCAAGCATAAGGGATAGGGTACAATCCCTGGTACATGCTGTGCCAACCCCATTCTAAGCTGGCCACCAAAACTGGGTGGGGTGGTGCACACCTGTAATCCCAGCACTGGGAAGGCTGACATGAGAGGGTCACTAAGAGTCTGAGCTGTGTAGCAAAACCCTGTACCAAATAGGTAGATAGATAGATAGATTTTTTAAAACTCCACTTTCAACCATTCTAGCAAAATTGATGTTTCCATCACCTGGCCCCTCATAGAAACATCAATTTGAACAACTATGCATGGATAAGAACACCTTAGGAACTAACAAATCCAGATGGGAGATTGTAACATCTTGGTGGAACACAGAAATAACATATGCACTGAAGAGGTAGAGAAGGTGGTAATGACAGTTTCCATTACCATGTAATTTCTTCCGTAAGCCTGTACAGCACAGCTGAGGAGATCCTGTGCATGGAGGAACTCAGTGTCTAGATAAACCCCAGTGGGACGCTAGCCTGTGTATCCCTCACATTCAGTGGACACAGATGCTAGTTATGCTCCAGTTGGCTCAGGGTCTAGAACTTTCCCTATAGACTCTGGTTCTGAAGTGGTGAATATGGACCCAGGCTTCAGGCCTGTTGCTGCAGACCTAGTTTCCAGACTTCCCAAAACCAAGGACAGAGGCCCACCCTAGTGAGCACAAGTTCCAGGCTTGCCTCTGAGGGCCAAGGGGCCAGGCCTGTATGCCCAACTAGCCCCAGCACCAGGCCAGTTTGCTTGAAGAATTCAGCAGCAAGCATCGTGTAGGCCCCTGGGAGAAGGCCAACCTATACTCTCTAGATAGGCAGACTGGTGAAGGGATTTTCCTGCTAACACCAGTGTGTAAAGATTAGAAGAGGTTCCAGTGTTTGTAAATATGTAGACACCAACACATATGTCTATTTTGTCTACTGAGCACAAGGACCATAAATAATCTGAGAAACGTGATACCACCAAAGGTACAAATAAAATGCATTTTATTTAGAGCCAGTAATTGACACTAAAGAAATGGAATCTATGAGCTGTCAGAGAATTTAAAATAATCATCTTAAAATTCAATTCTAAGAAATCAATGGTAAACAACCAAACTAAAATAAAGAAGACAATATAAGAAATTCAGAAGAGATATATCCTAAGAATCCAACAGATTCTACAGTTGAATAAAATGAATTATGGAACTGAAAAATTTCATGGAGAACTTTAGAAGTTGACTTGTATAAGCAAAAGAATAAAGATAGAAGACATCAATCAAAATTATTTAGTTAAAGAAATAAAAATAGGAAAATAAACTGTAGAACTGAATGGAGCATCTTCAAATAATCTAGTATGTACATTATGGGGGTTCCGAAAGAAGTAGAGAGAGGAAAAAAAAAAAAGGGAGTCAAAAGCTTATTTATAAAAACAATGATAGAACAGTCCCCAGATCTAGAGATAGATTCAAATCCAGGAACACTGAAAAGCCCTCAGCAGATTAAAGATATATTTACTAAGACACATTATAGTTTAGTTTTCTAAAGTCAGAGAAAAAAAAAATTTGAAACAGCAAGAGAAAAGTAAATTAGCACCCATAAGAGAACTTCTATAAGTATGTGGTCAAGTTCCTCAGTAGGTGACTCAGATCTGGAGAAAGTGGGCTGAAAAAGTTAAAGTGCTAGAAGAAAAAATTGCCAAGTAACAATACTAGTTGACCTTCAGAAGTTAAGCAAGTGTAAAGACTTTCCTAGACAAATATGAGCTGTAAGAGTTCATCTCTACTGAACATGTCTACAAGAATTGCTAAAAGGAGTTCTTCAAATTGAAATATAAGACTTAAAAATGGGTGTATATAACTATGAATTTTAGCTCTAAAGTTAATAATACATTCAAAATATTATACAACATGAGATAAAAATATGGTGATGATTTAAATTTTAAAAATTATAACAATAAAACAGATATTGCCCTTAATTCCCCTCAGAATCTTTCCCCTCTGCTTAGACAGTTTTCTCTTGTTCCTGCCACTTTCTGAAGCAGTTCTGGAAATCCTCTGTGATGAGTATCTTTTCATGCCTGCCACAGTGTCCTGTATCCATGTAAAATGTTTACCTTCCATGGTCATGTTGATTTCGGGGAAGAGCCGAAAGTCATATGGAACCAGATCCGGTGAATAAAGTGGATGCACACGCAGTATAATGTTTTTACTTTACAACAATGGCTATGAACAATTTGAATGAATTCAAGACATCAAGATAGCCATGAAAAGACATTCATGAAAGAGGACTTGCAAAATGTTTCAGACAGTTACAAGGTCAATGAGATAAGTGTGTTTGAAGCAAGGGGGAGTAGTTTAAGGGTGATAAATGGCAATGTGTCTTTTGCTGAAATTAAAAACTAATAAATCGCTGTAAATTTAGTCACATCAATTATCAGGCATGAATGCTTTTAATTCTCATGTAAAAGTTAATAAAATATAGTATTAAAAGTACTGTATAACACAATTAAAAGGAAAGCGAGAACTTAAGGATTAAACAACGAAGACAGAGCAAGGAGAAAAGCTAGGAAATGTGACGGGCTAAACCATACGTTTATATGCACAAGATGGTTAAAGCAATGATCCTGAGAATCTTCAGCAGGTTTTTGAAACTAGCAGTTAATTGGTAGGAGTCTCACCCTGACTGACTATATATGCCAATATCTGTGAGCTAAACAACTGCACTGAAGATAGCAATGAATAATACTATTCCAAGATAGCCATGCTTGGAATGCCTGTCATTCTGGTATTCTAAATATGTACTGCTTCTAATGGCATATCAATTACTGCTATACTGTCTCTCAAGTAAATGTTTGTTTTTTTTGAAAAAAGGGTAATAAATGAAAATAAGAGACAATGAAAAAAATGTTATAAGACTGTCCTGCTACAATGCTGTATATGGTTAGATTTCTAAATTTCTGTGTAAAAATATGTAATTGTTTATTCCTATTTTTTTTTAATTTTTTATTTATTTATGTGTGTGGCCAGCTCAGCCCACCAGGGGGCGGGGCTGGCTGGCATGTGGTGCTGGAGGATTGAACTGTGGTCCCTGTGCTTTGCTAAGCTTGTTCTAAGTAGGTGGTTTAGACCACTGAGCCATCTCACCAGCCCTGTTTATTCCTATTTTTAAAAATTTGTTTATTTTTTATTTATTTTTCTTCACATTCTGTAGAGATTTAAACTTTAACATAACAATACTTGATGGAAAATACCTGTTCCATGTTATGTCTAAGGTGTTTGATATTCAGACAGGTAGTGAGGTTAAGTTCCCCTGCCTTTGGTTCTAGGGTAATAATATCATTAAGCTTCTCTTCTGGAGGGTTAACAGCTTAAGTTTGCAGACCAAAAATTAGTAAAAAGAAGAGCTGCAAGGACAGCCAACATTTTGGCCCTAGCCTTTCAAGATCAGTGAGGACTCAGGACATAAGAGAACCTGTACTGTAACATACTGTAATTCAGTCGTGTCCCAAATTTTCTAATGAAGGATATTATGGGGCCACAGATGTGGAGTGTGCCTAAGGAGAGTCACATGGGAGAAAACATTCTCTCAGGCTTTCATAGAGAGTAGATTGGTCAGGCAATGGCCATGACTCATCCACATGGCTGACACTGACAAAGGATCTAGAAATTATGGTACAGGGTTTCAGGGTAAATCCTGAGGGAATTTCACTGACCTCGTCAGATACAGAAGTTACATTTCTTGTTATGTAGGTCTTGCTTTATCATAGTCTTAACCATCCAGCAGAAAAGTCTAAAAGCAAGGTATAAAAAGTAAAGTCATATTAATATACTGAGCTGTAAATGGCTCAAATCAATAACTTCTGACATTGCCAGTCATGCGGATAACCCATACTAATATGGACTACTGGATTATATTGGATTATTTTGCTGAACTCATGCACCTACACTATTTAAATGACAATGGAATACCTATCTCTGACAAAACTAAAGAAAAAAAAGGGGATGTAAATGAAGGACCATTTTGCATCTGTATATACAAAATAGTTAGGATAGCTATACAACTCGTTTCTTTTAATTCAATGAGAAGAAAGATTTGTACTAATAGTGTTTTGACCGGATGTCATGTCTGCATCTTGTACTATGATAACTACTATGAATACAACAATGTAACTGTCCTACTAACTTGTTTTGAAACTGTTTCATTGCTATTTCTCAATAAAATTAATAAAAAAATTCTAGAGCTGAAATTAACAAAAAGGCAATATACAAAAGATGTAAATTGTGATGTCAGTTACTTAAAATATGAGGGGAAAATGTAGAGTTTTTATTTGATATGTTAAATTATTATTAGGTTAAAGCTGGCTGCTATTACTGTGAGGTATTTTATGTAGGCTTTATAATAACCATAAATAAAAAACATGTAGGTACAGAAAAGATGAAGAAAAAGAAGTAGAGCACTCCTTTACAAAATGTCATGAACTCACAAAGACAATAAGACAACAGAAAAGGAATAAAGGAACTATAAAGCTGTCATAACACAATGACAAAATAACAATAGTAGGGCCTTATGAATAATTACCTTATACATGGATTAAATTTCATAATCAAAAGTTATAGACTAGCTGAATAGGTTTTAAAAATATTAACTATAGTAGTGCTTCCTTATTATCATGGAATGCATTCTAAGTTCTCCAGTGGATGCCTGAAGACATAGATAGTATAGAACCATATTATATATATTGAAACCATTAACAATGAAACTTCAGTAAGGAGAGATAAAGAGATTCACTTTAGTGAGGGATGCATATGCACTGAAAAGGATAGGAATAGGAAAAGATGTTCAATATGAATGGCGACCAAAGAGCAAAGGTGGGTATTCTCCATTCAGACAATTGTATAATACTAAGAAAGTCAATTTAAGAAGATACAAGTTGTAAGTACACAGTCAGCTTTGGAACTTGTAAATACATAAAGCAAACATTGTTAGAACTACAAAGAGTACTAGAGAACAGTGTAATAGGATTCAGTACCTACTTTTAACAATAAATAGAAAATTAGTAAAGCAACAAGAACCTTGACCAATACTGTATGTATATCAATTGAACCTGGTAAACTTTTATAAAATATTTCATCCAACAGCAGAGAATATACATTCTTTCTAAGTGTACATGGTACATTCTCCAGATTAGTTATGTTAGGCTACAACACAAATATTAATTTTAAGACACTTAATAATATATCTATCATTTTTAACTCCAAGGATAAAAATCTGTAAATCAATAACAGGAAGAAAATTATAAAATTTAGTCATATGACAATTGAAAATCTCACTAGAACTAGTCTGATAAAAACAAAAGAGAAAGCAAAATATTTTGAGACAGTGAAAATAAGAAAACAACATACAAAAACTTTTGGGATTTACAAATATCAGAGGGGAGGTTTTCAGCAACAAATGCCTATATTAAGAGAGAAAAACACCTCAAGTGAATAGCACACCTGTCTACTGGAAGGAAGTAGAAAAATAACATCAATTGCAAAGTTGGAAGAAGCAAGGAAATATTAAACGAAATAAGTAAAATAGAGGCTAGGAAAATAGTAAGTGTAAAGGAAAGTAAAATTTGGGGTTTTAAAAACAAATAACCTATCTAGATTAAGGAAAGAGAAATGAAATTATAATTGAAAGCAAAAAAAGTATCACAAGTTATACCACTGGGATATAAACGATTATAAGAGACTGAAAATTTATGATCATGAATTTGATAATGTAGCATAAGTGCATAAATTCCTAGACAAATACAATCTACGGAGTGAATCATGAATCGAAAATATAAAGAGATGAATAATGAGTACTGATACTGAGTCAGTGATTAAAAATTTCTCAACAGTGAAAAGCCTAGGCTCTTATATCCCTACTGGCTTCATTACCGCATGTTTAACCCTAGGCCTTCTGAAACTCTTCCAAAAAATTTTAAGTGTAAAACATTTTTCCAAATTTATTGGGCTATCATTCCCTTCACACTATAGCAGAGGACACTGTAGAAAAGACAGTTATAGGCCCCATATCTGATGAACATAGACCCCAAAAGAAACCGTATTTGATAGCACCCGAAAATAGTTACATGCCATGACCTATGAGACAAGATGGTTGCCTGTCCCTTACTTTGATATGCCACGTTAACAGAATGTAAGACCAAAGTCATTATGATTGATACGGATCTTTTATCTGTTAACACATCTTTGTCTAAACTAAGAATAGAACAGACAGTGTTCAACATCCTTCATGATAAAAATTCAATAAGTTCAATATGCTTATAGCTGAAATGCACCTCAGCGTAATACAAGTCACATACAGGAAGCCGATGTGAACCTTGTAGTCAAAATGAGGAGTGCGACAAAGATACCATTTTTACCATTCCTATTCACATAGTACTGAAAGTCCTACATAAAATAGTTACACAAGGTAATGAATGAAAATTTTTTGAAGAGTTTCCAATATGGAAAGCTAGGAGTAAAACTATCTTTACATTTGACAGGATGTTAGATATTGAAAACTCTGAAAATTCCACCCAAAATCTGTCAGAACTTATAAAAGTCAGTAAAGATATAGTATGTTAGATCAACTAAAAGCCCAGTTGCACATCTGTGTACTAGCATCACATTGTTCAAAGAAATTACTTAGGAATAAGTTTAACCGAGGAGATCAAAGACTTATACACTGGAAACCATGAAACACTGATGAAAGAAACTGAGGAAAATACAAGTAAATGGGAAAATATCCCATCTTCGTTTTGAAAGAATCATGTTCATCTGATCTCAAGAAATTTATAATTCAATGAAATTCCTCTCAAAATTGCAGTGACTTTTTATAGAATTAGAAAAATATATTACTAAAATTCCAGTAGAACCACAAAAGACCCCATATAGCAAAGGGAATCTTAGAACAGTAAAGCTAGAAACATAATGCCTCAAAATACTCTTCAAAATTATGGTAATCAAATCACTGTGGTTATGCCATAGGAACAGATGTGTAGGCCAAGGAAACAGTAGGGAATTCAGGTGTAAATATACATACACTCATATCCTAGCAGTCTTTGAAGAAGTGACAAAGATCCCTGTAACATAGTGTGGGGAAAGAAGAGTTTTCTTAAATAATACATGATGTTAAAGAAATTATCTATTTGCAGAAGAATAAAATAGGATCGTTACTTCATACTATATGTAAAAATCAACTGAAATGGATTAAACACAAAATTTGATGTCATAGAACTGCTCAAGAAAATGGGAAAAACTAATATTCAGATGAGAAGGGGAACTAGAAATGGAGGAGGGAAGGAAGGGAAATAAAAAAAGAATAGAAACAATGGAAACAAAGCTTTGGTAAATAAGGGGAAGAGGGGTGATTGGAAAAAATAAGAACGTCATGTCTTGTGAAAATTCCCTCTGATAAATGTTATTTATGTCTAAAATATACTGATAAAATTAATTAAAAATTCAAAAGCAAAGGAAAATGCTGGTTTGGGCAGTTTTGAGGAGGTATATAAAAGCACAGGCAATAGGCATAAAGAGCCAAATGGAATTGTGTAAGACTGAAAAGCTTTTGCAGAGCCCAAGAAATAGAAGTAAAGTGAAGAGACAGTCTGTGGTGTGGGAAAAAATATTTGCAGACTGTACAACTGATACAGGACTGATATACAAAATATCTATAGCAAAATAAATAGCCTGGTTAAAAAGTAGCCCAAGCACTGAAAACAGTCATTTCTCAAAGAAAACACAGATGACCAACAGGTCAATGAAAATATACTTGCCATCACCAATGATCAATGAAATGTAAATGAAAGCCACAAAGAGTTATCACCCCATCCTGACTAGAATGAGAATTATGAAAAAGACAATAGATAAATAACAAGTATTGGCCAGAGTATGGAGAAAAGGAAACCGTTATTGGCTGTTGGTATGAGTATAAGTTGGTACAGCCATATAGAAACAGTATGGAGATTGCTGAAAAAGTTAAAAACTCCCATAAGATCCAGCAGTTCCACTTTTGGGTATATACAGAGCCCACTAAAAAATGCATACACATTTAAGCAGTTTGCCATACTACGAAATGCCTGGAAGCTAATCTTTACTACTGTGAGCACCTCATAATTGTAGAGGCCTAAGGTAGCTTGTATGGATCTTGTAATGTCTCAACAAATTTAGTATTAAATATTTATGTAAGTTTTCCTTTTTCTGATATGTACATTTTTGGCAGACTCTGTGTATATCCAAAGGAAGTCATGTTAGTATATTGAAGAGATATCTGTATTTTCATATTCACTGCAACATTATTTACATTAGTCATGATAAAAGAGCAATTTAAATGGAAGCAGATAAATGGGTAAAGAAAATATGGTATGCTTTATATGTTGAATAAAACAATCAGCCTTAAAAGTGTGAGGAAATTTTGTCATTTGTAACAACTTGGAAAAACCTGTAACCATTATACTAAGTGAAATAAGGCAGGCACTAAAAGACAAATATTGCATTATCTTACTTACACATAGAATATTAAAAAGTACTCGAAGAAATCCAGGGCACTACAGTGAGTGCATTCATTATGTATCACAAACATATACTAATTTAAAAAATCAATTTACAAAAGCAAAATGGAGAATTGTGACTGCCAGTACTTTGTGGGAGAAATAAGGAATGTTAGTCAAAAGGTAGAAAATTTCAGTTATGCAGAATGAATTCTGGTATCTAGTGGATGGCATGGTGATAATAGCTAATAATAATGTATTACATATATCAAATTGGGTTAGATAGTTATTAAATGTTCTGACACAAAGTAACTGAGACAGTGATACATATATTAGTTTGAGTATCTGGGGAGCGTTAAAATGTATATACATATTAAAATTTGTTACATTAAATTATAAATATATTAAACATGTTTATGATATATAATATGTTATACCTATATAAATTTTTTATTTGTCAATTATGCCTTAATAAAGCATGGTGAAAAATTTATAAATGGCAAAAATGAATCCTGTATTATGTTACCTATTTCCACTTTTTGGTATCATAGGTATTGCTATAATAAACATTTATGTATGTGTATCTGTCTTTCTATGAAAGATTACTAGAAGTAGGATGCCTTGGTGAAGAATGGGAGTGTGATCTTTTTAAATCTTTATGTATTCTACTGTCAGTCTGTTACTCAGAAAGTTTGTTTTCACTTTTCATTCTTTCCTGTAGTTTATGAAATTTGATCATCAACTCTTTCCAGCAGCCTAGATTGCCTTAATTTAAACAGTGCTCGGCATTAGAATTTTAAACTATTTTTTTGTTTGATGAGTAAAAATAATATGTGCTTTTTCAAGTTGTACTTTAATGTATTCTTGAAGTTAAATTTGTATAGTTCTATTTTAATCCACTGGTTCATCATCTTTTGCTCATGTGTTTGTGGAGATGTTAGTACTTACCATATACTTTATTCAATTCCTTTACCCACTTTCCTGGCATTTTGTCATGTATGGTTTTCAATTCTTAGGTTTTTAAAATATATTTTAGGTGAATTATTTTTACTCTTAAGCATTTTTTTCAAAACATGAATTAGAGTAAATAACTATGTAAGTTAAGATGGTGTAGTGGTGAGTAACTGAAGTGATTTATGTTCTCTTATACCTGTTATTCTTCTTTATACTGGATTTTTGTTTCATTTTGCTTTGCTGGCTCTCTTGGTCAGCTAAAGTTTAATTTTTGTATTTTTTGTGAAGACCAATGACAAGGGATTGGGGGTAACATATTTTCTGGCTCTTTGTTTAGCAAAAAGTGTGTTGATGTCTCCTTGAATGGTAGTGGTATTCTTGAATAATATTTTTTTTCCTTTAGAGACTATATTGTAGCCATGGCCTCTGATATTATATCAGGGAGCTATGTGAGGTTATCTTTATGCTGTGTGAATTTTGTAAGCAGTGTTCCACTTTGCACATGTGCAGTATATTGCATTAGTTTTTGTTTGTTTGTTTTTGTTTTTGTGGCCGGCTCAGCCTGCCCTGGGGGTGGTGCTGGTGCAGCATGTGGTGCTGGGGATAGAACCGTGGTCCCTGCGTATTTGCCTAAGTTTGCCTAAACAGGTGCTTTATACCACTAAGCTATCTCACAGGCTCTATTACATTAATTTTTAAACAAAATGTGTTTATATACTTGGCTAAATAGTTTTGTGGTACAGATTCACGTCTTTTTACAAGTTGAGGAACTGTTCTTCTTCTTCTTTTTTTTTTTT
>NW_004524661.1:2041215-2089359 GCF_000260255.1 Octodon degus | reverse complement strand
TTGAATTATTTTTTCCTGCATCCTAGTTGTTTTAAAGAGATCTTTTCTTACTTTTTCACTAGCTGCAATGGTGTCTTTCAGGTCAGAAAGTCTATTTTTACTTTCACTCAAATGATTTTGCCAACTTGTGATTGAGGTTTTAATTTCCTGTATGTCACTTTGAACCTGTTTCATACATTCTATTTCTTTCCTAAATTGCTTATTCAGGGGTTCCATCATTTTTATATTCTCCTCTATTTTTTTTTTATCAGTGTATTCTTTAGAAGTACTTAGTACTTCTTTGATTATAGTTATCACTACATTTTTTAGTTCAGAAATTATTTCTGATCTGATTTCTTCTATACCTTTCTGCAATTGTTTCTTTACTTCCAACGCTGTTATATCAGAGATTTCAGGGGTGTGATTTCCAGTTCCCTCTATGCCAGTGTCTTCTGCATTTGTACTGAGTGGACTCGGGGCCTGAGACTGCATTTTGTTCCTTCTCTTTGTCATTTTGTATACCACTATCTTCTGACCTTTGGTGTAGAGCTTAGATAATCAGGTTCAGATCTATGAAGTTCAGATTCCTCCAGGTGGATGTTGCTTGGATTTGGCTGGGGTTTGGCTGCTGTGCTCCACTTCTTTCTGCTGCAGCCATTGGAGTTGAACCCTTTGTGTCACTCTGGCAAGATATTCTGCTCCTGAATCAGCTGGGTGGGTCTTGCCTCTAGCCTCTTTGCAGGTAGTTCTGCTGAAGGGTTCAGCCTGCGTTCTGCGTCTATTCGTGATCCGTCAGGCCCCGGGTCATCTCACTCACACATGGGGCCTGTGCTCTGGGTCTATTCAGGATCCGGTGGCCCCAGGCGGTCTCACTCACACGCCAGGCCTGCGCTGTGGGTCTATTCAGGATCTGGCGGCTCTGGATTGTCTCACTCACAGGCTGGATCTTTGCTCTGGGTCTATTCAGGATCCGTGGGCCCCGGGCGGTCTCACTTACACGCTGGGCCTGTGCTCTGGGCCTATCGGGAACTGTTCTTTTAGTTGGCTTTTTTCACCACTTTGTATTCTACCTTCTTTCCAAAATTTTTGTTTGTGTGTACTTTGACCTCCAGAGTGTGCCCCTCATGGCCTGTCTTTCCTTGACAAAGATTTCATTGTCTAAGTTTTAGTATTTCTTCAGCTCATTTAACCCAGTGTTTCAATTTTTTTCCTATAGCGTGCTTCTGCCATTTACTTCATTGTTTTAATGAAGCAATTCTGTTGAAATGCACCAACTCCCAGTAGTGTTTCCTGACCTCATATGGTTCCATCTTCACATCTGCTTTCATCATTTTGACAGATGCACTGTTATCTTACTTATTTATTTATTTATTTTCTTATTTATTTGGTACCAGGTCTCACTACGCAGTTTGTACTTGTAGTGATCCTCCTGTCTTAGCCCCCTCAATGTTGGGCTTACAAATGTGCACCACCATGCCTGGTTTTGGTAGCCAACACTACAGGTTCTGGGGCTGGCATGGCATGCAGTACCAGGGATTGAACCCAGGTTCTTGCACTTACCAGGCAGGTGCTTAGTCTGCCAAGCTATTTGCCCAGCCTCACTGTATTTTTTAATCACACTTTGAAAAGACATAAAGGAGGACCTCTAGAATTTCTTAAGAAAGTGACAAGGATAGTGGATAAGTGTTCAAAGTGAGGGGGGATATTTCAAGAGGGATTAATATAAATATATCTTTTACCAGAATAAAATTTTTTAAAAATGTAAACATTCACTGCATTTTTGATCACCTCCTTAGTAATACAGAGTAGTAGTGTCTCAAGGACAGATAGCTGAGATTGGTTCTGTGAAAGATTAATACGGATTTCTGGCAGAATTCTTCCCTGGAAGGAGGAAGGAAGAAAATGTAGTCGTACATTGCTGGATGACAGATTGGATAAATTGGAATGTGCTTAATAACTTGCCTGTGTCTTTATGTGAAATGGTTTCTTGCAGTATGAGCAAGCAGTGATAGGTTTTGTTATATTCCAGCAGAGCATCTTGGTCCAGTTCCTTGCCTCAGCCATCTCTGCTTCCCTTCTCAGAGTGGCAGCCAATGGCAACTTGGGCCACAGATTGTGGATGTATAATGCTGCCCTATTAGGGGCAAGAACCCTGCCTCTGAGTGGCCACTAGTGTTCCATGTGGCTTTGCTCTCCACTTTCTGAGCATGAATCCTGCGCTCTCGTTTCTGATTCTGTATTAAGCATACATACTGTTCTTTCAGAGAGACAGCCCTGTGTCAGTCTTCTCTGCTCTTCTTTCCTCTAATTCCACCTGTTCTGTATCAAGCACAATACCTTGCCTCTCTGGCATTGGAACATTGTTCCCTAATACTCAGCACTACCAGGGGTTTCGATCTGTTTTTAATCTTCCATTGAACATTGAACATGTCTTTGACAGTCTGGGAAAGGGGAAGGTAGCAGCCTGTGTCTGAACTGGCACCTTGCCAGGAGCATCCCCTCCTTTCATTAGGTGTTAAATTCTGAAAATGTTCTCACTCATGGTTGTCCCCCATCTAGGAAAAATAAGCCATAAATATTAAGATTGAGAGATGAGAGTGGACAGGTGAGTAGGAATGAAAAGCTTCAGTGGCTGTGTGAAGCTGGGGAGATTGGATTTCACTATTGGGCTTATTTACCTCAAGAGTGCCTTTAGCAAAGCTCCTGATTGTTACTTTAAAAAAATTAAGTGAAATAGCCTGGGTGACACACGGGAAGTCAGGGTGGGGGAAATTTAGAGTGACCACCAGTCCTGATTTGCCTGTGGGAAGGGAGAAATCTCACAGTTTTAGTATTAAAGCCAGTAAGGCCCTGCATATGAATTGGTTACCCTAGTGTAAATTGTTGTTTGCACCTGTGGTCTTTCATATGTGAGATGAGATTTCATGCTACAATGAATGTCCGCATTTTCTTCAGTCACTGCCAGGGCATGCTGCTGTTAGCCTGCGAAGACTGAGAGGGTTTTTTTTTTTTTTTTTTTTTTTTTTTTTTTTTTTCATATTTTCTTGAATAATCTCTAAACTCTATTTCCAGTTGTAGTCAATTTTTAGCTGTATTCTGAAATTGCTCCCACAAATAGACATTCTTCAGTTTATTCTTACGTAAAAATTCTTAATAGTCTTTGAAAGCTGGGATTGTCTTTAGTATATCTTTTGAGATACACAATCCATGAGGTTGGAGTGTTAGTTAAGTTAGATGCTCTTAAATGAAAATTACAAGGTTTTTCCTAAAAGTCTTGGGGGGTTGGAGACAGAAGCAATTTCAAAAGAATTGTTTGGTTACAAAGTTGTGGAGGATTTAAATCAAGTGCAAGCCCAAAGTATTAGTGCCAGTGTTACATTTGGCAGCTGTCCTACATCATTTTGTCACTCAATGGAATAAAAACACCCAACAAATATACTCAGTAAGACAGTTTTTCCCCTGTGGCTTCTGATACTAGTAGTATAGAAGTAATAATGCTACTTTAAATATGGTAGTTGAGATTGGAGTTTATGTATTTCCTAGAAATTGTTCCAACTGTTTATGAAGTCTGGCCTAGGAAAATCCTAATTGTTGCTTTTTACTTGATTTTGAGACCTCTTTAAGGCAAAATAGTCATTGGTGGCCACCTAGAAATATCCAGGAGTGTCCTTAGCCAAAACCCTCAGAGAAGACAGTGGGGTAGAAATACGTAAAGGTCCTTCAGCCTTTTCTTCAGACAAGATTGAGTGTGTTCAGGGTGGAATGGCCATACACTTGGATTTCTTCATCAGGCATTCCAACACAGTATGGAAAGATGAATCTCCTTTGATCCTCCATATTAGTGTATTTATATTTGCATTTAAAGTTACAAATGTATTGCTGATCTTTTCATCTTTACCTCATAATGCATTTTGTAGTATTAGTTATATCTGAAGGTTTGTTTCCTAATTCACCCTTAGTCATCTTTTACAGAAAAAGTTGCTTTTGATCCCATTTTTGCTTCCACTTCAATTATTCAATCCACTTAACAGGTCCTATTGGTTTCCTGAAAACATTCTAAATCTAATGACTGCTTCTCATCTCTTCTGTCACTGCAGTCCAAGTCACTATCGATACCTGCACGACCTTCTCTGACAGCTTCCTGATTGGCCTTTCTGCTTCAACTCAGTCTTCTCTTGTATTGGTCAGCTTTTATTACTCTAATAAAATGCCAGAGACTTCACAAAGCAAGGAATTTTATCTCCATTATGGCTCTGGTGGCTCAAGGTCAAATTCAAGCTTTTTGTGACAGTGTTATCTGGGGCTTACAGGAGGAGGCCAGGAGAGACTATAGCTGGAGTCATCTGAGATTTGCTCGGATGACTTGCTCTGGTCAAGGCTAATAGCTCCTGAAGCAGCTAGGGCCTTGCAGACAGCTACAGCAGTAGCTGGCAGAGGGTGCTCCCTCTGGCTGTTGAAGGGAAATGGGAAGGTCTGGTCCACTTTCTTGTTTTCATTATCACCTCATCGCAAGGGACAGGGAGTGTGTGTATGTACAGGTGTGCCTGGTATCTCCTCCTCTTCTTGTAAAGCTCCTTGGATTCAAGCTTCGGATTCTATCCTAATAATCTTGTCTAATCCTGGTCATTTCCCCAGATCCCCTCCCATTAAGCACACAAGTCAGATTAAGTTTCTTCCCTCTTAATTGTTTAACAGTGGGAATTAAATTTCAACACAGCCATAAAGCTTTGTGTGACACCATCATCTCCACACTGTAGCTTCTTTCTGGCAAAGCTATATGTACTGACTGTATTTAAGTAATTATGTGTTATTGTTCTCAGAATAGTGAGTTGTAAAGATTTTGCTGAACACTTTCAGTTGCTGTGTGTATATTTGATTATTTTTTAAAAATATTTATTTATTTATTTATCTATTTATTATGACCCAGATTCTCACTGCACAGCTCAGACTCATAGTGATCCTTCTGTCTCAGCCTCCCTAGTGCTGGGATTATACGTGTGCAGCACCACACCAGCTTTCAGTGACTGGCATGGCACACCCAGTTTCCGGGGCTGGCACAGCATGTGATACTGAGGATCGAACTCAGGTTCTTGCGCTTGCCAGGTAGGCGCTTAGAGCGCTGAGCTATCTTACCAGCCCTACTATGTGTATATTTTAAAATGGAGCTATTTGTTTATTTTAGGACAGTTTTAGGTTCTAGCAAAAAGAGCAGAGTTCCTATAAATGCCTGCCTCCAGGCATGCACAGCCTCCCCCACTAGTAATGCCCTACATTGGAATGGTATGTTTATTACAGTCGGTTAACCCATATTAGCATGTCACTATCATCCGAAGTATATAGATTATGGGGTTTTTTTTGTATTTTTAGGGAAGGGTCTACAGGGTGTTTGGGGTTTCACTACTAGATTGGACTTGTAGTGATCTGCCTGTTTACAGCCTCCCAAGAGTGGGATTACAGGCGTGCACCAACATGCCCAGTCTCAATTGTTATCTCAGCGTACCCTGGGGGCGGGGCTGGCATGGCAGTCCTGCCCCTGCACCTGCTTGCAGGCACTTTAATCTGCTGAGCTATTTGTCCAGCCCTAAAAGTGTATAGTTTGTGTGAGAGTTTACTCTTCTTGTTTTATAGTCTATGGATTTTGAAAATGTATAGATATTTATGTACCATTATAGTATTATATATAACAGTTTCACTGCCATAAAAATGTTCTACCTGTTCATTCCTTTCTTCCTTTAACCCCTGTCAACCATTGAAGTTTCTATTGTTTCTATAAGTTTCTTTTCAGGAATATCAAAGTCATTGCAGCAACATAAGGGAGACTTTTCAGATTGATTTCTGCACTTAGTAATGTGCATTTAAGGTTCTTATGTCTTTTCATGGCCCATTAGCTCATATCTTTTTAGTGCTGAGTAATATTTCATTGTATAGATGTACCATAATTTATCCATTCATCTGCTAAAGAGCACTTCATCCCCTTTCAGTTTTTAGCCATTATGGATGAAGTTGCTATAAAAATTCATATGCAGGTTTTACATGAAGAGTTTGAGGTAAGCATGTCTGGTGCATTGAATAGTAACAGTATGCTTAGTTTGGTAAGAAACTGCCAAACAGTCTTCCAGAGTGGCTACAGAATTTTATTTTCTCTCCAGCAATTCATGAGAGTTTTTATTAATGATAAAAATTCTCAACAAGCCAGAAATAGAGAAAAAATGCCCTAATGTGAAGACAAATTGCCTTTAAAACCCTATAAGTAACATCTTATTTAAGGAGGAGGATCAGGAATGAAGCAAAC
This sequence comes from Octodon degus, assembly GCF_000260255.1. Lineage (NCBI taxonomy): Eukaryota > Metazoa > Chordata > Mammalia > Rodentia > Octodontidae > Octodon > Octodon degus. The sequence continues at coordinate 2,083,088 of NW_004524661.1, read as the reverse complement.
ACATCTCTTCTTATCCCTTCTGTTTAATATACTGGAAACCCTGACTATGCAGTAAGACAGCTACAGCTAAAGACATAAAAGGAACATTTATTGGAAAGAAATACAACTATCATTTTGCAAAGGCGATACGCCGTTCTGCATACAGTGTTAAAAAAAGCAGCAAAAAAGTACTGCAGCTAATAAACAATTATAGCAAGGCTAAGATTTATATTAGAAAGCCACTTTCCTGTGTACCAGCAATGAATACATAAAATTTGAAATTGAAAGCATGGTATCATTTATACTGGATGCACCCAACAAAATGGACATTCATTTTTTTCAGATAGTCTTCAGCATCTGTTGGTGTAATCATGAGGTTTTTGGGTCACACAAATTGATTTTCAAATGTTGAGCCAGTTTTGCATACCTGGTGCAAATTCACTTGGTTATAGTGTGTAATTTCTTTGTATATGTGAATTCAATTTGCAATTTTTTTGAGGATTTTTGCATCAGTGTTCATGAGAGATGTTGGACATAGGTTTTATTTTAGGTAATGTTAACTTCACAGATGGAGTTTTAGTATATTTCCTATGCTTTAATTTTCTGGGAGAGATTATAAAGTATTGGCTACAATTTTTCCCCCTAAATGTTTAATAGAACTGAGTAGTGAATATGTCTGGGCCTGGTGCTTTCAGTTTTGATTCTTTCATAGAGACAGGACTATTTATGTTCTTTGTTCTGGTATGAGATTTAGTGTTTTGTGTTTTTCATAGATACAGTCTATTTAACCTAGGTTCTGAAATTTGGAGGCATAGGGCTAGTTGTAGTATTCATTTATTGCCTATAGAATCTGTGCTGTAGTCATCTCTTTCTGTGTTAGTTACTAATATTTTTTTTTCTTAGTCTGGCCAGCAGCTTACTGATTTTTTGAGTCTTTTGAATGAACCAGATTTAAGTTTCACTAATCTTCTCTAATAGTTATTTGGGTTTTATTTTATTGATTTGCCTTAAGTTTAATGTTTTTCTTGTGCCTTCTTGATTGACTTACTCTTCTTTTTCTTGTGTCCTAAGATAGATACTTATATTATAAATTTTAGATTTTTTTTCTTTTTGGTTCCAGGGTTTGAACTCAGGACCTTGCACTGTCCAGGCAGGCATGTATGCTGCTGAGCTATCTCCCCAGCTTCTTTCTTTTTCATTTGTATATTTGATGGTATAAAATTTTCTCTAAGCATTGCTTACACTCTATCCAGTGCATTTTGGTGACTTGTATTTTAATTTAGTTTATAATATATTGTGATTTTGTTCTAAGATTTCTTGTTTGGCCTGTGTATTCTTTAGAAATCTATTGTACACCATTCATATATTTTGCAATTTTTAAAGGTATATTTCTGCTTTTTGAGCTGTAGTTTAATTCCATTGTGGTCTGAGTACAGACCATAATGATTTCCATTGTTTCAAATTTGGTGATGTGATTTTCTTGGACTGTTCCATGTGAGCTCAAATAAGAATGTATATTCTGCTGTTACTGAAGTAGCTTAGCTAGCGATATAAATTATATGTGTTGATTAGTGGAGGTGTTGATTTCAAGATGTCCTTAAATAACTTTTTAACTGTTACATCTTTCCTTTTGTCACAGGAATGTTTAAATTTTCAACTCTAACTCAAAGATTTGTCCTTTTTTATTGCTATTCTACCAGTTTTTGCCTTACAGTTTTGCTATTGTGTCGTTAATTGCATACACATTAAAATTGTTACATTTTTGGCAGATTTGACCTCTGTTATTTGGCAGTGCCCCTCTATTTGTAACAGATTTTATTGCTCTGAAGTTTTCTTTCCCTGAAATTAATTTAGCTGCTACAGTCTTCTTTTGATTAGTGGCAGTGTGCTGTGTCTTTCTCTATGCCTTTACTTTCACTATCTCTGTTTTTATAACTAAATTGAGTTGCTTATAGACAACATAGAGGGACTGGGGAGATGGCTCAGTGGAATAAGTGCTTCCCTGGCAGACACAAGGACCTGAGTTCAATCCCCGGTTCTGAAAAAAAAAAAAAAAAAAAAAAAGGACAACATAGAATTGGGCTTGGTGTTTTAGCCTGTTTGTTTGTTTACTTTTTAACAACTTTGGGAGTAAAGGCCTTAGCCACCCACAGTGTTGGGATTGTAGATGTGCCATCACACCCAACTTTTCTTTCATTTCTTAAGATATCAGTGATTCTTCTGTTTTTTAAAATTGTTTTTAGCAATATCCTAGTGTTTGCAGGATAATGACTAATCAAGACTACCTTCAGATTGCATTATATTAGTTCACAGATTAAGCAAGTACATTATGTACTCTAGTGTTCCTAATTTATTTTTTCATAAACATAGATTCATTTATACCTAAACATACATAAGCACATATACTGTATATGCATATATAATTGAATATGTTTCTCCTAATGTTACTGTGAACAAATTGTTAGGTCCTTTAAGGGTAATAGATTGCATCTTGTTCCTTCTCTAATGCTTTTTCTTTCCTTACGTACATAGCCAAGTTTCTGACCTCTGCCACTGTCTTTCTGTTTTTGCAATGCAGGTCCACTGGCAACAGTTCCCTCAGCTTTTCATTATCTGAGAAAGTCTTTATTTCTCTTTTACTTTTGAAGGAAAATTTCTGAGGACACTGAATTTGAGGTTGATTTTTTTTCAATCAATACTTAACATTTCACTTTACGCCTTTAATTTTCTTAAGATAGGAGGTCACTCTGTTGCCCAGGCTGGTCTCTAATTCTTGCATTGAAGGAATCCCTTTTTCCTGAGCCTCCACAGCAGCTAAGCCTAAAGTGTGTACCCACCGGGCTCACTTTACACTCTTGGCTTGCATGGTCTCTACAGAGAAGTCAAATGGAACCTCTAATTTTGTTCCCTTAGAGATACTTTTTTTCCAGTTTTGTTTACGGTATTTTATATTTTATTTTCTGCAGTTTAAATATGGTATGTCTAGGTGCTGGGCATCATTATCAGTGGTAATAGTAGTAATAGAATAGTATTCGCCTTGCTTGTTTTCTCAATTTCCCAAATCTGTAGTTTGGTGTCCTACATTAATTTATGGAAATTCTCAGTGATTTTCTTCTATCCTTCTTTGTCATTTTTTTTTTTTTTTTAGTATTCCCATTATACATAAGTTCTCCCTTCTGTATTTGCTCCATAGTTCTTAGATATTTTGTTCTTTTTCTTTTAGTCCTTTTTTTTTCCCCTTTTGAATTTTCTACTTAAGAAGTTTCTATTAAAATATCCTCAAGCTCAGAGGTCTTTTCTCTGGCATGTGCTGTTTGCTAACGAGCCCATCAAAGATGTTCTTTATTTCTATTACAGTGAGTTTGATCTCTAGCATTTCTTTTTGATTCTTAGAACTCCCTTCCCTTTGCTTGCATTATCCATCTGTTCTTGCATGTTTTCTACTTTGTTCTTTAGAGCCTTTAGCATATTAATCATAATTTTAAAAGATTTATGGCCTGATAATTCTAACATTCCTGTCATATCTGTGTTTGGTTCAGGTTTTTCAGGCTGTATTCTTTGCCTTTGGAACTGCCTTGTGAATTTTTCTTGATGAGTAGATACAATATACTGCTAAATGGAACTGCAATAAGTAGACATTTAGTGATATGGTGGGGGATATGTAGGGAGGGGCAGTAGTCTATAATTTTTTTTCATTGTATGTATTTGGTACAGGGTCTCACTACACAGCTCAGACTCAGATGAGTAGTGATCCTCCTGTTTTCAGCTTCCCAAGTTCTGGGATTACAGACATGTGCCACCACATCTGGACTCTGTCATTGGCTCAGTGCACCCCAGGGGTAGGTCAGTGTGGCATGTGGTCTGTAATTTTATGATTAGGTCTCATCAGTCTGTTAGTGACCCTGTGCCACAGGAAGCATAAACTTCCTGAGTGATTCTCTTTTTATTTATTTTTTATTTTTTTCTCATTCTTAGTTGGGATAGGCTGGGTAGTGGTATTTCCTTTCTCCCGTGTGAAGGGTACTAGGAGCTGAAGTTTCTATTCTTCCACCTTGATGGCTAGTTTTGGCTGAACTATGTAGGTATTTCCCTTCCTAGGACAGCTGGGCTCTAACAAAGGACATTTGGTTAGAGCCAGGTAAATAGACCTTGTTAAGAAGAGCATAGTGCTCTGGTATGTTTCATAATAGTTAATTTCCAGTTCTTTCTGAGATTTTTCTCTCATCTTCACTCAGAGAATCTAGGTGAACTTCTGGAATTAAAACTCGTAAAAATATGGAGGCATCCTATGGCCAGATGTTCTTGCAGTTTTTTCCCCTTGCCGCTTGTAATGCTGTGTCTTGTCCTCATTGAATCTCTACAGTTCATTAATTGTGCTTCAAGATTTCCTACTCTGGTATTGGCTCCCACACATGTTTCTTCTTGTTGGTCTCTAGCAGTGAGGCTATGGTTGTCAGATTCCAGCCTATCTGTCTCTGCCATGTTTTGGGGTGTGGTTTACCTTACATTCTCCTCTAATGGATCTTAGAAAAGTTGTTGATTCTCAAGTTTGTTTTGTTACTGTTTTCAGTCTAAAGTAATGATTCCTAAGCTCCTTATGTGCAAGATGGAAACAAGAAGTTCTGGCAATGTTTAAAGTTTTATTGAGCTTTAATTCAGATGAAGGGCTAAATAGTTAGTTGAGTTAAATAGCTCAGCAGATTAAAGTGTGTGCAAGCAGGTGCAAGGGCTGAGGCTTCGATCTCTGGGCCTGCCATGCCATCCCCACCCCCAGGGCACACTGAGAAGATGAATGAGACTGGGCGTGGTGGCGCATGCCTGTAATCCCAGCACTTGGGAGGCTATAAGCAGGCAGATCACTATGAGTCTGATCTGGTTGTGAGACCTTGAACACCCTGTAGACCCTTCTTTAAAATATAAAACAAGCAAACAAACTTAGATGATGCACGTGTAATGATGTCCACCAGTTTAATTTCTATAGCTGCACTGTAGAGATTAAGAACTAAGTGACTTCAAGGGCTGGGGAGATGGCTCAGTAGAATAAGTGCTTCGCTGGCAAGTGCAAGGGCCTGAGTTCAAACCCCGGTTCTGCCAAAAAAAAAAAAAGAACTAAGTGACTTCACATAGCTACTACCACAGTCATTACATAGAAAGTCTTCTTCATCTCTACAAAGCTCCCCTGTGTTCCTTTTCACCCAGTCTTTTCCTCTGATCTTCAGTCCCTCGGAAGTACTGTATTGCATTCTGCCACAATGGGTTGCCTTTAAAAAAACGATGTAGAAATGTTACTTTGTTTTGTGTAGTCACAAAGATTTTTGCCTCTTTTGTTCTAGAGATTTTGTGATTTAGCCTCATATGCAGATATATGGTTACCTTCGAGTGACCAGGATAATACGCTTTTTATATAATAACTTGTGAGATATTTCCTCTGCTTCTATTTTCTGGAAGAACTGGAGTAGCTCTGATACTGTTTTTTCTTTTAAGTATTTGTTAAAATTCAACAGTGGTGTTTTCAGAGCCTGAAGTCTACTTCGTGGGAAGATTTTAAACTATGAATTATATTTCTTTAATAAGATAGGGGACTATTAATGTTTGTTATCTTTTTCAGTGAGGTTTGATACTTTGTCTCTTTTTTTTTTTTTTTGGTACTGAGAGTCAAACTCATGACCTTGTGCTTGCGAGGCAGGCATTGTGCTGCTGAGCTATATCCCTGGCCCTGATTGTTTGTCTTTCAAGGAATTTTTGAATTACATTTAAGTTGTTGAATTTATTGTTATTAAATTAATCACCATATTTTCTTAATGTCTTTTTGATGTCTATAGGAACTATGATAATCTTCCTTTGATGCCTAGTATTGATAATTAAGATCTTCTCTTTGCCTGATTAGTACAGATAGAGGTTGCTCTATTTCATCACATCTTATTTATTTTTTATATTTTCATGTATTCTTTCCTCTTCCTGTTTAGATATTTTTCTTACTCCAGTGTGTTTCTGTTTTTTTCTTATGAACTATACCCCATTGATTGATGGTTGCTTTGGTATAGGATTTCTTAACCTCAGCTCTGTTGACATGTGGGCTGAATAGTTTTTGTTGTTGTTGAGTTTTCCTATGAATTGTACACTTATTTTTATCCTTGGCCTCTATGAAATAAAATTGTGACATCAGTTGTGACAGTTGTGACATCTACAATTATGTCTCCACACAATGTCAGAGGCCCCTTGAAGACTGAGAGGGAGATGACAATGACAGAATTACATTGATTGAGAACTGTTTCTCTTAGGTTCACATTATGCATCTTTAACTTATCACAGTCACCATCACAATATTTTTCTGCCTTTTCTATAGTGTCAGAATCTTAAAATGTTATACTTTTCTTTTTCATAACCTTTGTGCTATTTAATGCATTTTATTTTTATTCTATGTTGTAAACTTCAGAATACATTGTTACCTCGCATTGTTGTTGTTTGTTTTTTTTTTTCCTGATGGTATTTCCATTCATTCGAACCAGTCTAAATTCTAATATTTTTCATATGCTTGAAAATTTTTATGTACCAATTTTTGTAGTATTATTTAATGCAAATTATTTTAGCCTTTTCTGAAGTCTTTAGTTTACTTTCCTTTTGGGCTGCAGTTTTCTTTTGGAATAGAATCTAGACTGCTGTTTGTTTTGTGTATTTGGAGTATGTCATCAGATTATCTTCTAAATTAGGAAGTATGCAGTCATTCTCATCTTTGACACTATTTTTAATATGTCTTCTTTTCTGCTTTTAACATTTTTCTTTATCATTGATATTGAAAAATTTGATATACATTAGTTTGGCCTTATTTTATTTGCCTCATGTTTTTAAAGCTTTTTGAGACATTGGGCTTGTAGTTTTCATTAAACTTAGAATTTTGGAACAAGTTGGAAAACCTTGGGTAACTCCAGTTCCATTTGTGTTAAAATACTTAATGTTGTTTCATAGTTCCTAAACTGCCTTTAATTTTTTGGTAGTGTTTTTTTTTTTTTTCTGTTTATTTTGAATGTTTTCTATTTTTGTTTATTCCAGTTTGCTGATCCTTTTTTTCTAGTACCTAATTCTATTAATTTCTTTTTTTATTAATTTCAATGTCAATTTAATTTCAGATTATATACATTTTGGAAGCTTCAATATATGTATGAAGTGAAAGATACACACATAGGTGCATATGGATGTCTTTTATTTCTGTTTTCTGTTAATTTTTCAGTAAAAGCTAAATATTTCATGTTGTATGTTTGGGGTGCCTGATTGTGATGTATCCTTTTAAATATTGTTGGATTTTGCTCTAATGAGTAATTAATTATATTACAACAAGAAATTGGATCCTTTTGAAGCTTAGTTTTAACTTTTGCTAGTGGAGCTAAAACAACCCTTAGCTGGGGAGATAGTTCAGTAGAATAAGCTCTTGCCTGGCAAGCACAGGGTCCTGAGTTCAATCCCCAGTACCGAAAAAAAAAAAAAAAAAGCTTAAAGAAAAGAGTAAAACAACCTTTAAGTTAGTATTAAAGTGGCCTTACTATTAAGATGATGCTTTTTCTAAGGATTACCTAGAATGTCCTAGTAGGAACATTCTGGCTCCTGGGAATATAAAATATTCTAGTCCCTATTTTGAGGTCTGAGCTATGTTCATTCTACTGCTTTTTGCTGCTTGCTTTTGACTGTTGGGAATTTTCACTCACACATACATAAATCAGTGCTAAGCCAAAGATTGTAGGAAACCATTCAGCAGATCTCTACTCACTCTCTTCCTAAGTTCTGCTGTTCCTCTAGCCTTCCTTGCTGCTTTGGCCTTCCTGTCTCTGTTCTTTCAATTGTCTTCCGCTTTTCTGCTCTGGCTTTGAAATTTTCCCAGGCAGTGTGTAGCAGCAGTCATAGGCCTCACCTATTTTGTTTCTCTTTTCACTGGTATCCTATCTTCCTATTTCTTCTTAGAAACTTTTGATTCATGTTTTAGTTTTGTTTTATAGTTGCTCAAAGCTTAGAATAAACTTTGTTGTCATTACTCCATAATCTGAAGTGGAAGTCCTTTAATTGTCATTTTGTGTTTCTTTTTATGATTGGAGATGACATTAGAGATTGCTTGGGCTGACATGCATGAGGACTGGTTGCCTTCGATTCTTTCTTAGTATCTTGGTAAAGGGCTGTGTTGCCTATAAAGGAAATCGGATGTTGTTGGGGAACATCCTGTTTATCTGTCTTCTTTATAAAAGAGGAAGAAATGTACTAGCTAAAGGTCGTACTAATTTTGCCTAGTGTGTAGCATAAGTTTTTAGGATATACAGCAACTTGGTCATTGATTTTTCTCCTACTGCTTGTGGTTTTAGGAATATTCTTCAAGTGATAATCTGCCATTTATCTGCTTCATTCTAGAATCTTGAATCTCTGTGCTCAGATTCTATTCTGAGAGCCAAACATACAACTTGCTGAATTTGTTGGTTTGTTGCCTGGAAAATTGTAAGGGCAAAATTGATATTTTAATTATGGAGAAAAAGAGGCAGCTTTTAAATGAAAATGTTCTTCTTTGCTTCACTGTAAAAGCATACCTAGGAGTAGATTTGCATCTGAAAGAAAAAGAAGCACAATGTATAAGTAATAAACTTTCTAGACATTGTAAGACTGCATAAGTAGGGTGGCCATATGTCATGTTTGCTGAGGGTAGCACATGTTTACATTTGTTCTAGAATAATTTTGGCAGATGTCCTCTTTCACTTTTGACAGTGACCTGATTTCGATGACACAGATATATTTGGGTGTACACGTGTGTCTGTATAAAGTTAAATATAATGAATATACTCATCCTTCTTATAAAGAACAGATTAATTTTTTTTCATGAGCAGAATGTATTTATTGAGAGAAAGAAAGCTCCTGTCCAAGAGAGGGACAGGAGGGGGGCCCGAGCGGGTAGTTCCCCGGGAAACTGTCTCTTCCAGGGACTTTTATAGTGTAAAACCATGTGAGGCTAAGGTAGAGAGAATGGGAACTCGCTTAGGTGGGCAGGAGGTGGGACAAAACTATGGTCAACCAATGGGATTACATATGGGACAGGTAAAGAACAGATTAAAGAGGGTAAGATTAATGTTAATTCTTTGGCTACTGTTGTTCCTGAGTGATAGATTTACTTTTTACTTTCTATTTCAGTTATATATTACATAGTATATAATGACTAATAAATATGTTCAATTTTTTTTTTTTTTTTACTTTTTTGGTGTTTTTGCTGCAGATGATTTCAATGCCACCCATCAGCACTGTGTTTTGGCTGGATCACAGCCTCGGTTTAGTTCTACCCATCGAGTGGCAGAGGTAAGTATAGATAAAAATATGATTCACACTTAATGGGATGTGATGGAAGTGGTGGAATGAGCAATTTATCATAGAGCTTGGGAAGAGTATTTGGTAGGAAAATTGCTTCCATCTAACTTGACTGTAGTCTGTTTACTTACTTTTTTTGCTTTCCATTGTATTGGGTGCAGTTTGAAAGTGTGTTCATGGCATGGGATAAATATATTTTGCGTTTGGGGGTATATTTCTTGGAGACGATAAATACCTTCTAGTGGTAGGTGTCGCAAGTTTGAAATTTTCTTAGGTATTTTATCTGTCAAGATCAAGGGCAGGATAGGGCTAGAAGAGATGGAATGAATCCATGGGTTTACACATTTGTTATCTGTGGTTGATTTCAAATGAATATTTCCCTTAACTTTTTGGTGAGACTTTGGGTGTATGAGTATAAGGAGAAACTTAAGGAACTTATGAATTTCCCAGTTGTATTCATAACCCAAATTTTATTGCTAAATTCTATCACCATTTGGCAGTGGATACTGGTCAGCTGGTCAAACTAGTTCAAAATAGAAAGTTAATGAGAAAAACCCATAGTCGTCACTTTAGGATTCCAAATGGTTTCTAGAGAGAAGACAGTAAGTATTAATTGAATTACAAGTTGACCTCCAAGCCAAGCCTGCCTACTCTGTACATTCAAATATATAAATGAAGATGGGGAGGACAGTCCCAACTAATTCATATGAGTATGATGATTAAATAAGTTAATCCATAGAATGTAGAAGTCTTTTAGAGCAGTGACTGGTATATGTTCAAAGAATTTCAACCACTACTAATTACTATTGTTGTAATTTTATTCTTATGAAAAGTTACTAAAAGATAGGAACAACTACAAAATCACATTATATGGAAAGTTGTTCCATTTCCATTTATACACTTGAGTGAGGGAATTTTAGAACAGCTAATAGAATGAAACAGGAAAAATGGTGGGATTATTGTTACTGTAATAGGATGTGGATGCCTAGGAAACATTCAGTGGCTGTAGTTTACCTGGATCCCAGAATATCAAAGATCGTGTTAGCAAGTAAGGTGACTCTGCATGAGAAGGATTGTGAGTGCTGTTGGATCTCAGATTAAGTGTTGAAGCAGAAATTTCTTGGCAGTCGTAGGCTGTTTCTTTAAATTGACATATTATTGGCTGGCCAAATAGCTCAGCAGATTAAAGCACCTGCAAGCAGGCACAGGGGCCAGGGGTTCCATTGCCGGGCCTGCTGTGCCAGCCCCGCTGTGCCGGCCCTGCTGTGCTAGCCCCTCCCCCAAGGCGTGCTGAAATGACAATTGAGACTGGGTATAGTAGTGCACACCTATAATCCCAGCTCGTGGGAGGCTGTAAACAGGAGGATCACCATGAGTCCGACCTAGTAGTCAAACCCTAAACACTCTGTAGACCCTTCCCTAAAATACAAAAAATAAATAAAAAATAGAAAAATAAATAAATAAATTGACATATTAGGGGTAACTTTAGGTAGGTTATCATAGCAAGAGAAAGAAGAAATGCCCATAAATGACATGGAAGACAGTGGAGGCATGGCAACTGCACAACAAATGGAGACAGGAAAGTAAGAATGAATCAGTGAGTGGGCAAAAGAGCAACTCTATTGGCTATTTTGTACATGCTAGGCTCTGGGATGATTCTGAGTTTCAAACCTGGGTGATCAGGGTATGACAAGACTGTTAATAGGAAGAAAAGTGTAAGACGTTGTAGATAGTTTTAAAAAGGGTAAGTTGATACTGCTAAGTGGACAGATCTGGCAGACAAATGGAAATGTAACATTAAAAATGGGAGAAGCCGGGTGTCTGGATGCCTCTCTGTAATTCTAGCATACTGGGATGCTGAAGCAAGAGGATTCTAAGTTTGACCCAAATCTTGGTGACTTAGTGACTTAGAGAGACCCTGTCATGGATAAAAAATGTGGATGGGAGATACAGGTCCAGGTGAAGGCCTTGGGTCCAGTTGAAAGTAGAATGAAAAAGAATAACACAACAATTTGGAAGAGCACAAGAAACTTTTAACTCCCCAGCTCTTACAGTAACTACACACAGAAGCTCTGCAAAGAGCCCTTTGGTGTACTGTTTGAGAAATACTCTGCTAGCCTTAGTTGCTTAAGACTTAGCTTTCTCAGATTAATCATAACTGTATTTACATCATCTAATACGTAGGGAAAATTCTGAGCATTCATTAACTGTAAAGAGAGGATTATCTTTGATAAATCTATTTAGAGGAAATTATTGCTCCAGTTATATGATTTTTATATTGTTTTGTGCTTTGGTTAAAGCTACATGATGTTTTCTAATTAGACACAAATAATGTGAGTTTTGTGAATATCTTGCTTTTTGTATTCCATTTCAGCTCTCAGCAAACTCTGGTCTATGGACCAGGGGACTGATTTTGTAAATAAAGTTTTATTGTAACACGGTTACTTTTTTATTATTTATGGCTGCTTCAGTTACAGTGTTAGAGCTGAGCCTTTGTAGCACAGATGTTGTGGCCTACAGGCCTGAAATAATTACTCTCTAATCTTTTTAGAAAAAATGTGCTGATTTCTGCTATGGGTGATCTTTTATTTTTTTTTTTATATATTTTTTTATTTTTTGTGGAACTGGGGATTGAACTCAGGAACTTGCACTTGCCAGGCAAGCGCTTATTCTACTGAGCCATCTCCCCGGCCCCTATTGGTGATCTTTTATAAAGAGGCTTTTAAAACTCACTTTAAGATTAAAAGTAACTTTAAAAAAAATCACTGTCTTAGGATAAATTTCTGTTTCTAACAAAATATTATCCAGGGTTAAAAAAAAATGGTAGTATTTAGTGCTGGTAAAGTTACCTTGAAAGCAGTATATTTTATGCTTCTGGTAATTTTTCTTGTGGTTCCTTTTTAGAAGGCTATCTAGGGAATGTGTATAAAGTCAGAAATATTCATATATTTGATCTTGTAACACTGTTTTTAGAAATTAAGCCTATTTCTATGGACCTATTTCCATAGAAATAAAAGGTTTATTCACCAGAGTCACTAATAGTGGAAAACTGGGATGGATCCTTAATGCTTTTGTACTGTGTGACCACTTAATTGAATTGTTGAGTATAACCTTAATTGAGAACATTAACACTAGTTGTTTTGAATACTTATTTGTAAAAAGAGAAAGACAACATATACATTGATATTTGCATGCTGATTATAACTATATGGACAGATAATCACAATAACAAAAATAGGTTTCTGTGGCAGGATTTTGTTTTTATCTTATTTAATACTTTAAAATTCATCTTATGTTATCTTATGTAGAGTATAGGGAAAAAATAATTTTCCTCAATGCTAAGGTTACTATTTTATGTGAAATTATATTTTAATAAAATTAATTTAATGTATTTATAGTAATTATTACTGTATTCCTGCATAATTATTTTTGAATAACTAGTTACTGAAATGATTTAAAATTCAAAATCTACTACTTAAAGTCAGTCTTTTTTTCTCAAGCCAACTAACTCCTCCTTCTTGGAGACAACCAAAGTTGTCAATCTTGTTATCATTTATGTGTGATGTTACTCACACATAATGGTAACCTACCCTGTACGCTATTCTGTACCTTTTGTTTTGTTTTAGAAACTCTGATGATAACCCCCATCAATAAATATTTCCTTGGCATGGGCAATGGCTAAAGTTGCTTTTTGTTGTTACTGTTTTTCCTGGGTTTTGGTACCAGAGGTTTCATGCAGAGCATCATGCATAGAACTCGTGCACACGCGGCAAGCACTGTGCCACCAGAGTACACCCCTGAGCCTAGCAAAGGCTGTTTAGGTAGTGCACCTAAATCATGGAAGATATTTATATTTAGAATACATAAGGAATTCTTAGTAATTAAAATGAGAAATAATTTTGGTTAAAATGATGAAGAGTCTGTGTAGGCATGTTCCAAAGGAAGTATGAAATTGCCAAGAAGGACATGAAAAGTGCACAGCCTCCCAGAGAAATGTAAATGGAAACTGTGATGAGATGCCACTTGATTCCCCCTCAGAAGGTTAGATTGAAAAAGCTAAGTGTTAGTGAGGCTGTGCCTTAAGGAACCCTGTGCACCTCTGCAAAGAATGGATAAAGATGCAACCACTTGGGGAACCAGCTGGTCATAGCTTCAGAACGTTAAATACAGAGTTGCTCTGTGATGCAACAATTCTATGCCTAGCTATATGTCCAAGAGAAGTTGAAACATATACATTGTTGCTGATTTGTACTGATCAAAAAGTGGACTGAAGCCAAATGTTCATCACCTAAGTGGATGAATAAGTTGTGGTCTAGTCATACAATCAAACTTTTGGCAATTTGAAAGACTGAAGTGCTTTTCCATGCTGCACCGTGGATGGGCCATGCAAAGTCTAAGAAGCTAGTTGCACAAGATCATGCCACGCATTATTTATTTGATTTGAATGTCCATAATAGACATATTTATTGACATAAAAAGGAAGTTAGTAGTTTCCCAGGACAGAAAAGGTTGGTGAAAATGGGAAGGAGTGAGTGGTAAAGGACAGAGTTTCATTTTGGTGTAATAAAATTATTGTAAAATTAATTGTAGTTATAATTGCACAGCTCTCTCTCTCTCTATATATATATATATATATATTAAAAGAGTCATAAGCTTTAAGTTATTGAATTTTATGATGTGTTAATTATAATTCAATAAAGCTTTGGAAAAATAAAAAAGAATAAAAACCTAGCAACAAACTCAAGTCTGATCATAGTCAAATAATACTCTATGTATTCAGGAAAAATTTCACTTTCTCCTTTCCCTTTTATTGGCAGCAAATAAGGTTGAATTGTGCTTCATTCAATTGGTTCCCAGTTGATGGGAAATTTAGGTTGATCCCATCTTCAGCTATAATAACTGGCTTCACAATTATTTAGGTTACTTTGTATTTGGGAAAGTAAAGGATTGAGGAGGACAACTTTCTAGGTAGAATGTCCTTTAAAAATACATTGTAGGAGGGGTCATGGGACTAAAGTGAATGATAATTCACCTCTATTCTTTGTTTTCTCTTTAGAACTGCCCTTGTGCTTTTGGTACCCTGGGGTCATCATATTAAAATGTATTATTAGTCAAACTTTTAGATTTTTGGCACAGAAACTTGGTTTTACCTAGCTTGCAGATTTCACATTGTGTAAATTGTCAATAACTGTGCAGAGACTTTCTATACCAGAGTATTAACCCTCAAGGTTATTTCCAAGGGCTCAGTTTAAATTATAAATAGGAAAATAAAAATATCTTAGAAACATATTTCCCTCATTGTTTCTAAAGTAGATCTATGGTTTGCTTTTTATCATTCTAAAAAGTCATTTAATGATGGAAACAAATGAATGCATGTTCTGTCTGCGTCCTCATCTTTTTTGGCATAGGATCATTCCAAAGAGTTTGTCCATTTGGCCTCTGTTTTGTTTCCACAGACTGAGAGGGGAATAAACTAGTTTGTATGCTCCCTGATACCCAAGTGCTAAGTTATGCCTTTGAATGTGCTGTGAGGTCATGAGCAACATATTCTTTATTATTTGAAAACTTATTCTGCCAGTGAGCACAGCTGCCTAGTGTTTTTTTTTTTTTTTTTTTTTTTTTTTTTTTTGACAGGGTCTTGCTAGGTTGCTCGGGCTGGCTTTTTTCTTGCAGTATAGGGGAAAACTTTTGAGAGCTTTTGAAACAGTTCCACAACTTGGCTACCTTTCTGTGCCAATGCCAGGTTCATGGCACTAAATATAAAATCCGTGTCCTTGACTTCTAGGTTAATGTTATTCATCACAGAATTTCTCTCTGTCTCTGTGTCCATCTGTCTGTCTGTGTCTCTGTGTCTATTTCTGTCTCTGTCTGTCTGTCTCCTCTCTCTCTCTCTCTCTCTCTCTCTCTCTCTCTCTCTCTCTCTCTCTCTGTCTCTCTCTTTCTCTCTCTCACATGCACACACGCACGCACACCAGGCCTTGGTCGCTTACTGCTTACTGCTGTTTGGTTAAACCTAAAAGATCCACATGATAAAAGAATAGCAGGAAGCTGAGTAGCCCAGTTGAGGCTGAGCTGGCTGCACAGAAAGTAGTGCACAGGCCACTGTAGTAGTTCCTGAGCTAAGGAGTATGGGCTGTGGGGACAAAGGTGAATGTGAAAAGCCTTAGGAAGAGTGGCACAATTGAGTATGGCTTTTGCTCTTAATCTTGATTACTGTTGTGTCTTGGCAGTGCTCTACAGGAACCTTGGATTATATTCTACAGCGCTGCCAGTTGGCTGTGCAAAATATCCGTGATGATGTGGATAATGGTGATGTCTCTTTGAAATCCTTTGAACCTGCAGTTTTGAAACAGGGAGAAGAAATTCACAATGAGGTGAGGACTTTCAAGAACTGTAAAGGATGTGAGATTCAACCCTTACTAAAAAGTTAATCTGCCCCAGTTATGTGATGGTCTAAGGTATAAGACTCTTAAGGTCAGGGGTGAAGTACAGTATTACAACAGTGGCAATAGCCAGAGCCTTAGCTTTTTGTGCTAATTCTCTGTTTTGGTCTATGTGAACTATTCTAGCAAAATATAGTATCCCACAGAGTGTCTAGACAACAGGAATTCATTCTCACAGTCCTGGAAGTGAGATGAAAATCAAAGCAGAAGCAGGCATATGTCTTTGGTGAGGGTGTGTTTACTGATTCATAGATGGCACTCCTTCTTATTGTGTCGCTGACAGATAAGCCCCCTCAGACCGCTTTTATAAGTGTATTAAGTCCTCCCAACTCATTATCATCCCCCAAGTGCCTCACCTCTCACTGTGAGGATTTAGATTTCAACATAAAAATTGAGGGGTCTCAACATTCCGACCACAGCCTTTCCCAAGCTTCTGTTTCTACCAGATGATGCAAAGTGGGCCAGATAACTTGTGCACCCAAAGGGATTGCCTCCTAGGAGAGGCACCTTATGCTAAAGTAGCTTGCATCTTTTCTGGTTGGCAGTAAGCACACCAGTTTACTTCCTGAGTTCTTAAGGCAAACCTGCCTGCTGTTCGAGAAAAAGCTCTTTGTTTTCCAAACCTGTTTGCTATATAAACATCCCTGCAGTGAGCATATGAAACACAGGCCCCTCAGTACCACTCACAACACATGCAAAAATACAAACAGCCCAGCAAGATTAGTCTTCCACCATGGAATGAGGAAGAGCCCAAACAGCAAGTCACAATACTTTGCCTTTTATTTTGGAAATTTGTTGCATTTCTGCAGTCTGTGAGTTCAGCAGCAGCTTTTGATGTGAGTTAATGTTTTCCAAACTTACTGTTCTTATTAATATTTGTCTCAGTTACCTTTCTTTTGTTGCTGGGATAAAATACCTGACACTCAAAATTAAGGAAGAAAGGTTTATTTAGCTCCCTAGTCCATACTCAGCTGGCTCCAAAACAGAGTGGCAAAGGGATAGATTTTACCGTTAGTAAATTATACCTTAAAAAAACTTATTTTTTTTAGAAAAACAAGATTAATAAAGAGTGGAGATGTACTGATGTGTTTCACCAATGGAGACTTTTTCTTGGTATAGTCAAAATGATTGCTGGACAATTAGGAAAATAAAAATGTTCTTATCCATCTCTTTAATAATGTCTGAGCATGTGTCTGGCACTTTTCTGGGTCAATTAAGATATATTGGTAAAGAAAAAAGATATTCCAGTCCAGGGAGGCAATAATAAATAATAAATGTAATACATTGGTAAAGTATGTAGTATGTCCCAAGGTGCTAAATACTATAGAGCAAAACAGAGAAGGTACTAGAGATTGAGATGACTGGAGAGTATCCCTATTCAAAAGGATCTGTTTTGAGCAGGTATTTGAAGAAAACGAAGGAGTGAGCCATGTGGATATCCTGGGAGGAGCATTTTGAACATAAAGATAACCTTTGCAAACTCTATGAGGTTGAAAGTGCCTGGCATTCACAGAGTACTTGGGGCCAGAGTGAATGGGGGAGCGAGGCTGCCAGTGTAGGAGATGAGATCACGACATTGTCAGGAGCCTGGGAAATGGCAGACTTTATAGGTTCTCAGAGACCTCCAGAGGGACAGGACTTTCTTTTCTGCTGTGAGGAAATTAAGGAGTGATGCAAGGGTAAATAATGTCTACTCAGTAGAATAAGTGCTTGCCTGGCAAGCGCAAGGGCCTGAGTTCAATCTCTGGTTCTGAAAATAATAATAATAGTAATAATAATAATAATAATGTCCAGCCCTACGATTTTTTTTTTTTGTATTTTAGTAAGTGTCTACAGGGTCTCACTATGTAGATCAGACTCGTAGTGATCTGCCTGTGTTTAGCTTCCTAAGAGCTGGGATTACAGGTGTGAGCCACCAAGCCCAGTCTCATTGGTCCTCTCAGTACGCCCGGGGGTGGGGCCGGCATGACATACTGGGGATCGAACCCAGGCACTGTGTCTGCCTATGCAGGAGCTTTGATCTGCTGAGCTTTTTGGCTGGTCCGACAATATCCTTTTAAAATCCTTTAAAAACTATTTAATCTCGTAAGTGTGCTTTACATTGTCACAATTTCTAGAACTAAAGACAAAATCAGTCTACATTTATGGGGAATAATAACCACCCGTCATGCTAAGCTGGGCCCGGGGGCCCAGTTCTCTTTTCTTCATTGTGCCCACTGAGTTCCTGTATTCTCTCTCATCAGTGCCTGTGGAGACATTGCTGATAGGGTCACAGGAAACACACAGTTATGGGCCTGATAAACTCGCTGATTATACCTGAAAAGAAAGTTCTGTCTTCCCCATATTTGTGATATAAAAATTCTAATCTGGAAAAATAGTTTTTCCTTTTTTAAAATCCTTAAAAGTTTAAGAGTCAAATTAGCAGATTGGGTGCTGTGTTTAGCATGCTTATGTACTTGTGGTCTTCTGTGACTGTTGTTTTGTTATCAGGAGAGGGCAGGGGAAGTCTGTAAAATTAGACTGCTTATCTAAGATAAGAATACTGTCATCCAAATCCTTGTTTGAAAAAATGGCTGGCTGCTTTTGACATTGTATACATTAGGGACAGGGAGAAGAGATGGATGAGAAGGCTTGGCTCCTTGAGCCCAACCTGGGCTTGAACAGAGAAAGGGAGAGGGATCTTGAATTTGATTAGCATGTGAGTCAGTCTTCATCCCCATGCACCATCTTTGGCTTTTCAAGGTTGTCTCCTTACTTAAGAATTAATTCCATATGTCGGGGCACATCATCAAATATTGTTCTTTTCCCATACTGCTGGCCTGGAATTGATCACTTGCATGCTTGCTCTGTACTATGTTCTATTATTAGATGAAAACACAAATGTGCATTGTACATTCCATTTTCTCATTTGCTTTCCTCTTTCTTCAAGGCCATATGCCTTTGCTGAACTGAATTATAAGATTAAGGTCTGGGTTTTAAATACTGTGAACTTTCAGGGTGTCTGGATTCAGGAGTGGCTTGTTTTCCTTGTCTAGAATGGTTTCTAACTATTTTGGGAACTTTAGACCTAGGAGCTGTGTATCTTTTAAAATATTTTTTTTCCAGTGTAAAATCCTTAGAAAGATGTATGTTCATTCATAAGTAGAATCTTCCTCTGTGTTACTAAATTGTGTTTTCTTTTTAAAAAACAGTGATGTAGAACCAGTCTATTTTAGTTTATTTCCCCTGGAAGAATATGTATTTGATAACATTGTCTGGGTTGGTAATACTGTCTGGTTCTTACTTTCCGTTGATCAGATCTGTATCTTCTTTATAGCTCTGCAAAAGGGTCATCATAGGGTATCCCTTGTAGATTGGCTCTTGGCATCTCCTCCTGGTCTAATTTCTTTTTCAGTGAAAGAAGAAATTAATCAATTACTATAATAGTTCAGTTATTATAGTGAGATGTTAGCGCTGAGGGACATGTTTACATATCTCATGCAGGAATCATGTTGTTCACCTGGGACCAAATCAAGAACCAAAACAAATGTGGTAGAAGAAAAAGAGATGCTGTATGCTCACCTGGAGGAGTAATAGAGACGACTTATGTGGTCATACAGTGTTTCTGAAATATATTTAGGAATCACATACCTGAGTGCCCAGTGACTTAGGATCAGCTGGTAGATGGATCCTGTTTCTTTCACTGCTTCACCTCTTCAAGTGTTCTCAACATATTTCTGGGAAAAAAGATTTTCATAGATGATCAGTCTTGACTGTTCCACTGAGAAGGTAGATAAAGGGAAGAGGGTTACAGAGATGGTTTTCTGGGTCACAACTATGAGCCTAAAAATACTGTGATCATATTTTCATCTGTCTCTGACAATGCAGAAGGTCCATTAAGATCTTGCAGAGTTTGTAGAATGTCAGTGTTCCTTTTGATACTTGTAGACTTTCATTCCTTTTGGGTTACAATGGGCTCAAAAAATTCAATGATGGTGAATTTTCATTGCATGCATGTTAGATGTCATTGGTTTGTAAGTATGAAGAAGACTAAAGAACCTCAAAAGAGCTGCTCCATATTGTTTCCTGTTGTTCTTGTCTTCAGGGGCCTGGTACCTACACCCTCTGAAGTGTTTTCTGGCTTCTAGTCTATGTTTGCATTCCTTACAGTTTGTCTGTTAGCTCTGAGCCTCCTTGTGGGGGAACTTCACTCTGGGAAAGGGATGAAGTCCTAGTCCTTGTCATGTTTAAAATTTTGTCAGTCAAATATGGTGATGAGGCTTTTATTTATTTATTTTTAAAAACTCTGAAGTAATAAGGTTTCCATTGTATCCTGAGTGCGGGCTCTCAGGTTTTCTGTAAAGTCCACCCTGCAGCCTTCCTTCCTATCTTCCCAGAGTTTAAAAGGAAACAAAATTTTATTTTAAAACTGAATCTCTGTATCAAACAGCTGGAAACATTTTTTGCTTCCCTACTTAATTTTAAGAAAAGAGCTACTGCTGCTTTTGTCAGTGGGAGAATAAGTAAGGGTGACATTTGACTTAAAAACTGTAATTTTTTTTCCCTATGGCACAGAAATGAAAAAGTCAGGTCGTAGAGTTGAATGGAATGCATGTCCAGTGGACTCAGTGTCCATAAGGACTGTATCTCATGGGCCGTGCTTCAGCTCATGAGTAAATTGAACTATATGCAGGTTGTATTTCTGTTTTCTGGCTAGCTCTAATGGGCAGGGTTGGGCATGAATTCACATAGGTATTATAACTTTTCCTGCTCAGAAAATTTCATAACATTGTGAGATACTTATAGATGTAGTTCTAAAGCTTGTAGTCTTGTCTTCCCATCTGGTAAGTACCGAACATATAGTCTAGTATTTAATTCTTACCACAAACCTATGTGGTAGTGTGTCATTATTCAGATTTTTCATTGATCCAGGGTCCTTTCTTGTTGTTTTAAAACAGGGTTTGTATGTAGTTCAGGTTGGCCTCTAACTTGTAGCGACCCTCCTGCCTCAGCCTCTCTAATATAAGGATTACAGGTATGTGCCACCGTGCTCAATTTAGAGACCTTATTCTTAATTATGACAGTCTCTGTCTCAAAAGATAGTTGGGCGAGGAAGATGAAGGCAGTATCTATTAAAATAGACAAGGCTCTTAATTTGTTCTCTTGTCCATTGATGGAAACCCCACATATGTCCATCTCCTTGCTGTTCATTGTTAATTTACTGAAATCTGGGCTCTAGTATACCCTGATAGGTTGAGTGAGCTTATACATATCATAATCTGTTTTAGTTCCTGGGATACTATGGCTGCCAAGGTCTCTGCATTGTGTCCGTTTCAGTGGAAATAACCGGCCCAAATCTTGGAAAACCCTTTAAACTCTCCTTAACATAGGACTTGATGTTTTCCTGACATGCCATTCCAATAGTGTGAACAAATTTCATGTGGAATCCATGATGAAGAATTCATTTTTTTTCTTGAAATAGTGTTGTCAGAACTGTTCTGTCCTCAAGGTTTCACTGTGTTTATGTTCATTCTCCTTTCAAAGTATTCAAGTTTATTTCTGTTAACCACTGTCTTTTAATACCATAGATAAGGTTTAGAAACTGTTGTCTTAAGATTGTCTACATTCCTTTTTTGTTTTGTTTAAACAGCTTTAACTGAAATCACTTCTACATATCAAACAAACATTTAGTTAATGTAAACCAAAACCTTTTCATATGACTTGGTGTTCTCCAGTTTCTTATTTCAGCCATTTTCCCAATTGTTAAATCTTCACAAGTTGCTTTTGTTTGCCTCATGAAAGTTCAGTATGGATAAACAAACAAGAAAATTCTTTGTGGTAACAGGTGACAATTAGAATAGGCTGGCGTGTCTGTGTATGAAACATGATCACCTTGGTAAAGCCAGACGGCTTAGCATGAAGCTGTGATTGCTGTACATTTTTTACAGAGGCAAAAAGAGTTTTTAGGCTAAGTGACACTAGACTTTGATGGTAAAAATTTGATTTTTCAACTTGAAGATGAGTGGTAGAAGACATGGAAGATAGAGAACAATTCATA
Source organism: Octodon degus (assembly GCF_000260255.1). Classification (NCBI taxonomy): domain Eukaryota; kingdom Metazoa; phylum Chordata; class Mammalia; order Rodentia; family Octodontidae; genus Octodon; species Octodon degus. The sequence goes on along the minus strand of NW_004524661.1, from coordinate 2,061,299 downwards.
AGCTTCCAGAGTGTTACTTAGCCTCTTATGTGTGTGTGTTGAGATTATTTCAGTTACAAAGAACAACAAAGTGAACCTGAATTGAGTTAAGTAAAAAGAGCTTCAGGAATAGCTTGATTACTAATCAGTTGATGTCACTAGGACCTGATTTTTATCTTTCCATCTTACAGTCGGCCACCTCCTACTGTGTTGGCGTTGTTCTTCCTGTGTGATAGCGCAATGGCCATGGTCTTTTGCCTATGCCTTCTGGTGGTGTTGATAGATACTCTGATTGAACACTTAACCTAAATCCCTACTCAGATCCAATCTGTGATGAGAGAGATGGGATGGGCTGATTGCCTTCGACCTGAGTTTCCAGTTCTACTCCTAGTATTAGAGCCCAATCTCTACTTGAACCACATGGAGTATAGGTAAAATTTTGCTAGTACAGGGGGAGTGCTAAAAACAGGTCCAAAGGAAGAAACCTAAATTAGAGGTGTCTTTGCTACTCTTTACTGTTGGCATTAGCCCATGATGAGTTGACAAGTGACAATTTGAATGGCCTTTTAGGTTGAATTTATGCCTTTGCAATTAGTTTTATATTGTTTGGTTATATGAGCTAAGATGATCACCAGCTCCTTCTGGCCCATTAGCAAGTTCTTTATTTTAAATCTAAAATGTTGCAATTATTACTCATAATATGTACTTCTGTCTTGATCTTTAACTCAGTCTTTAATAAAGATGCTTAATGAAAGCATTTTTTTAAAGCTGTGTCTTTCTTATAATTCTCAGGAGAGGCTGCTTATACTTTAGGATTGTAGTATTTATTGCTAATTTACTCATGTAGTTTCCTTCACATCTGACTAATAGATGTGATTGAAAACTCTTTCCTGACCTGAGCAAGTTGTCACTCTTAAGATAAGACTTCGGCTTCGCAGAAATGCTCTGCAGATGCCAGGGGATGTTGGGAACTGGGCAGGTCAGGCTTTTCACACCTTTTTTCACCCTCTGATGATTAAGTCACCAGAGCAGAATTGAGTGAGGAAGTCACTGTCCTAGCTTGTCATTCACAAGGACATTATAACCACCATCTTTTCTTTCTGGTCCACAGGTCGAGTTTGAGTGGCTGAGACAGTTTTGGTTTCAAGGCAGTCGATACAGAAAATGTACTGATTGGTGGTGTGAACCCATGACTCAGCTGGAGAGGCTGTGGAAGAAGATGGAAAGGGTGGTAAGGATGTGAGGTTGGGAACTGTATTTTCTGGGATACTGCATTATACAAACTCTCAGCTGTTTAATTTGCATGTGTAAGTGCATATGTAACTATTCCAAATTATTCAGTTAGATTAGTCTTTGTAAAGGTAATGGGAACAGCCAGGACTTGACAGTATAATTGTGGTTCCATTCATTGAACATTTATTGAGAATAATCTACGTAGAAGGCACCATGCTAGACATATGCTGGGAGGTGGCAATAGGAAACGTTCAACAATACATATCTGAGATTTTCATTTTTATTTATTTTTTGTGTCAGGCACTATTGTAAGAAATTTTCCTGCATTAAGTTTTAAAATACTCATAAAGATGAGAGCTGTAGAAATTCTTCTGAGTCTTAATTTGTAGATATGAAAACTGGGCTACAGAGAAATTAAGTGCTTTACCCAAGGTCCCCAAATAAGTGGCATAGTAAGATGGATATCCAGGCAGCCTGCTGCAGAGCTTGTCCTCTTAGCTCCTGTGATCCAGCAGTGTAACAGGGAGAGAGCATGAATACCACCAGGTATTGTATCACCTAAAATGTAATCCTGTAATAGAGGTGTATGGCTCAGCATTTTTGTGGCTGAGCCACTGTGACTAACACTCATACCTTAAAGGAGGATGCACTTAATTTGCTCATGGTTTCAGTCCATGATTGGCTGGCTGTAAGATAGCAATCGCATGGCAGAAGCGTGTGGTGGCAAAGCCATTTAGTTCGTGGCAGCTGGGAAGCAGAACAGGGTGAGAGAACCAGAAAGGAAGGGTGAGGCAGCAGGTAGGACACCAAGGCCACACCTCCACAACCCACCCAGACAGGCCGCAGAGTATGCTCCAATCTCTGGGGCAGATCCCAGAGCCAGTCAAGTCAGATCCCATGCCAACTGCTACAAGAAGTCACACACACACACACACACACACACACACACACACACACCATCACAGTGTAGTAAAGAGTATTAAATTCACATCACTGAAACTAAGACTTGTGAAGCTATGGATGTGGCTTTTAGGGATCTTGAATGGGAGGAGCATTCAATTTTTTACAAAACAAGAAATGAGGAGATGCAGGTTAGAGAAAGGACTACATAGGAAGCAAAGCTGGAAGTGAATAGAAACCACATAATTAATGTAATTTAAACAGAAATAATAGCGAGCACTTTCATGATACTTGTCAAGTACCAGACACTACTGCAAACATTTTCTGTGTAACTGATTTAACTATTAGGGCAAACCCATGGAGTCAGTATTATTTTCTTCTACTTATGCAAACAAAGAGAATGAATCCCCAAAGGGCTATGAAACTTTCCCAAGGTCATTCAGCTAATAGTTGAGGGAGCTGGGATTTGAACTCTAGAAGGCTAATGCAGGGTCCTTGCCTTTCAGTGTCTCATGTTCAGTCTCTAAATAGTTGCATTTGGAATGTAGCAGAAAAGTGATAAAAGCCTGCTAAACTCTGGAGAGAATATGAGTATACAGACTTTGAAATGTGCTGAGAACAATGAACTAATCTGCAGAATGAGTAGCTGTTGCTAATATGTATTTTAGTCTTGACATTGCTTTATTAATATATGACTGACATACTGTACATAATGAATGTATATAATTAAATGAGTTTACAGATAAATGTACATGTACCTGTGAAACCGTGATTGTGGTCTGTACTATATAACCTAAAACTTTTCCTTTTCCTTCTTACTATCATGACAGCAACACTTAGGATCGAACCCACTCTAATCCTTATTTGAAAAGAATGAAAATGTCAAGTCACAGTCATGAAAGCCCTGCTTTTCAGACATCTCACTTTTTAAAAAATGTTTTATTTATGAATTTGTATAGGGTCTCGCTATGCAGCTCGTACTTGTAGTGATCCTCCTGCTGCAGCCTCCCCAGTGCTGGGATTATAGGCATGTGCCACCTCGCCTGGTTTAGGTGGCTGGCACGGCAGTCAGGGCCAGCAGGGCGTGTGATCGCAGGGATTGAACCTGGGTCCTTGCGTCTGCCAAGCAGGCATTTAGACCGCTGAGCTATCTCTGCAGTCCAGCGCCTCAAATTTTTAAACTGTCTTTCCATGCATTTGTGCCTGAGGAAGGAATATTATCATTCTTTTTATAGTATACTAAGAGTATCACAAATACTGATTTCTCAGAAGACTGACTCTATACAAAAGTGTGCATTGTAATACTAAGGTGAAGAGAATGCTTACTTTTTCATAGTTAGTTTTAGTCCTAAGCTTAGCCTGGGTCGAGGATATTCCATTTTTGTGGAATGCGTGCAGCTTCAGGTTCAGGGCAGCATTTGTACCTCCATAGTATAATTCTGATTTGGGACATTTACATTTGAGTTTAGCATTTCTTTCTTCAATGAGCTTTAATTCTAAGGTATCAGCTTGACTTTTGAAATAGTAAGTTGACAAAGTTGTAATTAAGAGTTGGAAAATAAATAAGGAAAGATCTTATTGATTCAAAAATCTTTTGTTGAGGACTTTTAAAAAAGAAAAATCTTTGGTATTGTGACTGTAACGTGATGTGATTATAAATTCATTATATTTGGGGGCGGTGGCACACTTCTTCTATGTATTTTGTAGCTCTTGTATGAAAAATGTTAAAAGGAACAGCAGTTCTGGGATTTGTCCAGGCCTCCAGTTTCCTTGTGCAGCGGTTGGATCCGCATTCCTCAGTGAGCTGTGGGCAATCAGTGGCGCAGTGTCTCTCCCCAGCAGGCCTCAGGATGATCATTATCACCGAGTGAAGGCTTGGGCCGAGATAAAAAGGACAGTCCTTCTAAGTTAAATTTAATTATTGCTTGAAGCCTTTTAAAATGACTTGTAGCAAATTCATAATAACTTATTTTAGCTATTGGAAGAGACAGAGAACACTCATTTGAAAGTTCTGTGCCTCTGTGGCTCTTGTTGGTTTTGTATATTGAGCATGCTGTGGGCTCTCTGCTCTGTAGCAGGCCATCTCCTACTTTTTTTAGTTGCAAGCAGTAGGGGGCAATGTTGAGCTGCCAGTTAGAGGCCTAGGGATGCTAGCCTTTCAGGAAAATGCATACAAATGTTCCATTAACTGTCAAGAATTATTCCCATTGCTTCAAGTTAGCTGTAATTTCCAAGATTCCATAACACAGGAAATCAGTTGTGGGTTAACAAATTCAACAGCAATTTAACATAAAAAGTGCAATGTTAGGTGCACATTTGGATTCTATAGAATTAGACTAATCGAAAGGGCGTATTGGAGTGTATTTACTTCTAGGGAATATATTGCTCAAAATTATTATCACTTTAGACAAGTGATTCTTTGTTATCATTGTACTTTTTTTGAATTGCAAAATCATGTGTGTTGTGGAAAGATATCTTTATTTGATGCATTTTGTCTGTTCTGCAACATAACATTGATCTCTTTCAGCAAGAAAATAAAAAAAAAAACCTTAGGCAATATGTGCATTACTTTTTCCCTTTTGCTTATGAGTAAAGCAACCTTTGACAGCCCTTGTACCAGGGAAGAGACTTCTGTTGTAATTTCTCTGTCTGTTTTTTTTTTTTTTTTTTTTTTCACTTTGCGGTTGGAAGGTATAGTCTCAGGAAGGATACAGGCAGGAGAAAGGAAAATGAGCTTTGAAATAGTTTTTCTTCCAGTAATGGTAATTGCTTCACATGTCATAACCAGTCACATATTTCATGAAGTTTAATCAGCTGTCCCTGAAACTCCCTAACCTCTATGTCCCGGTCCCTGTCCCAGCAAGCAGTATTTTTTTTTTTTTTTTGTTTTTAAAGCATGCTGTTTATTCTTACTGCTTCTCTCCCGGAGGATAGTTTTACCCAGTGTGTGCTCTTGTGATGTAAATGTTAAACCTTATATTTGAATGACATTCTGATAAAATACCACATTTTCCCTGAATATTACCTCATGAATTTATAAGCCATTAATCCCAAAGTAACATTACCCTTTCTTACAATCCAGGAATTTAGCCTGGCCTTAGCTCTCCCTTTGCTCCATATGCAAGAAGTATTCTAACATTGTAATGCTATTCAAATATTTGTATTTTATTTTATTTTTGAGCCAACCCACTACCTCCCATCTAAGATTATTGTATTATGAGGAGACTGTTCAGGATAAGAGAGAGTTACCATTTGAAAGAAGCTGTATAAGCTGTGCTTTCTGGGTAAAGAGGGATATGAAAAGCTGAAATCTCCAGTGAGGTGAGGAAGTCTTGCTACAGCCAGAGATTGAATGGATAGGCCATTTGTCTCTCAGGGTCTGGTATCGGTCTTTGCAAAACTGACATTTATTTTACCTATAAAAATGTTTTAACACTATCAAACTCACAGTGATACTGAAAAGAACGCTAGGTGTGAAATTCTCTAAATTGATGACATTTATTCATTTCTTTTTGACCTTAAGGAGAGAGAGAGAAAAAAAGGAAAGACACAGCAAAAGATCCATTTGGTACAATCCAATGGAAATATTCTAGAATGGTTTCCAGAGTAGGCATTTTCAAAAGTACTGATGATTTATATACTGGAGAGAAATTTCCTCATAATTTTTTTCATTGCTTTTCCTTTTTGTAGAGAAACGTAGATCCAGATCATTTTGAATGTTTTGAGTTGCTTTTCCTGTCCTGACAGTTGCTTGTGCCGGCGTGGCAGTGCCTGTACGTGACAATTGGCCTTCATAACCTTTTTTGACTTGAGTGGTAGGAGCCAAGGCTGGATTATTTTAATGTATCCGTTTTGAAACAGTGTGAAGCACAACATATAATTATGTCAGGTAGGCTATAGGCTACATTTAATTCTACCCATTTATGTTAAAATTTGGCAGAGGAGGACAGAGAGGTGTGGAAAATGAGTAGGTGTTTTATTTAATAATGTAACCAGGTTTTTGCTGTTAAAGTTTTAAGAAAAAAATGCACTTATGAATGCAAAGCTTGTCTCTGACAAGTTATTTATAATAGTTTAATTTCAAGATGAGTCATGCCTCTTTGCTTGTCACTGTGATGTGCGTAAATCACTTGGGAACGCTCCCGCTCCCTTGCTCCATGGATGAGTCCTCTGCAGCGTGGATTGCACCGCTGCGGGAAATGGCCGAGCGGAGCAGTGTTTATTTAAGGAGAGGTTGACAAAACTATCATCATACAGCTTTAGGATAAATTCATCACTGAATATAGAAAGGATGCTGCTTTTTCATATACTGAAATATGGTATTTGCTACTACATAATAGTTCAATTAGCTAAATTCATTTTAAACTTTTGCTAAATTAAAGCTTTTGGAGGATGAGGAATAAAGTGATAAAATGCTTAGGTTAGTTTAATGATCAGGTCATATCCATATATTTATCCACATGTATTAAATTTATATGAAGTATATATAATCCATATATATGAAATACATATCCTATATATGAAATTCATCTGTGTATATAAGTTTATGGATATGTTTCCTCTCTCCATTGGTGTTAACTTGCAGAACGCTGTCTCCCACTTTTCAGGGATAACATTTTTTATTTAGGAGCAGAATATATTATAGTAATTTAGGCTGTGTTGTGAGATGTCAGATAGTATAAAATTAAGATTTAAAATTTCCTTCTCCTTTTTTGATTGAGACAGTGCTGAGTGGCTCAGGATAATCACAGAGTGGAGGCAGGTTAAACAACTACAAGCATCCAGTATTTCATATTCTGGAGCGCTGTGTTGGAAAAATTTATGTTTATTTGAAAAAATGAAAAAAGTCACTTTCAATCATAAATAGTTTAAAATCCTTGACTTACATTTTTTGTTAGCCTAAACATGTTCCCTGAAGACTGGTTCTTTCCACCAGCCTCTCTGCCTGTCTACACACTCCAATTCTTCCAGCTGTATTGTTCTATTGGAAGCAAGTATTTGGGGGCAGGGAGAGATATTTTACATGTAGTCTAGCAATGGGTTTCTAGTCAGTTGTGGTTGCTCCTTTGGTTGCTTTCTGACTTTCTCTTAGGTTGTTTTCTACCCCCTCCACCTTATTTGCTGCAGACCTAATAATGAATTTTTAAAATAGTGTTGTGTATCTTGTCTTTTTGGGAAAAAATTACAATTCCTAGAGAATTCAGGCTTAAACCTCGCAAACAGAATGTGCATGGAAAGCACAAAGGACTGTGTTTATGATTCTCTTTGAAGTGTCTTTGCAACTGGATAAGGAAAATTTTAGAAACCGTCTGATAGTGTTCAGGGTAAATACTTAAACCCCTTTAGAGAATTTCACACACAGATACTGTGCAGCAGAAAAAAGGGATACTTATGTTTCTTAAAGCTGCTACAGCCTGCAGCTTTGTACTTAAAGACAGAGGTGTTGAATAGAATTCTACTGAGGATACATCCAGTGACAATATCTCCAGGAATATCAGAGCAAACCAGTGGGTAGGACTCTCTGTTTTTAACCCTCACATGTGCTGAGTGAGTTGAGCTTCCTTGGTGCTCGGTGCTAGGATGTGCCTGGACATCTCAGGAATGTTAAGAGGACAGTCACTTCTGCTGTTTCTGTTGTGCAGAGCAGGAACAAGACCAGAAATGCTTAAGCTGGTGACACAAAGTGACAGGAGTTAGAAATTTTAAGTGAAAGCTCTGCCATGTCTCTTAATTCCTATTAGTATGTGGAGAGAAAAACTGGAATAAAGTTTCTGTTTTAGCTTTGATTTCATGGGACTTGGTTGGATGTTAGGTATGAATACAGACACACACACACACACACACACACACACACACACACACCACATTCTAAATATTAAAGAAAAAAAGATCAACTCTGTTTTTCTAAATATTTTTAACTACATAGGAATTGAGATTAATGTAAAAGAGAAAGGAAAATTTCTCTTCTCCCTGGGGTCCTAGCCTCGGCTGCTGGAATGGATTTTGGATTGCTTTGGCTAGCAGACTGTTATAGTACTCAGGTATGAATTCAGAAACTCTAGTGCCAGACTGAAGTGTCAGGAACTCCCATTTTCCAGGGGAAAGATGTAGCATAAAACAAATGTGTACCTTCTTTGCTCTTTCTTGGGGTGCTGGTTGGTGTGGTGATTAAGTTTAGCTGTTGTCTATCATTTACCGTATTACAAATACTTTTTCAGTATTGTATAAGAATATCAGTCTAGAAAAATGCAGTAATTTTTTTTTTTTTAAATCAGTCTCATAGCTTTGCAAAGAAAAGCAGTGTTTTCAAAGGATGCTTTGCTATTTATTTGGAATGCTACTCAGATTTTAGGTTCTTTTTCTCCTGAATTGGTTAACCAAAAGCTCTAAAAATATTACCTTCTGATGTTTATTATTGTGATGATTGCATGAGGAAGTTTGTAAAATGTGAACTACATACGCACAATGTCACCAGCAGTAACCTTAGTCAGGAAAGTGAACAGTCCACAATTTCAAAACCTGTGGGAGAAGCCACTTGAGTCTTCTGTTAGAGATAGTATTCCTTTGTTTATTAATTTCTCTGCTCTTCTAGACTTCAGGTTCAGTCTAGGAACCTGAGCGGTCCTCAGGAATGGAACTTGTGACAATTTGGAATAAAGTGCTACTCACATAACATTCAATCCATGTGGTTTAAACACTTCAGGAAACAGGGCTGGGAATCTCCATGTTTTGCAAAACTGTCTCTTAAGTGTGCTGCAAACCCTAACTGACCTGAGAGCTCTGGGGACACATTAAATTGGCTCTTCCATACATTACGGGTAACGTAACCACCATTCTCGTTGACATCTGTAAAATAATGAATTTTTTTTTTTAACCAAAGGAAACCATGGTGTGTTGCTTTTTTTATATTCCTGAATGTATCTTCATGATCATTTATTTCAATTTCATTCTTTTTCTGACAAATTGGATTGACTTTTTCTTTGCAGCTTTTGTATATGATCTCACCCCATCTGAAACCACCCATGACAGTCTTGCTTGTAATTTTTTCATTTTCAAACCTTAGAGATGTGCCAAACCCCTAGATATGTCTTTGAATTATTTTGTGATTGATTGAAAAATTAGCCTTCAAATAAAAATCTGGACTATTAAGACAGTATTCAAAACTAAACAGTGTTGTGGACATAGCTGCTTTGGTTGAAAAGACTTGCAGTTGGTAGTGGATTGATGGTATGTAGCTTGGTTACTTAAATATTACTAATTTAAATGGAAAGTTATAAACTACCCAGAATTTTGCATCAGATGTTCTTTAACAGATGTTGAAGGATTAAGAGGTTTTTGTATTTTATTTAATGATATAAGCTTTCCACATAATAATGAATATTCTAAAGGGTAAGAGTGCCAAGATATGCTAATACCCATCATAAATTAATATTTTCTTGGTACTGGACTCTTATCATGGGGCACCTGATTGCTCTGTCAGATGAGAAAAATGGGCAATATACAGCTATCTAGAAATAAGCACCTCACGCCTAGCATATCCAGCACCAAACTCTTGATTCTTAGAACTCCCCCATCTTTACTTCAGTTTCTCAGAATTCAGTAATTGGATTCATCTACTTGCCAGGCCTAAAACTTCAGAATCCTCTTGATTTACTAGAGAATCCATTTAGCTCTATTTTCAAAATCTATTCATGACCTAACCTGTGTTTACCACATCCTCGCTACTACCTTGGTAAACACAACCATTTTATAGAAATGGCCTTCTCAAGCCCTGTAGTGAGCGTTCCTTTAAAAGACTGCACATCAACTCATTCCACTTCCATGGTCCAAGCGTGCCATTGGGCTTAGGAATCCAGCTCCTTGCAGAGGCCTGATGCTCCTGCAGAGTCATCCACATAGCCCTCCTTTCCTATGCTTCTCACCTTCTTCCTTTCTGCCAAGAGCTACCTTATTATTTTTAGAACATGCTTGATACACTTCTGTCAAAGACTTTGCCTTTGCTCTTGTCTCTTTCTGTAGCATTCTTCCCTATATTATTTCCTTGACTCATGCTATCATTTCATTTAGGTCTCTGTGTCTCTTCCCCAGAGAGTTTCTCGACCACCCTTACTCAAGGTGGCAGTGCTTGCTCAGCTCTGCCTTGGTTCCTGTCACTCTGTCAGTCTGCTGTTAGACTGTGCACTTGCTTGTCATTACCCATACCTGATACCACCCCATGAAGGCACTCAGTAAGATGGCTTGGACTTCCCAGCTCCTAGACTAGTGTTGGCTGCACAGATGAAGTAAGTACTTGCTATGTGTTTGTTAAAGGAAAAACCATGAGGTCACTGTTCCAGTCCTTCCTTCTCCTTGCACCTGTATTGCTTAGCTTGCCTCTAACAAACTCTTTTTCAGTCTACATTTTCCTAAAATATTACTTTCTATTAACAGGAATATTTTTGGATTACTTCTATTTTTAAACAAAGACCTTACAATACCCCCAAACATCTTTAACTTCTTTTAAAAAATATATCGAGGGCATAGAGCTATGTCCTATTTTATGCCTTTGGCATTTCTAGCTGGGAAGATCGAGCAATTGGTGGCAAACAGCTTATGTAAATTTAGGAAATTGTTTTTTTAAAGGAGAGGAGTAAATAGGTTATTAGTTTCCCAGAGTAGCAGTGTTGGTACAACTCTCATGCATGGTGTTTTGGCTCATTTGTTGGCATCATTCATAGTTTAGATTTCCCTGTGCTTAAAAAATATAAAGAATAGAATTATCACAAAACTAAGTGAGTTCTCCCACAGCACTCTAACTTGGTTGTTACTAATTTTCAAAATAATACAATATAAGGAGAATATACTGGACAGGTTTTGGACATAGCACTAGGGAAATCCCTGAGGAGTACACTGACTTCCGCTAGACAAGCTGGAAGCTGATTAAAATATTTATCATCCTTTGGGTATGCAATAGCTTTTGATGATGGAAGGCATATTAATATTCATCCTTGCTGCTTGTCTACACTTCAGATGGATCCCGGGAAAGGATGTTCAAATGACCAGTTTTCTTTCCTCACCAGGAGCCCTTCAGCCCCAGTAAAGCTTGGAACCAAGAAATGCCCTGTGAAGTGATTGAGCTTTCTCTGGGGGACGGGAGCGGGGGAATAAAAACCAGGAGACCTTTGGACTGGAAAGCTTTAAAGGATCACTGCGTTCTCACAGGAAGTCTTTTACTAGAATAAAGGAAAAAGTTGGGTCCTCATTTTATAAGCAGTGAGACTACTGTTGCTATCTGAGTATAGGAAGTGGACTTGCCTCTGTAGGTGAAGTCAGGATGGAAGCTTCATGAAGGATTTTGATGTGATGCTGCTGGCAGCTGGAAGCCCCCACTCCCAACCAGTTTGCTGAGCAGGAAAAAGAAAAACCAGCTTGCTTTTGATGCTGAGATCTTGTGCCTGGTTGTACAGAGTACTCCGTCTCTCTTTCAACCCCAGACAGAGTCTGAATGGTATCCACGTAGCCAGGAAAGGGTAGCACATGCTGGGCTTCTCATGACCTGTTTTTAAATTAGTTTTCTTTTAATGGGAGAAAGAATCCAGTTTTATTGGTTGTGTTAATTAAGCAGTGCTATTTTCTGTCTCAATTGGAATAGCCTTGATTACATATTTAGGTTCACACATGCACTCTGAGGGAACTTGACCTTTTTATTGATTGTTCTGAAAAACCTGGAAATTAATAGAATATTCTCATAACAAGACCAATGTAGTAAAACTCCTAGAGTCCGTCTTCAAATTTGAGAATTGAGAATCATCTTTTATCGTTTAGTTTTTACTTTTTGTACTCCTCAGATATTTCATGAAAGGTAACTTAAAAATTGGACAGTAATTATATTTGAGATATATTTTAATATAGCAACATCAGAAGAGAAAAACTCATTTTCCTACTCAGTTAATTACATACCATTCCACGTCGTGTACTTAAGTATGAAGTTATACAGACAGTAAGGACTTCTATTTCCCAAGTTAATAAGGTACAAGGCAGTGAGTAAATCAGAGGAAGAAAAATCAAAAGAGAAAAGGAGATTTTGACATAGACTTTTGGGCATAAGAAGGATTTTTATAGATGAAGATGGGTGAAAGAAATTCAAAAATGGCAGAAGCAGAAACACCTGAGTGGGAAAACACAAAGTCCACCGACAGACTTAAGGAGGCTGGTTGGGGTTTGGTGTGAGTCCAGTAGCAAGAGAGGAAAATTAACAAGAACCTATTTTTTTCTAGTGCCTGTCTTTGTTCCTTATTGGCTACCTTCTTATTGAAGGGGTGGGAAATGAAGTATTAAACAGGTCCACCACCAACAACAAAATGATGTGAAAACTGTTTTATTATCTTACATTTACAAAGGTTTGACCTGGGAAACAAAACATCCTATTATTTGCCTTAATTTCAAGACCTAGCCATATCTTGGGGATGGCAAAGAAATGACACTATATATTTTCAGAATGAAAATTACAAATGAGTATAGATATTTTTCCCACCAACATCCCCCTCTCTTGTAAATTGAATGCCAGATTAATAATTTTGGACCTTAACGAGAGATAGGTCTTCCCAAACATGAACTACTTACAAAATTCTCTTCCTTATTTAGGAAGCTTGTGTATTGTATTTTATCTTTCACTGTTGGAATTGTGGTTTGGAGGAAATGACATCTCCTCTGCTTCTTGTCAGGTGACAGTCTTGGGGACTCGGCATTTACAGGCAAGTATTTTGAAATACAGCTAAAGTGTCCTTCCTGAGTTACTTGATTTGGTTCAGGGTAGAAGATGTGGTGAAGTCCTCCCACAATTGAAGTATCACTGTTTCTTTCCCATGACTGTGCCCCACTCTTTGGCTTACAGCTCCACACAAGGGAGAGTGCACTTCGTACTGTCTCGCAGTGGCCACTGAAATTTGGCACGTCAGTCACACTGACTGAAAGACCCAGTAAATGTTTGGAATGTAAATGGTGGTGTTTCATTCTGCTCTCTCCTACTTCTATATAGAGGTTTCAGCTAGACTCTCACTTTCACTCCCGCTCTTTGATACTTAGCATTTTCCAGTGACTAGTTTTACTGCTTGTGAGTCACAAAGTGTTAATTCCTTTGTGATTAATAACTCCCTGTTAGTTTGTTCTTTAGATGTGGGCTCTGAAAGCCTTTCCTTGGCTTTTGTTTAGGAATCTAAGGTTTGGGCACTAATTTAGAAACCCCTATGCCCTTTAAATAGTTATGGGATGGACAAATGATGCCATAGAGCTGCTGTGTCATTTTATGAAAGAACTTTGACACAGAACAAACAGGCCTCATGCTTTTTTTTTTTTCTTTTTAGAATGCTGTCTTCTTTTATATCTTTATTCTCATATTGACAAGGAAATGGGTAACAGATATATTTGGCATTGTTTAATTTCTTCCATGACCTGGAACATTTATCCTATGTTCTTTTGGCATCACCTTGGTGGTACCCAATTCTAGTCACAACAAGCTGAAGTTCAGCTGCCATAGTGTTGGAAGGAAACTGTCCTCTTCTCTATTGGAAGAGCAGGGCTTAGGGAGTGCAGACTTTTCTGGGGCCACAGATACAAGCATCATGGATGTAACTTAAATTTCTCAGTTATGAGTTCAGTGTTTCCCACTACTTCCTGTATCAACAATGGTTGTGCCTTTTCTGATGCTTTTACCAGCTTTCATCTGTATGCTAGCAACAAAATACAATGAACAGACTCTGAAACTCTGTCCTTCACCTATGTGTGGGGCATATCAAAACTGGACTGTGTGGCATTGCAGTGGTGACTTGTTTGTGCTCACTCAGCATCCATCCCTCTCTGACAGCACCCTGGTATAGCCTTGTAGAGCTCTTCCCTCCTCTGGCTGTAGAATGAGGTGCACTGGCTTTATGTGGTGGCTCTATGAGCGTAGGACCTGGGTCTGTTGGATGACTTCTCTCATGACTGTGCTTACATAGGCGCATGGTGCAGAATTTGAAAGGTATATAAGCATTTGCAATGACAGTGCTTTTCTGCCCCTTCAGTACCCCAGCCTTGTATTTTCTTCCCTTAGATGCTAGCAGTAGTCCCAGTTTTTTCTTACTTTTCCAGAGATACACTATATAGTTACAAACATGTATTTTTTCACATGAATACTATAACATTATAGCTGACAGATTTTCATATTTGTGTATTCTTTAAATTACTGCATAACTTTTCATTGTATGCTTCTGTAATTTAATCAGTTTCCTACTATCTTCAGTTTTATTTTACAGATAATGTTGTAATGACTATTGTGGTATATGCAGTAACATTTTTCATATTTGAGATCTATGGAAAAACATGAGTAGAATTAATTGCATTAAAAGTTTTATGTACTCTTAATTTTAGGAAAGCTGGTCATACTACTCTCCATAGTTTGTAGCAGAACTTATAGATGTGTGACGTGCACCTGTATGTATGTATGTATGTATGTATGTATGTATGTATGCTATATATAAGTGGCATATAATCAGTTTATATGACATAGTCTATTTTCCCACTTCTTTCAAAAGTATCTGTTATCATACTTTTGACATTTTACAAATAGGATTGGTGCCCTATGGTATCCCATTTATATTTCCCCCATTTCTGTTCTGCAGTTGAAGACAGAGAGGCTCAATGATGTTGAGTAATTTGAAATAGGGAGTGACGAAGCTGAGGTTTACGTGCAGGCAGAGGCAGCTACTGTCTTTATCACTATAATGGTCTCAGCCACTGTGCTGTGCCACTACTGCAACAAAGAATCCACATGGATCCAGGGGGACCAGCAAGGAATACTCATATCCTTCCTTAGTAAATGTGGGAAGGTTGGTCTCTTTCACAGTTGCTTTGTGTGCCAAATCAGCTGAATCAGTCCAGCTGATGAGTGTGGTTAGCATGACATCCATTGCTGCTCTTGTGCGGTAGAATTTGGTACCAAATGGGATGTAGGTGGCTCGTCCCCCTGCTGTGTTCTACAGCAGTCCTACAGCTTTCTGCTATAACTTTTCATCTACGTAAAATGAAATGAGGACTTCTTGCCCCTGGAAAGATGGCATGTTGCCTGATTTTGTTTAAAGTATGGTCCTGTTGGATTCTTTTCAAGTTTGTGTTAGTCTTGTGCTCCAGAGTGATGAGCCTCCTTGGCTTCTCCTGTTCCATCCCTCTTTTTCTACCTGTCAGTTTTTATTAGGGTCATTTAAGCAGTGACTTATTCTCGGTACTGGGCCTTTCTCTGCTTGGCTGTAGATGTGTAGCTTCACAGTTCCCAGGTAAGAGATCATTTCAAGAAGACTTCGTGGGGGTGAGGGCTGAGACTGAGGTGATTGGAGAGCAATTAGAGTTATAGTTTCTAATAAAGGCAAGGATAAAAAGAGGTTGCAGTGGGGTTGTAAAGCTTTCCTTTGACCTCTTAGTAAACAGAGTTGGTAGGCCCCTAATGTTGGGAGGTAGAGGTTGCAGGACCTCATCTTTTGCCATGTTGTTTCTTACTATCTTGTAAGAGATATCTGTGGCTAGCTGTGTGACCCAAGGAATCAGTCACCAAGTCATTTCAGTGTGAGCCTTGTTACACAGGTAGCAATAGAGGAAGGGAGTGGATATTTTCTAGGGCAGGAATAGTGTATAATGTGGCAGAATCAGGGAAATGTAGGTTATTTTTCAAGGTTCTTAGAGGGACCCATGGCTATAGAAACCCCAAATTTAATCCCTTTCTAGAGATCCCAGGACATGACACCATTACCCGCCTAGCTCTTCATGCCAAGAATAGAGAATTGTCCTTGAAAACTCCTCTCTCTGCCCTACGTATTTAGTTGTGGACCTATTACCCTTGGAATGTCTCTCAAGTCCATCTATTTTATATTGCTGCTACCCAGTGGAGCCCGGTCCTGGACGCCATTGTCATTCCCTTGGAGATTGAAGTAACCCTCAGTCTGGCTTTCCATGCTCTTTACAGAGCACCCAGGGCAGTTCTTTCAACTGTAGATGGAATCATGCTTCTCTCTGTGTCAGCTCTCCTGTGAATACCAGTTGCTCTGAAATTAAAGACTGAAATGCTTTATGTTCAGCCCACCTCTCTTGCCTTCTGTTCCTTCCAGGCCCTCTACTCCCTAGATTGCTGCCACACTCGCCTTCAGAGGCAGTCCAAAGCATCAAGCACCCTTCTTAGGAGACATACCTTTCTTCTTCCCAGAATATCTTTCTGCATCAAGACAAACATGCAAATTATTTCTACTCTTTTTAGATGTTCATTCAGTTGCTCTTTCCTTGAGAAAGAGCCCCTTAACCTGTCTGACAAAGTGAGGTTGGTATGTTGTGATTTTATTGTTTCCCCACTGAAAGCACTGCATAGGTGTTGAAGCCTTATTTTACAGGTACTGAATTATCTTTGGCAGGTGTAGCTTGGGAGCACTTATCTGTTTCATGAAGATCCAGTACTTCTGGGGACATCGATGTAGCTAAAGTGAATTTGTCAGATACTCTGTGAATTTCATTCATCACCCCTTGGCAAAGAACTGAGAATTGTTGATGGTATCATAAAACAGAATGTGTCAGCTACTTGGGAGGCTGAGACAGAAGGATTCCAAGTTCAAAGCTAGCCTGGGCAAATTAGTGGGCCTAATCTCAAAATTTAAAAGTGATGGGAAAGGGATGTGTTGGAAATATAGCTCAGCAATATCTGAGCAATATTGAAACAAATTGAATCTAATATCCATGGGTTTAGTTCCCAGCACCACAAAACACAAAAACGAACCAACTAACCCCCCACCCAAAAAAAGGAAAAAGATACCCCAAGCAACAGGCTGTGAATGGTTCTATCATTTCTTTGTGTAGATTCTTCCTAATTGTTATAAGCCAATTCTGTGGTATTGAGTATTATTGTCTGCAATAACATAGGCCCTACCTATTAGGACCTGTTAGGTATTTAATGTATGGACAAGTCTAAAATGTGCAACCATTCACTTCAAACCCTACAAACAAATCATTGTCCAGTTGCTAACACAATGAGCAGAGAGCAGTTTAATGAGCATCACACTTTTGGAATATGGTGCCTCTAGTGTAACATTGGTCATGCCTTTTTTTCCTAATGCTGCTATCTTCCAAACATCATTCACCAGAGCCATTAAGAAAAGCCAGGCTTCCAGGCAACTGCCCTTCCTTTTCTTTCCTTTATCAGATATGAACAATCCCAGGACCCTTAGCTGTCGGCCTTTTCCTGTCAGGAAGGTCTGCAGCCAACCTCATTGATACTGCCATAGGCCCAACTAGTTTGGGAATCACCTGACAAATCAAAAGCCACCCCAGGATCTGTACATTGTAGCACTGAGAAGCCACAATGGATTTGGACAGTAGGTTAAGAAACAGCATTACGATGCCATTTTTCCTCATTCTTCTTGCATGGATGCCCAGTTTCACCATCTAGCATGGAGAGATCCTAGGAAGATTTCCAGCCCAGTATAGGTCCCCTTGGCCCAAGTACAAGAATTTTCTTGCTGGTCAAGTTGGAATCTCCCAGTGAGAAGTGATTTGTTGTTCTGATTAGAATGTAAACTCTTGCTCATATTGAGTTTTGTCTTTCACTTGAGTTTTATTATAGCCTTCTGTGTTTATAAACATGTCTTGAGCACAAGGGAGAAATGTAAGAACCTTCAAGCCCTTAGGAGAATGCCCATTTTTTCTTTTTTTCTGTCTGGGCCGAAGTGATGATAATTTAACATTTTCTTCTGAGAGCCCTGTATCCCTCTGACTTTTATTAGCAGCCCTGGTATGGTGCCCATGTTGCCATTCCCTGATTGTCCTCTCTTCTTTTATAAGTAAGAGTCAGTAAAATCTATGACCAAGGATAGTTCATATTTGGTTTTTATCTACTGGGATAGTACAAAGCCTATGTAAGGCCTCAGTTCAATACAGCAAACAGATACTGGCTTTTATTTTTTAAGGTTCAATGTCTTAAATACTGTAGAAAGTTGAGTTGCTGCTTCCTTTGTGGAGCTTACATGCATGTTAAGGAAACAGAAACAAACACGCAATGTTTGCGGAATGTCACGTGAGAAGTAAAAACAAAATGTCATGTGCCCTAGAGACCATAAGTCAGACTGAGAAAATCAGAGAATACTTCATAGATGACAAGGTGTCCTTCAGTTGTGCTTCACAGAGTCAAATGAATCTTGACAGGGAGAAATTTGGTAGGTGAAGAGGACAGATGGGTTGTGTTTTAGACAATGTAAAGAGTAGGCACGAGGATGTGGCAATTAGGTCAAGCTTGCAGGAAAAGACATAGTGTTTTGTAAGTAGTGCTTCAGGTACCTGCATGGGGCAGAGTAGAAGAGGGCAAGGGAGACACCTGAGAACTAGAGGACAAGTAAGGATGGATGGAGCAATCTGATGAAGAGCCTTGATCATGCTTAGAAATTTGATCTGTTTCTTGAAAACAGTGGTGGAAGTTGGAGTCAAAGTCTTTTTTGAATGGAAAAGTGGTACAGTTAGACCCATTCTGCAATAATACAATCAATAGCCGCACAGAAGACAAATTATGGAGAGGAGAGGCTGGAGCTGGAATATCTGTTGTAACCTTTTAGGTGCAAAATGATAGGGGAAGTAGTGGAGGCAACAAAAAGGGAGATAAATTTGGGGTTTTTCTTTGCTTTTAAACAGATAATATAAAATTTTACTATCAGTTGGACAATAGAGGTAAAAGACAGGAAGAGTCAGTGGCAGTTTTACAGAATCTATATGCATAGTTATTGAGTACAATTTATTCAATTTCTCAAGCTGAGGAACATAGACAAGGAGGAAGTTTAGGGATTAACAGGTTTGAGGAACCAGTAGGGCATCTAAGGAGAGCTGAAAACACTCCTGCAGAGCTCGTACATGTGGGAATTTGATCTGCATGTATTGTAGCCATTGGGTGCCAGGCCTGGCCCTCCTATGTAACTCGTCCATGGAAGTGCTTCACATGGCAGTCATCTACTCAGAGACAGAAAATCGAGTAATGGGAGTGACCAATGAGTAAGGTGGCTTCAGGAGTAAGGAGCAACAAGGCTGAGGCTGGGAGCATAGCACTGGTAGCAGCAGAGCAGATAGAGCATAGAGGAAAGAGGCTGGGGCTGGAAGATCTGTAGCAAAAATTCTGTCAAATAGTGAGGGCAGTAATCGGTGAAGAACAAAGAAGGGGTAACCAATTCATTGTTTTATTTTATTGCTTTAAACAGTTCTTTGAACTTCACCATCAGTGAAGCTGACTGATGAATTCAGTGTAGAAAGGGCTTTCAGTAGAATGGTGGGTAAGACCAGGAGGAAGAGTGGGTAAATATGGGTAAACCCATGGACACATTTTTGTGATCTGATTGGAGGGCTCACTGTTCTGTTAGTGATGTTTGTAGGTCCGCCTGAGGTGTCTGAGAAGAAACATATTTTATACAGGAGAAATGTTCCAGCTAGCTTTGTTCTCAGTTCCCCAGAAATCAGCCCATAGATATTCAGTTGCTAGGAAGTTGACTAAATAAAAGCTGACCTAAAGCCTTAAACATTTTAATTTGCAAAGCTATTGTATTAAATCATAGATGGGAGGCAATTTAGCAATGCATTTCCAAAATTGCATAGGGCTCTGGCGGTGGCTTTGCAATTTATGTTGAAAACTAACATTGAACTCTGTGGCATAAAAACAGATTGTTGATTTTCTGATTAATTTGGTCTGTAAGGCCAAGGAAACTGTTAATGCTGTAGATCACTTATAAAGTTACAGAAGTCTTTGTGGTGTAAAATGATAGATCAGTATAATGACTACATTATAGTTCTCTTAAAATCCAGGATATATTTTGTTGCAAATTGAATAGAAAAAACTGACCCCAAAGGGACAAACTTACTTTCTTTCTTTCTTTCTTTCTTTCTTTCTTTCTTTCTTTCTTTCTTTCTTTCTTTCTTTCTTTCTTTCTTTCTTTTTCTTTCTTTCTCTT
>NW_004524661.1:2015194-2041115 GCF_000260255.1 Octodon degus | reverse complement strand
CTTCCTTCCTTCCTTCCTTCCTTCCTTCCTTCCTTCCTTCCTTCCTTCTCTATAAGTGTGTATTTAGGGCAGAAAAGCAAAGGAAAAGGGCTAGGTGTTGTTAGTGTAGCTGGAGATATTAAGAGAAGAATCATGTTGTAATTTAGAATAAAACCTCACTTACAGATCTCTGTGTTGTAAGGCAGCCTTGCAGCGATCTGTCTAACAATTGTGCAAGGTCAGAACTCACCTCTGCTAATGTCATACTGGTGTGCTCTTTCCTTCTCCCTGAGATACTTTGTGGTTTTATGTGTCGGTACTTCAGAAGTGCCTAAACAGTCTTGGGTGAAAGAGTGTCTTCTAGTCCCATCATTATGGATAAGACACCCAGGCAGTTTGACTTCCTTTTCCTTTCTTAGAAGTAGAACTATATTTTTCTTTTGTGAGTAGGGTGGGGGTGGTGCTGGATATTCAGCACCCAGGGCCTTCACACTGAGCTGTATCCCCCCAGCCCTTTTTTATTTTTTAAATCTTGAGATAGGAGTCTCACCAAGTTGCCCAAGCTAGACTTGAACTTGCAGTCCTCCTACCTTGGCCCCTCAGAGTGCTGGGATTACAGGTGTGCTTCTTTATACTTTTTGTTAATCCTGTGCATTTGGGGCAGATGCAGAGGATTCCTTTGTTGATTTCCCCTTTTGTTTTGGTAAAATGTAAATGGTCTCTGATTGCCATGGCAAAAGAATCATCATCAATAGACTGTACTAGATGCATAGAATGTGGGGGGCAACACCCCTTTTTGTTATGGGGTGTTGGGGAAAAAGGACACCACTGGTGCCCAGATTCATTGTAGTTGGCAGCAGTGTTAAAATCAGCAGGAAAAGACACATTGTGTGATTCCAACTGCCATTTTCCCAAGTTTCACTAGAATTACAGTATGATTCAAGGTCCAGTTGAAATTTCCTGTCAGCTTCTGAGGATAGTAGATCTGTACAGGTCAGGCCTTGTCTTGCAGTCATAATAGGAAGCAGTCTCAAGAAAGAAATGCTAGTGCATATGCTAAGGGTGCCCTCCAGGGCTCAGAGCCTCAGTGGCCCTTTCCAACTGCTTCTGTTCCGTGTGACTCAGAATTCCTTGAGTGCTAAGATTAGTGGTGGGTGATCTTAGATGAATGGGCAAATATAGTGATCTGTTTCTTTTTTCTCCATATCTCTTTTTCTTCTCATCTCATCTAAACCAATGAATTTGTGTAGTCCTTTATAATACAGAGATTAGTGCATCCATTTTCGTCAGTTTTTGTCATTTCCCCCAGGAGCTGACTCTTTGCAAGAGAAACACTTCTGTCTTGTCAGAACGACAGTGATTACTCCACAGTTTGGATCATCTCCAGCAGCTTTGTTCTCTGAAAAACGAACTTGATTTGATGAATAAAAGTTTGGTGTATTTGATGAGTCAGAGGGCAGGAAGATGTCCTTGTTTCTGATGAGGCTCTTACCGTCAGACACATTGAACATCAGGGATAAAATAAACCTTAATCTCCGAAAGAAAAACCCTGGAGCATGAAACTGTTCCCACTAGAAATGCTGTAAATCTTGCAAACCATGTAGGTTTTCTGTTTGGGGCAACATCAAAGGCCAGTGACTTTAGAGATTAAAGTGTGTTTGACAAGCAAAACTTTCCCTGTGCCCTGCTCTTTACGAGATTTGGTCTGTCTCTTGCTGGTGTTTCACCTCCAGATGACTTCCTTTCTTCCCGAGAAGTAGGAAGTATCACCTCCTCAAATCCAGAGTAGGCTGCCATGGTTTGCTCATTTAAAGTCTATTCTAGGCCCGGCCAGCGGTCGCTTCCCCATTGTCCTGTCCCAGGGGAGGACAGCACTTTCGCACGGCCACTTCCCAGGGATCCTCTTATTTGTGGAAGACTTTCAGAGCCTTTTGCTGACTCTAAGATCAAACAGCAGGAAGACAGTGGTTTCCTTCAGCTTGGACAAAGGGCTTAGTCTTTTACCTTAGAATTTCTGTTTCTTTTAAAACTGTTTACTGTGATGTCCCAGAAAAAAGTGCTTGTACTTTTTAGGGTGGAGTGTTTTGTTTTCGTTTTTTTCTTTGTTTTGTTTTGTTTTGTTTTGTTTTGTTTTGTTTTCGGTTTCTATCCATGTTTGGGATGTCTCAGTGCTTTCTCATTTGCAGATTAGAAATAAGTGACTATATTTTAATTCTAATAAAAAAACCTTTCTTTTCTGGCAAATTACTGACACCATAAAAACTGTTCTTCAGTAACATCTTTGTTGGAGAGTGAGGTATGATAACATTTTACTTTTCAGAAGAAAATAAAGGACTATTTTAAAGTAATTGTCATCTCTCAAGTTAAACATGCCTGCCTCCCGCCAAGTCTGTCTAATATCTGGCATTCGGCTGCTTTTCAGGGTGGTCAGATAGCAAGTAGGGGACAGATTGCGAAGGCAAATGGCTTTAAGGGTAAAGCCTGCAGCGTAAAATCTCATTACTGGAAAAGTGCTTTGTGTTTGAGGATAGGTATTCCCAAGGGGAAGGATGGTGATGGTGAATGGTTAAGGGGCTCACTAAAATATCTTAAATTGTCTTCGTTAAACATGTAGCATCCTTAGAGGTCAGACAGAGCTGAAACTTGAACAGCTGTACAACAAGCATCTGAGATTGTTTTTAATTGTGTCCCCTTTCTTTAACAGCAGTAATTCTTGTTTATATTGTCAAGAACCTTTCCACTGAGCACAAGCACACCATACTTGAAGGTCAAATGCTTAACCCTTCTGCATGGTTACAATGAAAATGGACCCTTTTGTTTTCATTAATGTATACCCCAGCCGCATATACAGGGAGAATGGGAGCTCCAAGCGTTCACCAAGCTGAAGTAACTTATTGTAAAAGAGCCACAAAGAGAGCATATTTTTGTTTCCATACAACAGTTGTTTAGCCTTTGCCTTGTGCACCCAACCACAAAACAGTATGCTCATTTATCAATAGGCAGAATTTTTGGGTGCCATTTTGTTCCTTTGACCTGTGTTACTTTTTACTGACCCGACCAAATTGCTTAAAAATTTTCCCTTTCTGCTGTCAGTGTTTAAAGCTGCTTAATGTCTCTGAAGTGATCCCTCCTTTCTTTTTAACACTTTACATTCCTGTTTACCGCAGCACCTGTTACTGTAGTGAACCATGAAATCACAAATGTTATGCAGCCCTTATTGACCGATAATACTTTATTAAATATAAATAGAGTATCCTCCTGTCTCGGGGGTGGTGCGTGAAGTTAGACAGGCAGATGCACAGATGTCCATGGAGACACATGTATTGATTTGTGGGGGCCAATCAGGAAAGTAGGTTGGTGTATTTGTTTGTCAAGCAAGACATACTTCTTTTTCTGTTCCTTAAGAGTTAACCAAAACTCAAATGGCCAGTTCAGCAAACATTAAATATGAGCCTCAAACATGAAGGCTTCTTTGTTACTGAAACAAAAATACCACAGCAGGTGGTAGACTTGAACACAGGAGGGAGGAGGAGGTTCAGTTGTTGCCCATTTTTCTAATCCTTTCAGAATACCCATTGTTTAGACCCTGAAGTTGAAGTGTTCACGCTCAGTCTCTTGGAGACAATTGCAGTGTGAAAGGCCTATGCCCATCGTGGGCTTTCTACAGCAGTTTCATCTTTGGGTATGGAATGTGTAACTACCAAGCAGGGAAGGAGAGGCAATTATGCCTCTCAGATGGACCAGTAATATCTGCTTATCAAAGCATAAAACTGTTCTCAGTGTGGCAAGCTAGAGATAAGTAGGAATTTGTGCCAACAGCAGAAGTAGCTTGCAGATTTTATACTTACTAATCAAGACCGAAATGTGGCTTTTGTTGTCCTTGGGGCTCTTTCCAAAGCTAAGGTTAAACTCTACGCAGTCTATGCCTATTTAAATAAAGGTGCTTCACAAGGGATATAGCTTTAAAAGGATTAATAATTGAAGTTGGAATAATTTTTTCCCTCAAAATGAGTGAATTAGTTTATAAATCTAGACCTCAGAACACTCCGAAAGGGAGACCTTAAAATGAACTAAGTGGCCAAGGCAGGGCTTTAGACACATTCCTATTGCCGCTCTTGAGGAGGGGTACCAGATATCCCAGTCATGTGCCAACCCCTTCTGTGTTTTCAGGAGCATCCAGATTGTTTCTTTTTTTCTGAATCACAGTTGGAAAGATTGAAGAAAATGAATGGAGTTTGATGATAGTTTTCTATTTTAAATTTGTGAGAAGTCTAGAGTTGAAAATTTTATTCCTTAACAACCTTAAGTACAAATTCTAATAGTTTGACAGATGTTCCTTAAATCATGTTTTTACATTTACTCCTTTCATGAACACTAGCTATTTTTTCCTAGCAGAAAGAAGCTACTTTTCTGCTGCTCAAGCCACACGTCAGGTCAGTGACAGTTGCTGGCAGAGGAACTACCTGTATAAATAGAATGGCTTTTGCCAAATTTGAGGACTTTGTAACCTTCTTAGTTATACTAGCGTCAGGAGTTAGTGTTCCCATCTGACATTCATATTCTGTTCCTATGAAATATTTAAAAAGTAAGAAATAGTGAAAAAGAACTCTGTAAGTGATTTTGTCATTTTCATCCTTAACTGGAGATGTTACATCTGGGAAAGTGGTTCTCGGTGGAAAGATAGCTTGATAGATCTGAGGTTTCAGCTCTCATTCCACTGTTGTCTTTCTCTATTAAAAATTTAAATTATTCCTTATAACCTCAGTCCCTATCTGTGTGACTAAGTAAGACTCTTGAGTGAAGAAGGACCCACTGTTCCACTAGTATGCTGTCTCTGAGCCCTACAAGAGCTTAACATCTGTTACCCTAGTTTGGTTAACCATTCTTCTCTGCCACTCTGGTAGTAAGATCCTTGGCCAGTTACTAAACAGTTTGGGCCTTAGTGCCTTTACTTGTAAAATGAGTTTGCTAATGGTACCAACCTACCTAGTCGGGTGGCTGGGAGGATTTAAGGAGCTGCTGTATTTCTTCCTACTTCACAAAAAGGGCTTCATATCCTATTACTTTGGTGGGTAAACTGAACTGAACTACCCAGTTTAGTTTGGTGGCTAAACTCTGCTACCAAACTGCCTACATTTGAATTTTGGACCCATTTCTCACTTAGAAGGTATGGATCTAAGACAGATCACGTAACATTTTTGTACTTTGATTTTCTTATCTATAAATTAGAATAATAAAATCTTACTGCATTTTATGAAGATTTAAATCAAGAATGCATGAAAAAATGAGTAGGACAAGACTTGGCACTTGGTACATGCCAAATAAATAATCACTATGCACACCTTTCTGGTAATGTTTTTATATAGTTACTGTGGTGGGATTTTGTATTTTCATGGCTACTATTAATGCTTCAAAGATAGACATATAAGTTGTTGATTAAGGTCCTAAATTCCTGCATGAAAATTCTATCGCAAAATTATACGGTATACAAATATGTGTGTGTGTGTGTGTGTGTGTGTGTGTGTGTCTGTCTGTCTGTCTTTCTGTCTGTGTGTTTGTCTATCCTTGTTGGTCTTCCCTCTCTTGGTAAATATGTTCCAGAGAGCAGGTTGTACCGATAACACATACTTGATAGTCAATGGTCTCTATGCAGGGACTGCATTTGTCTCAAGTAGATGTTACCTACCTGTGCAACTCTGCACGTGCGCTTTTTGTGCATTATCTTTCCTTACCAGATTTCTGTTTCTTTCAGGGTTTTAATAGTCACATTGTCCATAGACGCTTCAGTATAATTTCACCTCAGGAATCTTAGGAAGAGTAAGGTACTCAGAGTAGCTGTGTTTTTGTAATAATATTTATTAGTTTTACCTTTATTCTTATATAGATACACGTTTTAGTTTTCATTGTCTCAAAATGAAAAGGATAATAGTACTCAGCAGGTTAGTGTTAAATGACTCTGTTCAGGTTATGAAAGCCAATGAACAGCACATTGTAGTAGATCAAAATAACTATAAATTAAAATCAATTCTAAGAGCTTAAATCAAAGATTTAGTTCATGTAAATCCCTTGTTCATCTTCTACCCTTTATGTGTACTTTATTTCTCTACCTCAGTTGTAAGTGGCTAGTGGCCAATGTTGTGACCTTTTAGATTTCTACAAGACTCAAATACATTGATAGGCTTATCACATTGTAATTTGCTTTTGGTGCAATTTGTTCCATGTGCTGGGTATAAAATATGCTCATCTTGGACTTTCTATCTCAGTTTAACTCCTTTTCTAATTTTGGAATGCAGGTAGTTATTTAACAAATCTGAATTTTCTATTTAAAGAAATGTGATTAATAATACTTGCTTTACTTAATTCGTACAGTTTTTATGAAGGCTAAATTAGATGTGTGTTCACAAAAGCACTTTGCAAATTAAGTCATTTTACACATATGTTAGCTTTAGGCATAAGAGTTTGATGCCTGGGTTAGATTTACTTCTATTGCTTACTGGTGGAATAAAATTTGGCAAATTATTCCACCTTTCTGAGTCTTTTCTTACAAAGTGAAAATAATAATACCTTTGTCTCATAGGCTTATTATTAAGTTTCAATGACACCTGCCGATAAACACTTTGCATACAGAAAGTGTTGGATGATATTCTTTGCTATATTATACTTGTTATAAAAAGCATTCAGATTCAGCTTATCAGGGTTACCTTGTTAACACTGAGCAGGAAAAGAGCAGGAGTAAAGAAAAGCTTAAAAAGTATCATGAGTGGTACCCAGTTCTAGTAGTGTTGATGTGATTCTAAATGACCACTACTCTCAATTTATCTTAAATCTTAGTAGCAAAATTCTATGAACGAGACATAGCTAACACATACTGGCTGGTTATCAAATGTCTGGTACTTTCCAGGCCTTATGTATAAGGAACAAATCCTTTCAACTCCTGAAATAGATGCTATAAATACTCTCATTGTAAAGATGAGGTGACTGAGGCCCAGAGAAGATAAGTAACTCACTCAGGGCCAGCTTGATCATAATGCAGTTGATCCCTCTGGAACCTTTCTTTTTCCATTTCATGCTGAAATAACCTAAAGACAAGAAGGACCCCCTGGCTCCCCAACCATGTTGTTTTTTTATTGCAGCCAAGAGCTGAGAATCTCACTCATCAACTTTGCTACATTTGAATTTTGGACTGTCTCAATTCCTGCTCAGATACAATGGCATTTAAAATGCAGAATTGTGCATGTACCTGTATAATTTTCCCAAATCTCTAGTTTATAAAAATATATCTTTCTCATTCTCCAAACCCCTGTCTACCAAATGTTGCATGAGTACATCCAACTGCACATCTCTACAACTGAATGCTTGTAAGGTACTCTCTGTGCCTCAGTTTCCTCAACTTTAACATAGAGGTGTCTCTTGTATGGTGATTGCTAGATTAAAAGAGACAATGTCAATGAAATGCTGTTGCTTTGGCAGATAGTCAGCTTTCAGTAAATGTAGCTCTTGTTCTTATTGCCACTATGGCGGGGAGCAGTTCTCTAGGCCTGGGGCAATAGTAAGGTCTCTGCTGGGCCTTCTGGCTTCACTCTCCTGGGCCATTAAAATTTCCACTAGGGCTTTGGTTTGGATGTTACTGAAAGAAGGGGTGAGTAGAAGGGGGGCAGATATACACAAAGGAGTGAATTATAACAAAGAGCCTTTTCTGCTTCAGTTCTTGTGTAGAAAACATATGTTCAGTGGTGCAGGCAGCAGTGGGTTAAAGACACACTGTAGGGCTGCAGACAAAAGGCCCGAGCTCTTCCTGCATTCACAATGTTTCCAAACATATTCACTTGTCTCACTTGTTAGGGACTGAGCTGTCAGCTGGATCCTCTTGCAAGTGTGATTTCTTTTTCCCGTTCCCTTTCAAAGGCATCCCTCCCTCCCCTCTCCCCCAACGTTTTACACTTCATATAATCCAGTGTGCACGACAGACCACTTCAGTCTTTGTGCTACTGATGTTTAGGGGAAGGCGGGAGCTGATCTGATGGAGATCCTGGGTAACTTTTCATTTGCTCAAGGATTGGAAGGTGCTAAGCCACTTTTTGGGCAAACATCATCAGTGGCTCAATTATTTAGTGCTTGGTGTAGTTAGCCATTGCTTCACCTTCGATTAACAGTGAGGCCAATGAATGGATTAGTGCAGTGGGATTCTTAGAAGTGGCAGCTGGAAATTAGTGACGTGTGTGTGTTGTGGTGACTCTGGGAAAGTTCTTTCTTTTATTTATAGAATGAATAGTTTTTGATGCAAAGACAAAGTAAGACACCGCTAAAATAACTGCAGAGACATGAGATGTCATTCTATAGTTCATTATGTGAACTGTGTGGTCATGCTCATACTTAATTTTTGATCCATATAGTACTCTGTCTCATGGCTGTTGATTAAATATTTTTATTTTCTTTATTGAGAGTTTTGAAGCTCTGTTGAGTTTATTTCCATGGATAGGATTTTAGGAAGATAATTTTGTATATATTGATGTTTATTATTTTACGTATCATATAAAACTATTAGGCACAATACAGTAGTGTGTAATCTTTTACTGACGCAGCTGGGTGTCTCTCTTGGGCATTTTACTCTTCCTAAGTGGCTGAGTGAGAATCTCTGAGATGAGAATAACATTATCATCAGACTTTATACAGCATACTATAGTTAAAATATGAACAGTTACTATACTATACAGCATACTATACAGTTACTATACTATACAGCATACTATAGTTAAAATATGAACAATTGAACAATAGTCAATAAGAACACTTTTCTAGAGAAGACATCTTGGATTCTGTCTTCATTGCCATATTACTTAGTTAATTTCAGTGCTGTTATTTCTTCCTTTCAAGAGTCTTACTCTTGCTTTCTGTGCCTCATCTTGCTTATTAGTTGAGTTACACATTCTGGGAAGTGCCAGCATTTTCTGAGCAAGGAGAGGCAGCAGGAAGGCTGAGAATTTCCCATTGGCATGCAGCTGTAAATGGGTTGTTAACTCATTTCAGCAGTAGAGGCAATTACAATCCTACTAATGAATAGGCAGTCAAGTGGAATTTTCCATATATGGTGTCTTCTGGAGTGAGGATAATTGTAACACCTAAAAATCCACAGACAAAAGATACTGCATAAATACTTTCTAATGGAAAGTGCCAGCCAAGTCATCCCCACCAACATGTGTCAGAACTGATAATGGAAACAGCTGAGGGTATCATCATTTTTAATGCTGTCATTTGAAAATCCTTGAAAGGAAAACACTGGAAATGTATACGTAATCCCAGGTGGCACAGATTTTAGGAATGGATAAAGTGAATAGACTGCAAGTCGGGATAGACTTGCTCCAAAGTTGACACCTTTCTCCTTGGCCTGAAGTATAGTATCATCCAGCTAAGAGCAGAACAACTGGGGGACCAATCAGTATTCTTACCCATATTGAGTGAGTTCATTTCAGAGTTATAGGAAAGAGGCATGAGTAATAAGAGTGTGTTTGAGAGGCCTTCCTCCCATTGTAGAAATTTTGTTTTCTCTTGTTTTTAAAGGAAACTAATATTTCAGAAGCTGGAATCATTCCTGGGCTTTCTGTTTAAAAATAATAATGTTGTGTCTTTCACCTCTCCATGAATCAACTTTATTATATAGACTGTGGATAATAGTGACGAGGGGTTGACTCTACTGAAACAAATGAATCTATTAGGGTACTTGCAAAAGAAGGGGAAAAAAAGAACAATGATTTTGTAAACTCCATAAAGGTCAAAAAAAGGCTCTCCGTAAGTATGCAGAGACTAGAAATCAAATCCCATTTCCTATCATAAGAAGCCCGTTGTTTTAGTCGCAGTAGTTAATGTACTGTATGTGAAAGATTTAAGACTAGTTGGAAAGCTTTGCTTCTGTTTTATTAGGCTGCTATTGAAAAGCCAACAGCATAACTTCAACTAGGTGCTCTGAGATTTCTTAATGGGCTGTCAGGGGCAAGACACCAGGGCTCTGCTATACTAGCTCTTTCCTGTACAT
This sequence comes from Octodon degus, assembly GCF_000260255.1. Classification (NCBI taxonomy): domain Eukaryota; kingdom Metazoa; phylum Chordata; class Mammalia; order Rodentia; family Octodontidae; genus Octodon; species Octodon degus. The sequence continues at coordinate 2,031,106 of NW_004524661.1, read as the reverse complement.
TAAAAAAACAGGGGCCAAGTGATCACATACAGAAGTATGAATTACTTGATGCTTTCTCTGTTCCATATGGCCAGCCATGTCTTTGGCAATTAATCATGTACAAAATCAGTCGAGTGCTCTCTGAAGCATTGAAGTCAACATTTAGTTGTACCTGTGCCAGTGAGGGCAGTGGGGTTGCAAGCGTAAAATAGCAGGATGAGGAGCTGCTGGCGCCAAGGCCCAAGCAGCTGGCTTCTATAAACAACACTTTTCCCCCACCTTCACCTTTTTTCACTTTTCTTTCTTCTTGCTTTCCTTGACAAATACATGGGGTGTTTCTCATCATCATCTGCAACTCGAAAGTTCCCAACAAGATGTCTGAGGTGTAGCTTTCATCCACTACCCTACCTGCTAGCAGCCTTAGCATCACAGTGGCCATCCACATGACTGCCCCAAGACTTCACACAATGCATACAAGCTGCTGTGATTCCGTGGCTTTAGGGAAACACATAAAGTATTGTGAATTTTCCACTGTTACAAGGAGAAAAATGGCAGGTACTGTGTGTGTGTATTTGTGTGTGTGTGTGCTTGTCTTGGGAAAAGAATGTCATCATTCACAGTCATGGCTGTAATATATTAAGATTTAAAAAATAGTTATATATGTATTTTTTCAGTGATGTTTCCCCTAATTTTTAGAGTATGATAATAACAGTTCTAACATTTATCAAGCATTTTGATTATGCTGCGCATTGTGATTTTTTTACTTTGTGTGGATTAATTAGAAATAAGCTTAATCTTCACAAGAGACTTGGGAATTAGTTGCTGTAACCTATGGCACTTTACAGATGAGAAAATTAGTCACATATTTCCTCTGAATTCTTCCCCATCAGACATTTTTGATTGCTCTAAGATACCTTCCTTGACTCTAGTCTAGTTACATAATGGAAGAACAAACACCAAGATGCACCTTACTGAGTATGCTGGAGGACCCATATTGTTCAACTCTATTGAGCCATTCATTTAAATGTAGTGGATCTTAGGTATAAGACCTAAAACTGTGAAACTAGTAAAAACAAACAGACACCCCAGGAGAAATAATTGAAGCCATGGGCATTGGCAGAGAGTTTTGACTAGGACTGTAATAGAACAGGAAATAATAACAAGAATCAACAAATGGGAATATATCAAATTAATAAGTTTTGCAACCACAAGGAAACATTCAACAGAGTGAGGAGATGACCTACAAAATAGGGGAAAATCTTCATTGGGTAGTCCAACATAGGATTAATACCTACAATTTATAAAGAATTCAAAAAGCATTAACACCAAGAAATCATATTGCCCAATCAATAAGTGGGCAAAAGAAATGAACATATACTTCTTTTAGAAAGTAGAAATGGCAAAATATATTTAAAAAATGTGAAAAAGTGAAATATCTCTAGCCATTAGGGAAATACAAATCAAATCTACATTGAGAGTTCATCTTACCCAGTCAAAGTGGCTATCATAAAGAATATAAAAAACATATGAGGCTCCAGGCTCCCATCTCCAGTATTGCAAATAAATTAAAATAAAGTAAGGTGCTGGTAAGGTTGTGAAGCAAAAGGAACCCTTTTACACTGTTGGTGGGAATCTAAATTAGTATGTTCATCATACAAATCAGTATGGAGGTCACTCAAAATACTAAAAATAGAGCTACTGTTTGATCTATATATACCACACCTTGGTAGGCACCCAAAGGCATTAAAGTCAGCATTCCTTAGATACCAAATACCTATGTTTATTATGGCACAATGTACAAGAGCCAAGATATGGAATCAGTGTAGGTTCTTATCAACAGGTGAAATGATAAAGAAACTGTGGTGTCTGTACACAGAATAGCATATCACTGGGGTGTAAAACACAATGAAATTTTGTCATTTGCAGAAAAATACATGGATCTGGAGATCGTGTTGACCAAAATAAGCCAGACTCAGGAAGACAAGTATTATACATTCCTCTGATATGTAAAACATGAAAAAGACAACAAGAAAGTAAAGGGAGACTATTTGAGACGGGACAAAGGGAAAGAAGATGGGATGTGAAGATGTGATGGGATGTGATAAAAGAGGACATGAGTATGACCACCATACTTTATACACATCAACCCCCCAAGCATGGGAAACTGGGGGGATGTCGAACAAATGGGTAATGGAAAGAATGATGAAAGTGTGCTATATGGGTGTACAAATGGCCAAAATGCAGCCCATTCTTCCCTGTAACCAATATGCACTAAAATGTGGGGAAAAGTAACAGATTCAGTCATAATATTTTGTTAGATTTTATTATATATTCTATTTTCATGGAATTTTGGAAGTAAAAATTGCATAAGAATCAAATCTTTCTTTGATGCACAAGACCCAGTGATTCAGTTAATCCACATACACACAGAAAATGTGGGTCTCTGAGATGAAGTAAACCAAGTATGTCTTCAGGTAGAAATAAAAGTTTACTTTTGTCAGAAATGTATATTCCATTGCCATTCATATATTGTAGATACATGAATTCAGCAAAGTAATCCAATATAGTCTAGTAGTCTATAATAATAGTGGACTATTGGCATGACTGGCAATGTCAGAAGTTGTTGACTTGCGCCTTTTACAGCTCGGCATATTAATATGGCTGTACTTTTTATACCTTGTTTTTATACTTTTTTTGCTGGATGGTTAAGACCAAGATAAAGCAAAACCTATATAACAAAAAATGCAACTTTCATATCTCACAAGGTCAGTGAAATCCCCTCAGGATTTACCCTGAAATCCTGTACTGCAGTTTGTACATCTTTTGTCCATGTCAGCCATCTGGATGAGTCACGACCAATGCTTGACCGATTTGCTCCCTGTGAAAGTCTGAGAGAATGTTTTCTCTCCTGGTGACTCTCCTTAGGCACACTGTACATTGTCAATCACTTTCCTCTGTGGCCCCATAATCTCCCTGACCAGAAAATTTGGGACACCACTGAGCTACAGGAAAGGAGGATATAAATGAAGGTCCATTTTGTAGTGAAAAAAAAAATAGGTGTATATCTGTATATACAAAATAGATAGATATACAGCTACTTTCTCTTAGTTCAGTGAGATGAAAGTTTTGAATACTATTTGAACTAATAGTGTTTAGACAAGATATCATGGCTGCATCTTGTACTATGAGTAACTACTACAAAGACAACAATGTGCAGTGTATTAATTACTGTAACTGTCCTACTAACCTGTTTTGAAGCTCATTGCTAGTTCTTTCTCAATAAAATTAATATTAAAAAAATGAATTAAAGGGCTACGTTGTTGGCAGCCCCTTAAAGTCTCCTGCCTTTGAGCCTCCCTTTCAAGACAGTCACCTTATCTCTAATTTTCCTTGTGAGTAGACGCTAAAGGGGGGCAGGGAGGGAGGATGAAGACAGCAACCTCAAGTAGTCCGGTGGACGCGGCACCCATTGGTGACTTGGTGTTATCTCTTAGCCGAGGTCATCCAGGATGTGTTTTCTCAAATTCAGGAAACAGGGGAAAGAAAGTTTTAACATTGTGTAAACATTGGCACCCCCAAAACCTCCTGCTCCAGGAGAGGGAGATAAGGTAGGCAAAAGGACTGGGAGGAATGTTTATTTGTTCTGCTGAGCCGTGGGTCCAGGCATGCTGGAGATCTTCGGTGGTGTCCAGTCCAGTTTAGAAAATGTGAAGGCATCACTCAGCATTGAGGCTGCAAAGGCCTCACCAAAGAGCCATCTTAAACTGACAATCAGTAACTGAAGGAAGACCTGAGATCGACCTTTCTTTGATGGGACTAAGCCTATCTCAGTGCATTCTGTGTCTTTCTTCTTAAAGGGGTAGGGGGAAAAAAAGGAAAGAAAGGAAAAAAAAAGTGTTCCTGGACTTTTGAAGAGGGGAGCCCTGGTCAGGTTTTTGACAGCCTGTGGCAACGTTGATGTGAGGAAATAGCTTTCCCAGCCGATAACATCTCCAACCACGTTTCTTCACAAGTTGAACCTTAGCCCTCATTATCAGTCAGAGCATATCTTTGTAATTTGTGTGTGCAGAGGGGAAATGCAGCCTTTCCATGAGGCAGCTATGTGTGTGAAGAGTGCTAGGAGGGGCCTTGTTCCTGGAGTGACGGTGTTACTTCTGTGGTGGTGGTGGTGGCATGGATGGGAGGCGGGAAAGACACAGTTCAGGAGCCCTGGCATCAGTGTGCCTTTTGAAATTTGAACAGCAGTAGGAGAATTATTATTTTTTTCTTAAATAAGTTAAATTGAATAATTACTTGCCATATTTGCTGAAAGCCATCTTGTTGTCCTGTATTTCCTTAGACAAAGGTCTCTGACTTATTTTAAAAAAACTTCTAAGTTTGGAATCATGGGCTGTCAGAAGATGTTACTCCATATCAGAGAGGACCCCAAAGAATTTAATACTTAAATAGAATTATTAGTAAATATATGCTTCTTTTAAATCCAAGTGATTCCTCTCTGAAACTTATGTGAACAAATTCTACATTATTGCACATGTGCTTATATGTGCTTTGTTATGATGCTATAAAATTATGGCATGTGAGAGTTACTAAATGTCCAGAAAAATTAGGGGGATTGTAAATTCAGATGTGTGAGACTTTTTTCCTATGAAAATTTTAACATTTAAGCTTAAAATTGAAAGCTACTTAGAGTGTTGGGTTTTCTCTTCCTGCCCCTTCTTACAGATTTTTTGTTTTGGTTTTGTGCATGATGTTTGAACTAGGAGAAAACCAAAGACATTGGGGCATTCTCTTTAGTATGCTATAATTTGCCAGTGTCCAAAGTGGTTTTCTCTACTGAAATGGAGAAATGAGATTTTTGGAAGAATGAGATTTTTTTCTTTTGGCTTACTAAGAGAGGATGCATAGATTACATGTAGTCATGAAGGCCATGGAGATAGCTCAGCAGTCTAAGTGCCTGCCTGGCAAGCACAAGACCCAGGTTCTATCCCTGATACCACATGCTGTGCTAGCCCCACCTGTGTGGAGCCAGCTACCAAGACCAGGCGTGGTGGTACATACCTGTAATCCCAGTACTAGGGAGGCTGAAACAGGAGGATCACTAGGAGTCCAAGCTGCATAGTGAGACCCTGTACCAAATGTGTAAAATTTAAAAATATAAATTAAATAAATAAATGTGGTCATGGTGTAGCTCAGTGTTGGAGAACCTTTCAGAGCTTTCAGTGGTACAAATAGCCCACTGCAGCATGCATGCTGTAGGTGCACCACTGCTGGTATATTGAAACTGTACGTTTTTAGATCCATCCATCCAAATGAGTACTACCCTTCTTGGTAGTTAACTTAGGAAGGGCATTTAGGTATTTTTTCTGATTCTGTTGCTTAAGAATAGCTTTTACAACTTCTCTCCTAGAGTTGTATTGGAAATGGTTCCGATCAAACCCAAGCTTGTTTCACCCATTATTTTTTTTACTTTGAATAGTACTCTTTTTTTGGCCATGTGCCACATTTAGCAGACGTGCTCCAGCATGTCATTTGTCTTCATTTGTTGAAAGGATCCATCAGCAGTCTGTGGCCAAGGTGTACTGCTATAGTAGGTGCCTTGGAAATAGATGCAGATCCTATCTGTTACAAGACATCTTGTGGTGTGGGGCAGAAACCTTTAGATTAAATAAGTGCAGTAGAGTTTGGTGAGGTTTCTGGGATGCTCCGCGATGGTGCAGGGGAAGGGGTGATCATCCGTGGGTGTGGTGTATAGCAGGCTTTACAGAAGAGGCACTTTTTGAGATGTTTCTTGAAGAATGAATAGTCACCAAGTCACTGGCAAATTATATAGCAAGGGTATAAATAAGGTAAATAAGGTACAGTATGGAGCAACCGTGTGTGTGCAGATGGGCACTGTTACTTGTGTGTGGAATACCGTAGATGATGGCAAGAGATACAATCTGAGAAGAAAGCAGACTTTGTCTTTGCTTTTGCCCATGCCAAGAATTTTGAGCTTTTATTTAAAAAATACCATTTCTCTTATTTCTCAGTGTCTGTAATGAAAGCATTTATAGATAGAAAGACTCTGGTGCAGGTGGGGTTTCGGAGACCAAAAATTCCTTGATGACTGGGACATCCTTCTTGGAAGCACCAGTGCATCTTTAAGATGGCTTAAACACCACAGTTGGATAATGCTGAGTTACTTAAAAGGTAGTAACATGGTCATATCTGTGCTTTTAAAAAGTCACTGAAATTCACAAAAGGGATGAGATAGACACAGAAAAACCAGGGATAGGCCTGAGCTAAGCTGGAGCAGTGCGGATGGGACAAGTTGAAGTCTTACTGAAGAGTGGGGAAGAGCAAGGTTTAGGAGTTTGCTGCAGGAAGTACACTGACGTGGAGGAGACTAGAGTGAGTCTTGGTATTCTAGCTTGTGTTCTTGCCTTGGTTACAGAGCTACTCACTTTAGGGAAATACGGGAGAAGAATTGGTTTGATGAAGAGATATGAGATTGAAAAGCAAAGATAATAGGTTCAAATATGTCCAAGCTGCAGATGAGCTGTCGTGTTTGAGGTGAGAGGCTTAAGGAGAGACACTCATGGGGCTGTGCTCCGTGCGGAGGGGGTAGTCACTCACAGAGAGAGCAAGCTGCAAGAGATGAGAGGCAAACAGAGGCAGCTGAGGATCCCAGAACAAGGACCACCCCTGGGAGACTAGAAGGGCTAGGTTACCTATTGGGCAGTGCTAGGAGAGAGGGGCATCCCCTGACAGAGGAAGGGCAAGTAAAATCAGGGACTGATCCCAAACACAGAACCCACCCTCCAAGGATAGACTGTACCACTGAGGTTATGCAGGAGCATATGCCTCTGGTTTCCACGTGGCATGGATGGAAGTGTGAGGGTGATGATTGTTTAATGCCTGATGTCTTTTTGAAAATTTTCGTTTAAAGTAATAGACAACAACAAAAAATTTTTAAAAATAGTCACTTTCAAGAATCTTTTTGTTAAAATAGCACAACCTTGCCCAATGTAGCGAGTTTAGGATGAAACTAAATAGTAAGAATCAGAGTGGTATAGTATCAGGCTGCTCCTCCTCACAAGAATCTGTGGAAGCATTCTCGTCTCATGGCCACTTACAGTTACAGGAAGGACCCACAGTTAGGAGATAACAGCTGGGATTTGAGCACCATTCCTAAGATATGCTTAGTCCTAAGCATATGGCCAGTAATTCCTTGGATTTCTTGTGCAGAAAAAAACATTAATAATGAAATGAAATTTGATCTCTACAGCATGTTTCCTAAACCTGTGTCTTTCTTTCCCTATATTTTGAGGGTTAGAAGAGAGAGAATGTATTTTGGTAATAGAAGACAGAAGACCAATTTAAAAATTGGTACTTATATGAAGACAGTTCTGTGCTGCTACTAGTGGGAAGGTAGCTTGTTAACATTCCTGTGGGTGAAATAAATTCAGCACTGTTGAGTGTTCAACACTGTTAAAAGCTAGCTTTTTTTTTTTTTTTTTTTCCTTCAGGGATCGAACTCATAACCTTGAGCTTGCCAGGCAGGCGCTTATGCTACTGAGCTATATACCCAGCCCTCAGAACTGTTATAAGGAGAGAAATATAATTGTTAATTATTTAGAAAAAGTATGATCTTTTGACACTCTGAAAATTTCTTTTTGTGCAATGACTTTTTTACCCTAAATTTTATTCAATACTATACTTTAGAACCTGGGTGCTGAATCTAAGATTTGTTTCTGTCATAGAATTTATTATCAGTTGTATTTGTCCATATTTTGCTACATATTTATTGGATGTGTTTGTGTGTGAACTTGTTTTTCGTATTCATTCTTGTCTTAAAAATGTGATGGAGATGGAATTTATTTGTAATGAAACTGACTTTGGGGACAGTAAGTCAGTGAGTTTTAATATATATTATATAACAACCAGCACAATCAGGATATAGAATAGCTCTATAAAACACTCTCATGCCGTCCTTTACTCTACTAGATCCCTAGGAACCAAATGGACTCGTGAAGTATTTAACCATTTGATACTGGCTTCTTTCACCCCATATATGCCTTTGACGTTCCTCTAAATGGTTGCATGCATTAGCTGCTCATCATGTTTTCTTGCTCATTAGTAGTCCACTGTGCTGATGGATCACAGTGTGTTCATTCACTGACCCTGTGTGTGAGTTTACCTTCTTAGAGTGTGTACTGGGAATCAAACTCAGGACCTCATGCTTGCCAGGCAGGCACTACACCACTGAGCTAAATCCCTAGCCCCTAAACTTAACGTTTATATAACATAACTTCTTAAGAATCTTCCATTGCTCTTTCATTTTGCAGTATTTGTTTTTCAAGTTCTTTATTCACTGATTTGACAAATACTATTAAAATTATTAGGCAGACAGTAAGTATAGTGGTGACTTCAACCGACAACATCCTTGTGAGACATTATTCTTTTAAGTCCTTCCTCTCCAGTCTTGTAGAGGCTGCTCAGAGTCTGTGGACACCAGGATCCTTAGATGCAATTTAAATGATATGAAAGGCAAGGAAGATGTGATGGCTTTTTGAAAAATATTTTCATAGATTCAAAGGGAAAAATAATTTATTTTCATCATGATTTTGGAGCCATCTAGATGTGTACTTTGTGTTCAGTTTTACACATTTTTGTATTTTGGTGACATACTGTGCAGTCATGGGCGTCACGATGCCCTACCCAGCTTTCTGAGGCTCCTTTCAGCCTTACCTGAAGTAGGTTATCACACACCAGGAGCAGTGCGGCCGCTAGAGAGCTCATTGGTGCCCACGTGACTCTGAAATTAGGATTAGAGGCCACACATTGGCTGCTGTCTGAGTTCTGTTCACCCCATTGCTATTTCTTGTTTGGCTGGCTTCCTGTTTTTAAACATTTTCAAATGTGTTTCCAACATTTATAAAATCAGGAGTTTTTGGATTAAAAAAAAAGTAGATTCCTTTTTTATATAGAAAATTCATGAATCTGGCATTGCTGAGCCAGTTTTTCTGAGCTGAGGAGGAGTTGGCTAGAGCTGAATAGCTAGAGCTGCTTTAGACAAAGCATGTCCCCTCTTTGGGAAGCCTCTGCTTAACTCATTCATGTTATCTCCCTGGCCGTAGTGAGTATCAGACTTTGGAATCCCTGGCTGCTGGGTTTCATGTATTGAAGAAGTTGAGCATTCCTCTCTGTCCTGGAGGACTGAAGATATTCTTGTCTTAGAATTGAATGTCTGACAGGGTACATCTCTTGGTAAAGTAGATATAATACTGGATCTTTTAAAAGGCAGAGTCATTTTCTTGACTGGTGTTGTCATATTATTTTGGATCCTTCACAGTGGAGATACCATTTCCTGCTTTATCTGTTCTGTTCATTAAAGGAGCTTTTTATTCTAATCAACAGAAACAGAGTCTGTGAATTTGAACAAAATAGAACTTTATTTAAAGGATGCTGGATACCTCAAACTCTCAGAGTAAACAGAGAATGATCTGGACTCAGAAAGGTTGTGAAACCGTGGCTACTCCTAACATCATGGGTGTGATAAACTAAGGGGTTTATAAATTACCTCCAAAATTTTTCCTTTTCCTTTGTCATTCCTCATAAGAGTCAGAGTTTTGGAAAGGAGAACCCAAGTGCCCTGGCCCACACCCTTGTTCAGAGAGGGCAGCACACTTTGATTGATAGTAGCTCTAAGACTGCTAGCAATGAGAGAGATTTTCCTGAGAGGAGATCTAGATGCTATTTTCAGACAAAGGGGAACTGAGTGTGGAAATAAGCAACAGAAACAACAAATATATTTCTCAAGCTGGTCATGAAGATATTGTGTAGACACTGTAAGATGCTACAGAAGAGTAAAGAAGTCATATTTCAAGTTATGTGAAAACTAGTGATGACTGTGCTTTTAAAGTATGCAAATGTACTGGCATCCATTAGAGAAGGAATATGTTAAATAAGAGAAAGCGACAATTTCATTGCTTTCAGCCACTATATAGGCTATAAAAATTGCCCAAGAAACCACAGTAACTTTGAATTAAAATAACATTTATAAAATCTAAAGGTATTTGTTAAGGTATAATGTTCTTTCTGATTTTTGCGCTCTTGTTGCTTCCCCCCCCCCAAGGTCTTGATTTACAACAAGCAAGGAAAATGAGCCCCCCTCACCCCCCATCACTGATGTGGGTAGAAATTGAAAGTAATGATTCAAATAAGAGAGGCAGCAGGGAAAGCCTCAGCTGGGTGGCAGGAAGCAGAACGAAAGTCAGTCTGCTCTTTTTTAAAAAGGCAAAACAAACAACTCACAGTGAAGTGTACGTGAAAATCATTTCTAATAATAGCCCATGGTAGGCAATTCCCAGGGAAAAAAATCGTTGGTGTGCTGAGAAAATTAGAGTGAGAATGCACAGTGTCTTGATGTGTTACTTAAGGCAATGGAGCTTTAGAGTTTACCTTATGTGCCATGTACATTGATTAAATACAAAATATATGCTGGCCATTTTTGACCATCATTTACCGTATTGATTTGTTAGCAGGGGAACTGTAATAAAAAAGCCATTGATTTACTGTCCTTATTTGCTTATGGGCTTTTTTTATTATTAATTTTTCACTGTTTCTTTCTCTTTTTGGGATCATTTCTTCTAGACAAATGCTGTGCTTCAAGAAGTTAAAAGAGAGGGACTCCCCGTGGAACAAAGGAATGAGATGCTGACTGCCATCCTTGCCTTGCTCACCACCCGCCAGAACCTGCGGAGGGAATGGCAAGCCAGGTTAGTTCTCTAATGAAATGGGATCTGCTGTCAATGACAAACAAGAGCTATCTTGGGCTGAGCCCTTCCTTATTACTGCTCTTGTTCCTCTCATGTGAGAGGCCATGAAATATCAGCAAGTTTAAGATGTTTTCAGCTAGTTAGCTTTCTTATCCGTGGTGACCTACATTAATTATAATGCTCTGTGACGCCGTCTGCAGGTGTATATGATTTTTTTTCCTTAGTGGAACAGTTCGCATACATGTCTCCACCTTGAGCATAATGTAATAGAAGTACCTGATGTAATTTAGGCCCCTTTAATTCAGTAGTCTAGGACACTTGCTGCCACTTAGTTAGGGCAGTTGTCTGGGAAATCCACACAGTGGTCTCCTGTCTCTTGATTCAGCGAAGATTAATCGAAAATCTATTTATCAACCCCAGTATCAGAACTGACCAAAGAGGAATTATTTTAGCTTAATCTAGTTTCTTTCCACATAGACTTATCTGTGTTTAGAAAGCTGTCACTGGCAGAAAATTTCTGTAAATGATCACCTTTTATAGAATTAGTATGTACAGAATAAATATGTTATACTGCTCCTGTTTGCAAAACAGTTGGTATGTGGAAAGTTGGAACTCATTTCTCTAAATGTTAGAGTCATCCTTCAGGTAACTGTGGCTTGTAAAAATTAATTCAATAATACTTCGGTATCATTTGTCTCTGAGCAAAGAGGGAGAGGAATGAGGTAAATTATAGTTTATTTTGTCATAGAGTCTTATTTGATGTGGAAATATTCTATGTGCCTGGGAGTCAAGAACATTTATTGATAGCTCTAATATTATCCAAGTGACTTCATACAACAGAATTCACAGTCACTGATAGCTTTGCTAGTAATAATTATCATAAAAATAGATTTGTTTGGAGAAGACTGAACAGATGAACATTTCTTAAGATAGGAAACAGTAGAAACTGTTGGTTCTGATTGGACATCAGAAAGCTGCTTTTTCAAATATGTGTATTATCTCAAAATTCAGACTTGCACATAAGAATCATTTAATTCACAATTTTATTTTCCTGCTTTTTTTTTTTTTTTAAATGTGATTCTAGTAAATGACACATAGTTTCAACCAGTAAGGACGGAATAATTTCCAATTTAACTTTTAGTAGTTAATTTTAAATTTTCTTTTTATTATAATTTAAGTGTTATATTCATTTAAATTCACATATTTTGTTAAATAATGGACTATCAGTGTGGGGATATTGAAGATGTTTCTATCTTTCTGTGTGTTTCTATCTTCTCATGGTGATTCTTATTAAATAGCAAAGAGATGAAGAAAGAGTAATCTTGTAATCTCTCTTTCGTAATCCTTCCCTCCAAAGACAGCAGGGCCCAGAGAGAGAGAGAATACTTAGAGAATGGATGTCTTTTGTTGAATATATTGGGTTTGTTAACAATAATTTCCTAATACACCAAATCATCAGACAGCATGGCCAAAATGGCCTATTTAAAAGGAGTCTGGTTTCAGTGTTTCTGGCCCGTACTGCTAACAATTTAATCAGGAGCTGGAGCCAGTGCTGAAGTTGATGTAGTCTAGCATCTGAAACAAAAATTCTCAAGTTCTTTGTGGCAGGGAAGGAAGAAAGAAAACACTTAGCTGCTGACACTCTGCAGACTCCCTTAAAGCCAAACACCTGAAAGAAAATTTCAAGAGGGAGATGGCTGGAGAGTGCAGAAGGCGAAGTGTCCTCACAGTATTAAGTAACCGTAATCCTTTCCCTCATTTGATGTTTCGCATCCTGGTGCCCTATCATAGGATCCGTCTAAACAGATAGTCATCATATACCTCTCTTTTCCTCATCAAAGTGTCATCTGGTTGTCTGGGATCATCCAGCCTGTGGTGGTGAATGTTATAAAACATCCGCAGCAGCGCTCACTGAGCTGCCTGTGTTGTAGAGATTGGCCTATTGTGTACTTTGGAATTACATGAGGAAAAATGTGCTTTGACAGAAAATAATTAGCACTCCCCAAAGGCCAAGCAATAGGTTACAGCATTTTACTTTCATCAAAGCTATCAGGGGATCAGTTAGATTAGATAATAGAAATTTTTTCTTCTGAAAGTTACATACAGATGACTCTAATTATCTTATATTACACGTTAGAGAATGCATTATGAACTGTACAACTTCAAGAAATTTAGGTCAGCCAAGACTCTGCAGCTGGCAATAACTTTACCATGCGTCTATTGTAATAAACCCTCTCTTCAGCAGCAGGTTCATTTACAGTCGTGGTATCAGGGAGAATATTTTCAGTGAGACGTATGGCTTGCTCCTAAAACACTGGTCTCTCTCTGCCTAGGAGCTGAGCTATTGTCTGGGACTCTGCAGTCTCTTTAAACCGAAAGCATATGTTCCCTGTAACTTAGCATCTTGAGGAAAGTGTCAATTCTGTATGACTCAGGGTAACCGAGTTTGTCACAGTGTCTCACAACCTTGCGGTTCTAGAGGCACATCTGAGTGCTGTGGGTTTCCTTCCCCACACTGAGTAATCCCATAAACAGCCCTCTCCAAATAGGCTTATTAGGGCTGTCTATTCACTTCCCCAGAGTTGAATGATCCAAAGTACATCAGGAGCTGCTGTGTGAATGCAGGGTAAGTGTTAACAGAAGTGGTACAGAATTTCTGAAGATTTGGCTTTGTTTATACAGTCCACTCTGCCTGATGGACAGCTTGTTATAGCTTTTAAAGAACTGGGCAAGCCCTCTGATCTGACCCCTTCTTGACCTCCACAGCCCAAAGGTCAGCCTGCAGCTAATAAACTCAGAGGTTCTTAGGGTCTACTGTAGGAGAAGGCAGAAAAAGAGCAGCTGCAAGGACCGGGTATCCCAGGATCGGCTGCTTTGGGGTCACTCTCTGATAATGAAAATGATTACCAAATTATATGGAAGTTTAACCGCAATAGTGAGTAAGAGGAGGGTGGAGCCCAGCGTATTAGGTTTGATAAATGAACTGTGAAGAGGCCCATCTGGCTCTCAACATCTCTTCTCCCCCTCTTTCCCTACCAAGGGGAAACATTTTAAAATAACAGCAGTACATATAGACTCAATGACCCATGCAAGGAGCTGGAATGGATTAAGATTTAATGGTGACAGTGGAAAGAATTATCATTTGAAAAATGCACCAAAGAAAAGGTACAGTTCAGTGTCTATTCCTGAGTTGATTTTCTCCATAAAATATAAAAATCAGTGCTTTTATTTTATAGACAACCTCAGTATCTCACACAGATTACTGAAAATTTTGAAGACATTGTTTATCCTTGCCATAATTATTTGTGGCTTATCATCAAGGAAGAAATATGTTTCCGTCGCTTTGAACAGTTCAGCATGAGAAACATTTCATTTCTGCCTGCTTGCTCAGGTTCAGTGATGTAAGTTAAGTGTTAAAGAAAATACTTCACAAAAAAATGGTGTCTATTTCAGCATCTGACTGTTGTGCAATTTTTTGATATAGGATCTACATTATGACTCAGGAACATTGTTTCATTTCTGCTATGACTTGGCAGTTTTTCTGTAAAATCTAGAAGAAAGCACATCAGGTTAATTAAGCAGATTATGTTTGTTCCTTTCTTTATTTCTCTTTCAAAGAAACATCATAGTAGTGGTAATTAGTGCTGACAGTAGCTAGGCCACTCCATGCTGTGTGTCTCCCTACAGTCAACAGATAAACGCAGGCTTCTTAACGCTCTCCCCCAGCTTCCCATGAGCATGAAGTATCCTGGCTTCAGGCTAGTGGCGCTGGGGCCAGGAGCTTTCAGCACATGCCGTGACTCTACTTTCTGAAACAAGAATGGTCTTATTTAGCAAGTGTCTTTTGTGACCTTATTGTGTACAAAATACTGCCTGAGATGCTGTGGATCGTATAAATTGTCTTAAGTAGCCAATTTTAAGGGTTTACCTGGTGATGAGAATGTCGAGAGTTCCTAGAAAGAGGTTTGGGAAAGAGGTGGAGCAGTCCTTATCACTTGAGCGGAGAGTTGCTCTAACCTTCTCAGGAAGGTATTAAATTTTGGATGTCTTAGTAGACTCAGTTGTTGTGGTATTGAAAACCTCTTATATTGATCTACATTGTTTATATAATACAGTGTTTACCTAGACTGTAATTATATTAAATATAGAAATGCAAACCTTCTAAACATTACCCAGAGTTAGCGTATATTTTTACCTTAGGTTTTGACTAAACTACACATATGTGTGTGGCGACTCAGAAAGCTGGGTAAAGAATAACGCACAGACAAGGAACACTTTGAAAATAGCTGCTTTTTAAAACAAACAAACAAACAAACAAACAAACAAACATTAAAGCGGGGCCTCAAGTTTTTGCTATGCCAAGTGCAAATAACACAAAAGTAAGTCCATGGGGAGTTTGAGAAAAAATTGAGATACAGTTAATACAAATTTCATATGAAGTGAAATTCATCATTGTAAAGTATATAATAACTATTTTTGAAATATCTGCACAAAATTGTACAACCATCACCACCTTCTAATTGAGGAGCATTTCCATTACACAAAGTGAAACCCTGTACCTGTTAATGACCACTCTCAGTTTTCCCCTCTACCCTCAGTCCCTGGCAACCATGAACCTGTATCTTATCTCTATAGATCTTCCTATTCTGGATTTTTTTTTTAAAGAAATACAGTCATATATTATGTATGGCTTCGTCCATTTAGCATAATGATTTCAGGGTTCGTCCATGTTATATAGCATGTAAGTACTTAGTTTCTTTTTACTGCTAAATAATATTTCAATCTGTGAGTGAAGTTTTTATTTAGTCATTGGTTGATGGGCCTCTGGGTTGCGTCTACTTTTGGACTGTTATGAATAATGCCTCTATAAATATTTATGTCCAGTTTCTTAGAAAAGCTTTGGAACTACTTCAACTAAAAATGACGCTCCTAAGACCTAGATAGTTTTATTGAAACACTTTCCACATACTAGGATTGCACTGTTTTAAGAACTACCTGGTAAACATGTTTCTGGATATACAAAACAAGCATCTTAATGACTATTTTCCTGTTCTCCATGACCCCAGCCATCACCACTTATGGGCCCACCATGCCCATCTTTCTTAAAGCTCCGAAGTCTGGGTTCTAAAAACCAGCATACTCAGGTTTTCTTTATTTTCTTTTATTTTATTTT
>NW_004524661.1:1976253-2012873 GCF_000260255.1 Octodon degus | reverse complement strand
TGCTCCACTTCTTTCTGCTGCAGCCGTTAGAGTTGAACCCTTTGTGTCTCTCTGGGAAGATGTTCTGCTCCTGAATCAACTGGGTGGGTCTTGCCTCTAGCCTCTTTGCAGGGAGTTCTGCTGATGTGTTCTGTGCTGGGCCTGCAGCCTGGGTCAAATGAGGATCCGTGGGCCCTGGGTGGATTCACTCACTTGCAGGGCCTGCGCTCCTGGTCTATTCAGGATCCAGCTGCCCTGGTCTTCTCACTCACTTGCCGGGCCTGCGCTCTCATACTCAGGTTTTCTGATCTTTCCTTTTCCTTTTGACATTACTGGATTATATTTCAGAACTGAGAAATCAGCTGTCCAGCTTTGCAATGTATTATTTGTTCAGTATTTATTATGTGGAAGTAGCTGTGGTGGGCACTGTGGTGAGTATCTCTATGAGTGCAAACCAGTCTCAGCTCTGAACTAACTTCTCGTGTGTTTGGAAGCAGGGCCCATTAGCAAGAACACAGTGAGTAGCACACACACGTCTGTTCTTTGGACTGGGAATCTGTGTGGGAAGCTTAAGCATGAGTTAGCAGTAGTCTGCTTTGAGTAAAATACATTTCAGTAGAAGGTTATAAAGAGGAGTAGCCTGACATTTATTAAACATGTGCGTGATTCTGCATTTACATTTTATTCTCTCCTACTGAAACGTAAGTTTCATGGGGCCAGCGCATTTGTCTTTTTGTCACCTGTGAAACTTGCACCCAGATTGTTGTAACATTAAGCTGTCACCTGCATGAGAATAATGCCCTGAACACTCAGGGAACCTGGCGACCTTGTTCATGATGTGTTGCCTGGCCTCTGGAAGAGTGGCTGGCACTGGTTTATTGAATAACTTTTTCCTTTACCTGTTGTATGTGTAAGTACTTCGTGTTGCTTAATTGTGAAGGGGTGCTTTTTTCTTCTTTTTTCTCTAATCTTGTGATGGGCAGAAGCTTTGAAATTGGGAGTAAAGATAATCTTTGATATTGATAGTAAGTCTTAGTTATTCATCTAACCTTGCCAGGGGTGGAAACTTTCAAAATGAAACACAGGAGAGATGTTTTACCCACCATTTTCTGGTGTGTAAGCCCCAAGACAGGCCTCAGGCCCTTGTTGCCACTTGAGGGGGCAGGGAGATGATAATGCTTTGGGCATAGGCACAGGGAGGTGCTTGAGCAGGGCGTGGCTGGGGACAGGCCTGCAACCTGGACAACTGCCCTGGGTCCTGGACAGCTGTTCCTGACTCTGGCACTTCCTGGAAATTAAGAGTTTCCTAAGGAAAAGCACTGAGGAAGGTCAGTTCAGGTCATAAGACTTCTCTAGCATATCAGTCCAGGCCAAAACTGAGGTAAATGTAGCTTCGGCTCTGTATGTTACCAGCCCCAGGCCCTGGCTTTTCCCTAGCTACTTGCTGAGGCCCTGCTATTGCGTTAGTGATATCAGTGCAGTAATGAACACTGGCCTTGTGACTTAGCATTTGGGCCCAAACTTTGTTCAGCGCTGGGGAGTTGGCAGTCACAAGGAGTGGAGCCATTGGTCTCAAGGATTGGCTAGGGGTTGTGGGGCTTACCTGCTGAGACAACCTATAACCACATCACCTGCCCTTGTCAGCGACTGTCATTCATGCTTGAGAGAGGGGCTGCTCATTCTGTCCTAGCAGACTTAGTTGGGCATTAGAAGTTGTTGCAGAGATAGGTACAGCTGTCCTTTACAACAAGCTGACTTTGTTTGCAGAGATGGTAGTGGGCATGAGGAATACCTGAAAGAGATTCAGGGGAGAAGCACGGAGCCACTAGCTTGCTAATTGCCATCAGTGTCTTACTTTTTTAGTGCATCTCTCCCTTTTCCTTTCATAATTGCAGTCTCTGCTTTCTGCTGCCCTTAGCAGAAGAATGTCCTTTGTGTCTCTGAACCAGATTACTCCATAAAACCTGATAACTCCATAAAACCTCCTCATAAATGTGTAGGAATTGAAACATTGTATAAATTTAGAGCGAGGATTAAATGACTCTAGAGATAGTGTTACCTCTTTTCCAAGATACAGCAACTTATCTTTAAAAGGCAAGTGTTGTTAATATTATTACCACTGTTATTGGCATTATTTGAACAGTTTTATAGGGCACAAAAGCAAATTGACTTCTGTGCATCTTATTTATAAAATCAACACGTGGATGTAGTGTGGATTCTGGCAGGTTTCTGAATGTGATTAGTTTCTGGTTGTTCTTATGGGCAGAGTTTAAATTTTTTGAAAAAATTGATTCGTGCATATATTCATTCAGCAAATAGTCACTAAGTGCCTATTGGTTTAAAGTGTAGATTCTGGGAATGTACCAGTGTACAAAACTAGTAAAAAATTATTCTGCTGTAAAAACTGTATTCTAGTGCAGAGATAGAGAAAAATTGTTTTCCTTGGTGGGACCCCAAAAATTTCTCCTATAAAATGTATACAGTTGCCATATCCTACATATTGAATAACACTTAGTAGAACCAAAAAGTACTCATTCAATTGAGTAAAGATATAGTTTAATATGTTCTTTTCTGATCATCATAAAGCAATCACCTGTGATAAATCTTGTACTTCTAGCTGTAATGGGTCATATATGTGTGGTGTTCATGGGATACTCATGTTTTGAGGAACCCCATCATAGAGAATCCACAGTATTAATTTTTCAAGTATCTGCACTGTGGTTCACAGTTCCTTAAGCCATGTGTCACTTTAGAATTCTTCACCTTAAGAAAGGCTTAAGTTTGGGCCATGTTAAGTTGAAAGATCTCTCTTAAGAAAGAATAGGTGAAGCCACAACTATCTTAACAGTTGTTAAGCTGGGGTTAACAGTGAAAAACACCAAAGCTCTTCTTCAGCGGTGGTTAGTGTTACTGTGAGTGATGTGTCAGTCATGAGTTGTTCAGCAAACATTTAACGAGTGCCTGCCTCGTACTAGGCACTGTCTTCCAACCTGTGGCTACAGAGATAATGAATAATACCTTACTAGGGAAATGTATTATAATACAGATAATGAATATTATGAAAGAGATCCAAGCATGATTCATTGGAAATTCATGTTCCAGTGAGAGAAGAGCCAGATTCTTCTTTAGTCAACCTTTATGACTCATTGTCTACCAGGCACTGTAAAGGCTACTGTTTTATTGCCAAATTATGCTGCCTATAAGTGGCCTGTTTATTTCCAAGTATGAATGAGAGCAGGAAAATTTATAAGATTATGGGCCATGAGATAAAATTTGTGCTACTTTCTCTCCAGAGGGACATAGTGCTCAATGTTGAGTGGGGGAAAATGTTTTCTTCCAAAGTAGATTCCCTTAATATGATGTAGTGGTTGGTCACATAAGTTCTGAGTCAGATTGCTGGCACTTGAATCTTAGATCCATGTCTATATCTTCAGGCAAGTTGTGATTACAGATTGTAACTAGACAAATCCCTTAACCCCTATGAGTCCCAACTTTAACAATAGAACCTTTTTCACAGAGTTGAATAAATGAGTCTATGGAAAATATCTAGAGCAATTATCTAGAATATAGTAGGTATTTAATAAAAAAATTGCCTATCATCATCATTTTTACATCCAAACAAAACATTAGAATAAGCCCATCTTCCCCTATCCAAATTGGCTGGGCCATTCCTTTGAGACAGTGTTCCTCCTTAAAGTCCTAACCTCATAGTAAGCACTTGACATTGCTGAATTGGTGTCAGGGAGAACTCTAGACAGAGCTCTTCCTGGGCTGGTCCTTACATGAAGTGTTATCACACAGACTCAACAAATACAGGACTGGGCTGTAGATGAATCCTCACACCAGCTGGCTCTAGTAATCCAGTCATGTCACCAACACCTTGGATCTTAGCAATTTCATCTAGAAAAGCAGTGACTTGGCCCACATGACTGTGAAGGCAGAGACATCTTCCAGTTCTGAAAAAGCGTTGCTCCCTATGTTAGACCCCAGAGAGCAGCTAAGGTATTGGCTCTGGACGACTTTCACTTTTGTAGCTCCACTTCCCTTGAACTCTGCAGTGGTACTGAATCTAACTATAATGGTAGATAACATGTCCCAAAAATGCAGTAAATGCTTGGCAATTTGAAATGCCTTCTGTGGTGAGACAATAGCAGGGAACAAGATGCAGGGTAACTTAGCCCAGGCAAGAGCTAGTACTAGTGGAGATGGCATTCCAGCCAGGAGGCCACCCTCAGCTACTACACAAGCAGTAAGAGCTTTGCCAAGCACTCATAAGGTTCAGTAAGTACTGTTCTGTTACTCCAGGCTCACAGTCCAGGGCTTGGAGACCTGGGATTCTCCCTGGCGTGAAATTAAGCAGCTATATCTTTAATATTTATTGCCTTGGGTACCCAAACACATTTCACCCTTTTTAGTTGTGGGTGCATCTGTCTATAGAAGGAAGTTGTTTCTAGCTTGTGCTTTTGAAATCTCCCCACTATAAATCTTTGGAGGGAAAGTTATTACCATTATAGCTATATCATTTCTTTTATATTGGTTACAATCTTTTTTAGGAGGTGGGAGAGTAGGGGTGAAGAAGAGAACATCAAAGTTTAGCCTGCAAGAATCTGTAAATCTTCCAAGCCAGGTAATTTTGGGGCTGTGTTCATCAAGGCTGATTCGAGTCGATGCCCTTAAGGTGAAAGAGGAGCTGTTTATCTCCTCTATCATGGGTTAATCACCAGCTGTATGCTATGTTTATATCTGGGAAACAATTTACTGCACATGAAGAATAGTAATTTTATTCTATCTCAGGGGTATCCCCAGTGTATTTTACAAATTTACTGTGTAATGTATATTCCAGGTTATAGATAAAAGTTTAACTCTGGCTTTCAGTTAAGGAACCAATGAGATCAAGAGGAGAATAGCTTTTAGCCTGTAGGGGACACTGTTGTATCATTTATCAGATTCTTTCGGTATCTTGTCCCAGGACAAAAAAAAAAAAAAGGTCAGCCACCTTAAATTGTTCCTTAAAATTATTTGAATGGTTCCAGTGTGTTTCGAATATTACAGTTTCTCTAGTGTTCATGAGGCTCTTTAATGTCCAGGCAGGGAAGGACTGGTTTAGTGTTTCTCTCTGAGATGGGAGTGATTGACACAGCTCTTCTAATTAGCTCACTTTACATATTCTCCTCTGGACAGAGTGCTCAAGAGGTTACTTTTTAATTTAATAAACCTCCAGGTTTAGTTGATGGTCTTAATTGGTTGCTAAGATATCCCCATGCTCAGTTGAAAGGCCTCAGTTCTCTGATAGTCTAAGTAAATACTCAAATTCATAAAAGGGCATTTCAGAAGTTCTGATTTTCTTTTCATATTTATCCTTTTCTTCACTATAAAAGATGCTTTATTACTGAGAAAATGAAATCATGTATATTAGGAGTGCTTATGGAGGGCTCAGCTGCCCAGCATTTTAGTGTTTCCTAGTTCAGTGGCTTCTCTTCCAGATTGCCAACAGTCTCTGTATCCATTTGGCAAAACCTCCACCTCCCTGCCCAGCTCTGGCTTCTTCTCTCCCAGAAACTGGGCTGTGCAAGGTGATTGTAATTAACCCTCGGAAAGCAGAGTTTTTGCTAAGGCAGTGTGCACAGTAATGATATTGTTAGCTTGCTTCATTTCCAGTTTCACCATCAATTATACCATGTGTTTCATCCAGTTGGTGCTACCCTCCCAGTGTTAATTATAACCTACAAGACTGTTACAGTTAATTTTATGGCAAGCATATTGTCTCTTCAAGGCTCCAGAGCAGCTCATAAATTATCTTGAAGGTAAAATGTAACTTGGGGAACTAGTTATGAAAATTCCATCCATCTCGCTTAGGAGCTGCAGCTGCTACTGTCAGCTGCTTTGCTGCTACATTGTGAAGGAATTATGGTGGGTCAAGTTTAAGAGGGTAGGTCCAGGCTGTCACTGAGGAGAAAGGCTGTCCTGGCCCTGTCAGACGAGTACCTTCTGCCAATCCCTCGTGGTTTCACTTTGCAGGCAGGAAGAGGCAGGCAGCGCAGGTGGATGGTCCCCAAGCTGTCTATATTCATTACTTTACAGAAACTTGTTGTAGGTAGGCAGGTCCAGAGACCTTTCCTCCTCTCTGTTGTTATAATGTTAGGCATCATCTGCAAAGTATGAGAGAGATAACTCTATAACTAACTGTGGGCTCGGGTCAGGAGAGCAGGAGAAAAGAGAGGTAGAACGTCCTACTGGCAGCACCTCCCAGCAGCTCCTCCTCTGGCCTCCCACACTGTGATTTCTATCTTGCAAAAGCCCTTGGCTTGAGTGAGCATTTTATTTGTGGTTGTTATTTTTCACCTAATCTGATAAAGTGAGATTTCACTGTGAATGAGTGTACGCTAAAATTGCCTTACTAAATAAATTAGCAGGTTATCTTATTGGGATAATAAACACACTCCTTTTCTGTTTCCTCACACAAAGTATAAGCTTTACATTTCAGCCCTCAGGGCTTTAGCATTATTATTTTTAATGACTGAACACAAGTCTTTCATTTAGCTTGTTTGTATAGTTACTGTAAATGATCTTTCTGCTGTTGGTTCTTCATTTGAAATTCTGCATGTTATGCCAGCGTTAAAAGCTTTGAGGGGGCCTCTGAGAATTGAGAGCTGTATTAAGCACAGCATCTTCCAGAGCATTGGAAACAGGCAGTGGCAGGAAAGTCAGAGACAGTGTGTTAGGAAAGTATGCCTGCATGTATAAATTTAAGTGTGGTTTGAATGAAGCATACACAAACAGCTCTGGCTTGAGTGTCAGTTTGTTTGTTTTTTCCATAATTTTATTGAGAAACAAATAGCAACGAGACAGTTTCAAATCAAATTAGTAGGACAGTTTCAATAATTAACACATTGCATACTGTCTTCCTTTGGGTGGCAGTTTGAATGCTTGCTGTATTATAAAGGAAATAGCCATTATTGGAGCTGACAGTTTTTCTGTGTATTTCTGGGCATTTTGTTTGCATTTAGACATTGCCTAATTCTTGTGTAAAGGGTACTTAAAACCACAACACTTAGGCTAGTGATGGCGAACCTTGTAGAGTTTTCAATGATACCAACAGCCTCCTGTGGCACAAGTAACTGGTTCATCGCCTCTGACCACCGCTATGTAAATAAGAGAATGAGACCTGGTTTTGAGGGATTATCAGAGCACATGGAGTGGTGAAGTCATGCCCAAAGTGGCTCAAGGCTTTCCAGTGAGTACTGGTGAATTCAGACCAGGGCTTGCCAACTCAAGTATCTACAGGGCCTAGTAATAACCAGGATGAATGAAGCCTTCAAACTGGGACTGAGATTGCTTGGGGGGAATTCATACCCTATGTGAAGTGGGCAGCTGCGGTTCAGCCTTGTAAGGAGGCAGGATCCATGTTATTGTGGCTTTTCCATTTTCAAGAGAAGTAGAAAAATTCAGACTGGGTGTATGCTAATGAGTCTCCCAATTACTTAGACGTTAACACCTATTTCAAAGATTTGTAACTATTATCCAGTGTAATCAAAACATATCTGGAGCCTGATTGGTGTGGATAGGATTCTGGTATGGAATGGAAATGTGACAGCTTTGAATTAAAACCCTTCTCACACTTCCCCATTATAGAGGCAATGACCCTGGCCCACAGTCCAGAGCACAGTCACCTGGTCACTGCCTCTGTGACCTGCCTCGTAACATTGTTTTACTGTGTGTAGGTTCTGAACTGGAACAGAGGTTTATATAGGGTTTTTGTTGCTGTTGTTCACTTGCTTTCTTGTTTTATTTTTACCATGAGTATGGCAGTGCTCATCTTTCCTTTTCCAAAGAAAACAGGAGAATTTTAAAATGTGAAGGAGGTGCATTTGATGTTCATTGTCAACCTAAAAAGGCTGTTTACACAGTGTTGGACGTTTTGAATTGATAAAGGGCTTGATTCTCAGAAATAGAGGGCTGGGGCTTCGTTGCCAGTGAATCACCTCTTCTCCGTTACACCAGAGCTCCTGCCTTATCTGCAGCTCCTCTGTGGGGGAAGCCAGCTGTTCCTTCAGGGCACTGATGAAGCTAGAGCCACAATGTCATGTGGTCAGAGTAAACTTGTAGTCTCACTGTTCCAGATTGATGGCCACATAGAGGTACAGTTTGGGAAATTTGTTAAATGCACATGGGTTTGATCTTCTAGAGCAGAGGAAAATATAAAAACAGTTCCTTTCCTTTATTAAAGAATAACAAGGTATGCCTGTACTTTGGCTGCCACTAATGTCAGCTGCTACACATACATGGTTAAATTTCATTGTAAATATTTCATAAGGGTTATTAGACTGGAGCCAGGTACAGCCTCAACTGTACCAAAGGAACCATTTCATTAAAATAGGCCAACATTTCCAAAGAAACATGAATTTCTATGGTAAAGTGAGCATAAAGTTAGAAAACCCTCTGGAAAAAAATGTCTGTATCAATGTTTATAATCTATACATTTATGATACGCAGTTTGTGCAAAAACACTCCCAAAGTGACTTTATTTTGGTTAAATAAGGCTAGCTTGTGAAATAGTTTGTATATCCATATCCACCCTAACCCGACGTCTTGGCAGCCATTTGGATAAATAATGTCTTTTCCAAAATATGTGAATTTGAAGAAGGAAGAGGAAAATTAAGTGGCAAACTGTGTCTCTAGGCTGCTGTAAATGGACAGAATCCTAGAAATAGGGAGCAAAGACTGACAGACAGTTCATTCATTCTTTGAGCAAATTATAGAGCTGTATGTTTATTAATGCATCAAAAGTTACAGTGAAGAGCAAAATGTTTACTCTCACTGC
This sequence comes from Octodon degus, assembly GCF_000260255.1. NCBI lineage: Eukaryota > Metazoa > Chordata > Mammalia > Rodentia > Octodontidae > Octodon > Octodon degus. The sequence goes on along the minus strand of NW_004524661.1, from coordinate 2,004,073 downwards.
CCTTTTCCTTTGGAGTAAAAGTTTAAGCCTGCCATTTTTGTGTCATGTAAAATGTGTATGAGGTTTTAGAGGCATGTGGCAGGAAAAAAAATACTCATATTTTGTGAAAAACTTAATCCGTGCTCACAGATGGTCCTGTTCAGGTGCTATTTTAATTATGAGGTAAAAACAGCCCCACACAGTAGGAAGTCATCTTAATAAATGGAATGGAGGCTTTGTCTTCCAGCATCAAAAGAGCCTTGTTACTTAGAAATTTAAATACTTGTGTTATAGGGGAGAGTCTCACAATGACCAAGATATTTGGAGGAAGCAGAGCGATGGGCTCTCCTGAGGCTCAAGTGAGTACACTAGGAACGTTTTACAAATATGTATTGTAAGATTTTGGACTTCCTCTTGTCCTATCATTGTATTGATATAGTGATAGCTGTTTCAGTGAAAAACACTGTAAATGTTTGAAAACACCAAAGTTAAATAGAACAAAAAATTATAAATACATTTTAATGACTTTTAAATGTTAAATGTAAATATTTCTTTACTTAAACTCAAAGAGCTACTTTGTCCTTCAAGTGATAGGATGTCTAGAAGAACTAGTAATAATTCAGCTAATACCATAACTTACAACTTGTATTAATAACACACAAATAGAGCAGCCTTCTTATTAGATATTGGTAATGTATTATAATACCATTTTATTCTCTTTCTCTTAGTGGGGAATTATAAGGACCTCATATAAGGACCTCGAAGTCCTGCCCTAGTTAATTGTCCATGGATAATGGTTTCCAGCCATTGCCATTCTGAGTGATACAGCTTTGCTGTTGAGGGCTTATTAAGACTCCATAGCAGTGCATCTAGGCATTTTTTTACAGAAGCAAACAGCTGTGTTTTCCTTGCTGTATTATACATCACATAGAGCATCTCATTCATTATAGCTGGCTAATGATGCCAGTGCAAACCTTTATGTCCTGCTTTATATTGTGATCATACATTTACTATAGAGATGTTAGCTTGCTTTTCACAAGTAAATCATCTTTTCTTGTGCCAAATCCATCATGTAAAAATGGGTTAGTACAAGGGTCAAAATATACTCAAACCAGTTTGCAGAGATTGGATAAGACTGCACCATAGTGGATCATTTCTTTTTCTCTGTCACAAGAGCCTTACATTGCCTATCAACAGAATGCCCATACTACTAGCAACTTTGGCTAGTAAGAAGGAATTGTTTTTAATCCTTAGTGTTGAGGCAGGATTCAAACCTGAGTGTGTGCTGGGCATGGTAGTGCATGCCTGTAATCCTAGCACTTGGGAGGCTGAGGCAGGAGGCTTACTGTGAGTTTGATGCCAGTCTACATAGTGAGACCCTGTATCAACAAAACAAAACAAAAACCACAACTCAAAACAAAACAGCAACAAAAACAAGCCTTAAACAGATGCTAAGCAATGTCAGTTTAGTGACAGTCATGCAGGCTCAGCCTTGGCAAGGCTGTTATTAACCACGAGGACAAATGTGGTGGCCATGTCTGTGCCTGCAAACAGTCATCCAGTTCAGGCATAGGGCGGGCCTTCTGAAAGCGTGAACCCATGCCCGGGCCCAGCTTGGAGCCTCCTGAAGTAGAGTGTGCACACTACCCAGAGCATAAAAGATGATGTACAAATATGGCTAAAAACCGTGATAATGGATTACATCATCAAAGCTTAGGAAATGCAGGCTTTATAAACTGGAGGGGGCCGAAGACATGTACCTCAATCATAGTGGTGCTCTTGGTTATGAAGGTGATCATTAAAATAAGTCACAGTATGCCCTGACTTCTAGTGGGCCTTTACTGTGTAACTGGTACTGTTGTAAGCGCTTCATCCATGTTTCCTTACTGTCTCCTCACACCAGCCTGGTGAAGGTGCCATTTTTTGTTTCCATTTTACATGTAAAGTAATCAAAACCTAGAGAATTTATATTTGGATAGTGCAGGTTGTAAATGGCCAGGCTAGGATTTGATTCCCGCAGTCAGGCTGTTTTCTTTTTAATCACTTCTTGTTTCTGTATCTTGGTGGCTTAAGAAATGTGGAGAAACATGTAAACATGCAACACTATATATAGTAATGCTGTAATCAACCATGTTTTTGAAAGAATTTAGAATTCTTCATCAGAAGGGAGAAATGAATAACCTTATTTTTGAATTATTACCATTGAAGTCTCTGAATATGTATTATTAGGGGTTAAATAGCACATTTCTTGCTAGCCAAAGGTCTACCCTACAAAAATCTTTGGCAGCTTTCCATGGTTCTGTGCTTAGACACATATCCTAATTCTTTTCCCTAGTCTCTTCAGGTATGTGCAAGCAATGTTAAATCTGGTGGGAAACTGAGACTCTCTAGCTAATAATGTGGTTATATTCCAAAAAGAAAAGCAGAAATTAACGCATGAGAGTTAATTTTGACTGTTAAGAAATGTGCTGAAATGACTAGAAGAATACAGCCTGCAAGACTAAAATGCATTTGGGAATATGAGTCTTTGAGGGCTCAGAGCCAGAGCTAATGTACACAGAGCTGTTTTGTTGTTGTTGCTGTGTTTGTTGTACTTTTGATCTGACTTGCTGTAAAGTCCCAGGACTAACCTAAAACATAAAAATTCTCCTACTGTCCTCCTCATCTGATACTTTTGTAAGACAAAGTATGTCATTTTCTTTAGTATGTATAACTAGTTACATAAAGTAAGGAAATCTGACTTGGATGAGGTATTAGGTTATGGAGAAATGGGTAACTGAGCACTTAAAAACAAAACAAAAAAAACTGTTCAATGAACATTTCCAATCTACCTCCCCTCTAGGGCCAGAGTCATCATGAACAATTACTTGAGAATTGTGTGATGCTCAAAGAGGAAAATTGCAGAACAAAATGAGTTGAAAGAATTTATATATTTTTGTCCTTGCCACATAAAGCCGGGGGCTAAAACTCATGTCTTGCACTATTGTAATCTACAACCATTTAATTTGCTAACAAGACTTAACTGATCAGGATCTGCAACCTCGTCCTCCACTATAATCAAAACAAGAAGCATTTGGCTCTGGAAAATAAATGTTGTGTATCTTTTATTGTCCAGCCCCACCATTTTCTTCTGGCAGGCTGAGATGAAACAGAAAGCTGATATTTGGAGCCACTGGAATTGTAGGCCTTGTAATTTAGAAATATCCATTTTATCCCGTGTAATTTCTTCCCTAAGATTCCTCAGTCTAAATCTGATACAGGTAGGAGCCAAGACAAACAGTAACCATTTATAGTCACCCAGACCAGTTTGAATTTCACTCTAATGTAAAGCAAAGAGAGTTTTTGGCTTCATTTCAGGTGTGTAACAGGGGTAGAAAATGCATTTAAAATTTAGCAGCAAATGTTACCATATGTTTCCATAACAACTACAAACTTTTATGTTAGAAAAGCAATAATATAAATATGTAGGAATCTTGGAACAGTAAACTATTAATTTACCAAATATAAAAAATTCAGCATGAAGGGGCTTTTATAGCCATAGAAACCATGAGGGGCCCAGCGTCCTGTGAATTTCTCCATTATGAGGCAGAAAATGTTGCTTGTTGGTTTAAATGAGCAAATTGTTTAAAATTATAGGTACAATGTCAACTCTCTATAGAGCGTTTTTCTGAAACAATGTATCGTGATGCCAGGTATGGCTGCTTTACTTTACTGTATTGAGCTAGTAAAATGACCTTTAGTAGCTTCCCCCAAAGCACATGTATAAAAGGATTGTATTTTTTTTTTTTTCTTCACCCATCGCTTCAAACTAAATGACGAATGCGGGGAGCCTGCAAAAAGCACCAGCCAGTAGCTGACTGTCATGCTTAGCAAGAATAGGTGTTCATAGTTTATGTATGCAAAGACATTTTACTTTTCTCACCTGTTTTCACTTTGTCATATACAAGAGATAAGGGAAAACAGGAAAAATGGATCTAGTTAACCACAATTTAAGATCGAGGAGTTAGTAAATAGAGTTGTTAAAATCACTACCAAGGGAAATTCAGTGATCTGATTTCTCTGAGTCAAAGAGATATCTTCTTTCAGGGAATGTTTTGGAAATATATGTGAATAGGTCTCTTATTTATTTGAAAGGCATGAGGGCTTTTTTCCTCTTAAATACACAGGATGATTTGGTAATAAGAACCACCCCCCCCACCAAAGTTCTAAAAGACTCATCATCATTGGTAGTGACAAGAAACTAAGAATAAGTAAACAAATAATCCAGAAGGATAATAATACATTCTGTAGAGAAAAGAAAACAGGTGGACAACTGGGGAGAGGCATGGAGTTTTTCTTGAAAGCCTCTGGCGGATCTTTGAGGGAACCTGCTCTGAGCTGAGCTGAACTGAGCAGGAATGTGACTGAAGCCCAGGGACAGGAGAAGTAGGAGGGGCCTAAGGAGGCAAGAGGTAGGGCAAGGACCTGGTTCAACGCGTTTGTGACTGGGATTAACATTAATCCGAATTCCATTTACAAAGGATTGTGAAAGTTCCCACTCTGTGGGAATGGAAAACACACTCCTAATCAAGGCTATAGTGCAGTCACTGAAAACAGATGTAACTGTGAGATAAATGACAAATCAGATGATAGCAACCACAAGTAAATCATGTACTCTTTGAAATAGTTATTAAGAGCTGGAAAAGTTTTTAGAGCTAGAGGGAATCTACATGGAACCTAAAAGTAAAGGAACAAACTGTCACAAATTCATATATATTTTTGCTTATTTCTTACAATAATCATACAAATGTATTGTCCCCATTTTTATAGATACAAAACTTAGTTTGGAGAAAAATAAGATGGTAGTTGACAAAATTTCAACTCAAACCCATTTTGTATTTTGAAAGGGAAGCAAAATGTAAGTCATTGCTGATAAATACATAGGTTTTTTAAAATCCTCTCTCTCTCTCTCTCTCTCTCTCTATATATATATATATATATATATATATATATATATATTGTTATGCTGCACCAAAACACAAAGCATCTATGTGATTGTTTTTAAGAACCTGGGGAAGAAAGAGATCACTAGGGTGACTGTGGCCTGTTATGAAGTCAGCATTAGGAGAAGAGCATCTCAACTCAAGCAGGCAGTGGCAGCTTAGAGTGATAAGGAGAGCAGAGCTAGCCTTGTAGCAGGAGAGAATTAAGGAAGATGTGGGTGCCAGGTGTGACCATGTAGGATTGAGGCTAGCACTTGGATGGAGAGACCCTGCAGATGGTGCAATACAGAAATATAATGGCCAGTGTATTTTCTGAAACAATGCTGTGAAAGAAAGCTACTCCGGCCATAACACCAACATTTTTCACCTTAGAACTACGACAACCCTATTTAAAATTTATTTCTCAAGTATTAAGATATTTGCTTCAGAGATCTTTGCTTTAGAGTATCTTTTTGCGGGATGGCCCTGGGTGTCCATAGGTCACCTCTGAAGTGACCTCTTCCCAGCCGAGAGCATATCCCATGAAGAGGTTTCGTATGCCCTGGCTGCAGCTCCACTGGTGCTTCTGACAGACGTGTAAACAGATGTATGCATTGTTGCTAATGACAGGTGATTATAAGAGGCGTGGGGGCCAAGGTAATTAAACTGTGATCTGACAGGAACATTTGGCAATGTAATATTTCAGCATTAGAAATATCTTTGCAATGTGTTTTCCCCACGTGGCTTGGTGAATATCATTCCATTTTTATTCTTTAGAGTGTGTTTTGGAGTCTCACACTGCCATAACTGAGTTCTTTTATGCTTCATTGTAGAGTTGTAGAAAATGGAGACCATTGGACTGTGTGAGGTTCTAGTCAGTAGCTGAGTCTTATCAAGGCCTGCTCTAGTATACTAGAGGGATAGGGTCGGTGACCCTATTGCTGGCATTGTACTTGGCATGTTATTATGTCCAATTTGATCATGATAGTAATGCCTTTGGAGAGAAACATGAATTATTTTCATATCCTGTAAGTTTTTCTGTTACTTGTATATACCTGATGTTGTTCCCATGGGTCAAAAGATAGGCTGTTTAATTTTCTTATCCCCCAAATTCCCACTATTGGAAGTAGAAAAAAACATTCAAATTACCAGAAATGGTTATCAGGATGTGCAGTATTTGTGTGTGTAGATTAGAGCCTAATACTAAAAAGCAAGCGAGCAAGCAAACAAACATCCAGTATGTTTTTTATAAGGATAGTTAGCAATCCCTATGTAGATATCTATGGCCTACCTTCTGCTAACTGCTGATAGTGACTAATTAACTGCTAATTGTGGCTATGATTATATCTATTTGTCAGGAAAATCCTCTTTCATTAGATAAACAGCAGATACAGAGTTACATTTACAGGTTTATTTGAGGGGTGTGTGTGTGTGTGTGTGTGGTGCATATGCGTGTGTGGGGTGCATATGCGCACGCGTGTGTGTGTGTGTGTGTGTGTGTGTGTATAATGGAAATGAACTTTGCACTGAGCTACAGCCCTAGCCTAGTTTTGTTTTGTTTTGAGTCAGGGTCTTCACTAAGTTGCCCAGTTTGGGCTGAACGTGTGATCCTCCTGCCTTGGCGTTGCAAGGTGCTTGGCTTCCAGGTGTGTACTACATGCCTAGTTAGTGATATTTATAGTTTTGACTGTTGACTCGTTATCTGAGTCTTATTTATAGTGAATGTCATAGCTTGGTTTCATAGAATAGCAGCCCACATTTACAATTTATTATAACTATGGCACTTGTCTAAAATGGGAACTTTTCCCAAGCAGGTTGGTTCATTTCTTGCTGTAAAATCAACCTTTTCATGTTCTTGGTATAGAATATACGTGGTTATTTTATGAGATCTGTGCAGCAGACATCTTGAAGTTCTACTGCTGTTTCTTTTCTTCAGCCAGTTTTGATTTTTCTCCAGGAGATGCTGTAGAAAGAAATGCACTTGGAAATACCGTTTGGCTCATACCAGAGGAGTGCAGGGGGTGATGGCAGGGATTATGTCGCTTTGTGGGGCTGCCCCCTCCTTGGCAGAAAACTCAGGGCCAGCTTTCACGTTCTGCTTCAGGCTGCAGTCAGTTTCTAAGCAGAGGTTTTTAAAGCTTTGTCAGATAGGTTAAAAGGTGTCCCACCTCCAGTGTATAAAAGAGAGAGAGAGATTAAACTCAATAAGCCTGCCATGTTCCCTGTAAAATATCAAGTCAAAATGATTTTTAAATCCACAGTTACTAGGCTTAGGGGGTGTGACCTTGAGTGAAAATAGCTGGGTACTGGGGAGGAGAGAGCTGTGTAAAAGACAACTGCCCCACAGGCTCATGGCCTCGGGAAAGCTGCTCATGCCAAAGAGAATTGCCTTGTTTCCCTGCCTCTTGGCCAACAGAGCACTCACCCCAAATAATAACCAGCCTGACTCCTAGGCCCCTGGATTCCAGAGGGTTCTAGCAGCATCATTTTTCAGACTGACTGCTTAATCAAATCTGAGGCTAAGCCTCCTAGGTACTTACAGAAATACATAAGACATCTTAACCCTCAGGAGGCTTAAAATCCGGTGAATGTTACTGATAATTTAAAATTCTCCATTAAATCTCTGCTCAGGCATTTAGGTGCTTTGCATATATTGTGAACTCTTTTAATCCTGAATGATAATAGTACCAATTAGTCCTGATTGTTACTCTGGGCCAGGTTGTTTTAATTACTGTTATGCTGATAGGTATTTTTATTGTCCCTAATTTTAAGAAGAGACTCCTGAGGCAACAAAAAAGACTCGAAGTTAACCAACCTACCAGTGGTACAATGGTAGGAGACAGAAGCACTGACTTTCAAAGCAAGAGGCCTAGTTCCTAGGCCACACACTAGTCTAGTAGTTGGCACTGCTCTTTGAGTGTCACAATCACCTGTGGGCTTGTGAAGTACATTGCAGGCTCTTGCTTGATTGGGCTGGCAAGTTCTGCATTTCTAATGCATTCTCAGATGATGCATGTGCCCAAAGCTGTGAGCTTTTCCAGCTGGGAAGGACAAGGGCTATGTGCCATTATAAAACAAGGAAAAGCAAGGTATCCTATCATTACTACAAACAAAAGTACTTGATGTATGATAGCACCAGCAACAACAGTAGTATTATTTGCTCTTTTTATTCCTGACCTTTATTGAGTGCTTCCTCTGAACTGAATACTGTTTTGTAACCATGTCACCAATGTGACTATTACCAGGGGCTACCTCATTCACCCAACACAGCAGGCACATGAGGTAGAGGGCACTGTTGACTTGTTTTACTGCTGAGGAAACTGGGGAACAGTTTTATAAATTGCCTAATTGATAGATGGCAGATACACACTACCTCTACCTAATTTGTAGCCTGTGCCAGTGGTGGCCAACATGTAGCATGAGTGCTGTAGTCAGCTGTTGGTTATCAAGGAAAGCTCTAAAAGGTTTGCCATCACCATGTAAGCTATTAATCACAAAGAGATCAGTAATAGCTCCAAGGAATCAGAGTCACATTTCGAGAACAGCTAGTTCCTGAGGTGGGCCTTTGAGTAGGTAGTTGAGAGAAAGCTTTCTGAATGGAGTGGATCTGTACAAAGGCCCAGGGGTATGAAGGTCCATGATGTGCCAGGGAATGAGTAATATGGAGGCTTCCATGTAAACTTATGACAGGAAATGAAGGGTGACAAAGCTGGAAAAGTAGGCTGGACAGCCTTGAAAATGAGGAGACTGACTGAGCTTCCGAACACCTGTCAGCAGCACAGTGACTCTTCCTCAGAAGTCATCTTTGGAGACTTCCAAGCAGAATTACAGATTGGCTCTTTGTTGAAGATGCTTCCATGCCTTCTATTTTCTAACTTGTATAATTTGAGAGTCTCTGAATAAGTTCAGAAAAGTGTTGATTTCTAAGGTCAATGACCTTATAACATACCTTGTCCGGAAAAAAAGTGTTTTTTTCAAAAACAAATGGGAATGTGTGCATGTCTGAGCGTGTCTGTGTATACATCCATGTACTACACTTTGAAAGTGCTTGTCGTGGCACTAGAACACTGGTATCATTGCAGCTGCCAACTTGTTTTATTTCTGATATTGCCTGGCAGCCCCTGAAGGAGGGAAAGTATGAATTTTTATCTCCCATTTACTAGACTTTCATTATGTTGTGCTTACAGACACAGTGTCAGCATATAAAATGTTAAACATCACTGGTCTGAAAGAAGCTCCCATTGTCTTACCTCTGGTGCTGGGGGAATCTTGCAAGCTTTGCTGTAGTGGTTCTGTCAGTGTAATATGACATGAAGCATTTCTTAGTAATGACAGACATTGAATATGAGTGACAGGAACTCTGACCACAAGGAGTGGGTTCAATTACCAGAGAAGGGAGGCTACCTGAGATAAAACCAAAGGGCCCAATTGTGCTTGCTTTTGACCCCTTGACTTCCAGATCCAGAGCAGCAAAGACAAATGGCTGATTAACCAGCCCCTAACCCTCTTTTTCAGTGATAAACTTGTTTGGATTTCCCCATCTGAAAAAAAGCCTACGGGTGGCATGTTTCTAGAGGTAATATGATCAGAAAACAGTAGGGTGGTGCTTGGTCATATTTTTGTTTCTTGCAAGAACGAGACTGAAAACTGTCATTCCATCTTGGAATGGATCTAGGATAGTGTCCAGGAATCAATACAAGATAAATGATTGCTCTTTTAACCCCACTTTTCTTCTGCTACCGTGGTTACATTGCTCCAGTTCACCTGTAGCCAACCTGACGCCAGTGTAAATGAGAGATCCAGCCATCAGAAGCCCTCCTTCTCCCTCCCTGCAGGCAGTTCTGCTGAGCACCCAGGGCAGCTTTATGCCTGTTTATAGTCCACTGCTCAGAGCCCCAGATAGAGTTATAGTAAGCAGCCCAATTAAACTGTCGCAGGCTGCCCTCACTTGACTAGCTCTGCAGAGTCATTTAGCCAACAGACATTCCTGACTATTAAAGCTAGTAGCAGCATGTCTCCAGCACTGGAGATAAAATGAATGAAATTTGTTATTCTGGGCTGATACTTGATCCCAGCTGTTGAACTAATGCTGCTACACCTGAAGTTTTTCTTTATGGTAATTGCTGCCTGTGTTATTATTTCATATACTAAATTGGAGAAAATTGCAACAGGTATTAAATTCTTTCAGCTAATTCATGGGAATTCTATTGTGTATTCTTTCAGGGTAGATTCCAACTTCTGTTCAAGGCCAGGAAGATGGATTTTGCTAGCCAGATGCAGTGGCTTCGGTTTCATTACTATCAGAGACTTTCCAATTTGAGGTCTGGTCAGGCATTTATCAGCTTTACCTGAAATCTGTTTGAGAGTCCACTTTTACTCCTAATTTGTGTTGGGACCTGCCCTAGGGAATTCAGTTAGGATGACCAACTTTGATAGTGGTGAGCACTAGTCTGGTTGATCCTTGCTGCATAGTTGGTGGTATTGCTAAATCTCAGGCACTTGTTGAATCTTCAGCTCTACTTGGGAGTCTTTGAACACCTCAATAATACCCCTTCAATGAGACCTCACTGGTATGAGTATGCTGGGACATAATGTTCCCCTCCAAAGACATCTGGATTACTATTCTTCATTGTCCATAAAAGTTTACTATGTTTCAGTCTTTATTAATTTCTTTCACCAGCTCTCTTCCAAAAAGTAGAAATCTGTAGACTCTTTATTGTAGCACATAAAACATGCTCATTCATTGGTGTGGACTCCCAGGTCTCCATGCCTGTGGTAGATAACATAGGAGACTATGTGCTTTACAGTATTCATAACTATGCTTGGCTTGTAGTCAGGTCTTGTTAATGTGGCATGTATTTTGTTTTCCTTGAAGTTAACACTTTAGGAAAACAATCAGTGTTACTTTAATTTCTCAGTGCAGACCACACCTGACACACATAACAGGGTTTTGTCAATTACAGGACCAAAGTAACATCTAGAAATCCAAGTCTCTGTCACGTTGCTGTTAGAAGGCATTAGACTATTTCTAGCCCACATTTTGATTAGAGGCAGATGTAAGAAGCTTGAATCTCAGAGTAATGGAAGGGATTTGTGATTGTGTGTTCTTTCTCATTCTACCCCTATCCTTAATGATAAGTTACAGTCTACTTTGTGGGTCCTTTAACACAAGGACAGCTAGGAGGTACATAAAATGTCACTGCCAACTCTTATACAGGCGCTTTTCCTCTCAATGTAGACAACTGTACTTTGAATGCTGGTGGTTGGAATGAGGTTATCTGTGGTAGAGGAGTTATAAGTTAAACTCCACATAGTTTGTGGGTGCTCAAACACACTGGAGATATGCTGGTCTGCATTATTTCTGATATTCATAAGCTTTGTTTAAATAAGCTATTTCAAAAGCTCAAATCTGCTGAAATTGGATTACTGTAATTTACAGCATGAGAAATGTATATTTTCTTACCCCACTGAGAAAATGAAAGGAATATTAGTCTTTCATTTATACATGAGATGCATAGAATACATAGAGTGGGTATCAAGTATAGACTATGTTTTAAAATCCTAGTAGATTTATTTTCCCACCTCAATTCCAATAAGAAAATCTGGCATTTTCATTAAAACTAAGACTGATCTTTGTTATATTTTCTGAAGTTGCCAAATGTACATGAGTTTTAGGTATTTTAAAACGATATATCCACAGGCAAGTATTGACTTGCTCCCAGAGGTCCTTCAGGTACACAATTATTCTTGTGTCTGGTATTTGAAGATCCTAATGTTTCATAATGAAACAAGTAAATGTCATGACAACATCTCAGCATGTGTGCATTACAGACTTAGGGCTCCTTCTTCATGTTTCTATCTCTGTGTATCTCAGGCAGGGGTGATAGCTCTTCTCCAAATCTTCCCTGTAGTTATTGTCCCATGTATTTTGAGTTGCTGTTGGTGGCCTGGACTGCTTGGCCTATGTTGGATTTGTTACATGGGGAATGTAGTGAAGACTTTAGCATATAAGCCTATGCAGTCCAGGAACTTGTTTAGAAGCTAGTTATTTTAATAGTACATTTAAAATAGGAGTCAGAACTTGCAATATTCCTGAAACAAGGACAGCAGAGAAGATAACTGAGTTTGGGCCTCTCCAAAGGCAAAATTAAAGAGAAGCAAATAGTCTCCATGGTACTATAAATATGAACACCTGTGTACTGTAAATGGTTTAAAAAGATTCATGAGGTGACAAATATTTGGATGAGGTGAAGGAAGTACAAAAAAGAGGAAGGACCTCTAAAAGTTTCTGATCCTGAAGTAACTTTCTTCTTTTATGAAATACTCAGGTTTAGGCAGCAAGAGTCCTGGCATTCAGTGCTTTACATTCAGTGTCACATTTCTTCTCATTCTCTCCTCACTGAAGTGGAGTATCCTCATGCTGGTAGCAAAGAAACTGAGCCTCTGAAAGCTAAAGTGATTCTTGCTGACCATTGAGAAGAAAATTTGTAAGGTGGGAATTGAACAAGATCTGTTGCTTTTAGTCACCAATTTGGGATGGCTAGAACTTTGTGCTGCTCTGAAATTACTTGCTCTTACCTTGGAAAGTAGCAGAACTTTCAGCAAAGAAGTTCAGGCACAGGAGCCTGAGCCTGATAGCTCAGCAGACTAAAGCGCCTGCTTAGGCAGAGCGCAGTGGCTGGGGTTTGATCCCAGCACTTGGGAGGCTGAAAACAGGAGAATCACCACGAGTCTGAGCTACATAGTGAGACCCTGTAGACCCTGTCTTAAATACAGAAAAAACAAAGTTCAGGCACAGGGCTAAAATTTCTCATGGCAGTTCCTAATGGTGATATCAACTCAGTGCAAGGCTTTTCAGTTACTGCTGTGCATAGGAAGCCATGCTTATATTTTTAAACTTCAGACCAGTCTCCATAACTGTTAATTTTTCAGAATCATTTGAGCATACTTCTTGTCATATGCATCATAGTAGGTCTTTGTCCAGATTAGGAACTGGAAAACTTTTTCATAAATGTCCTAATAGTGATTATTTGAGGCTTCGTAGACCATATAGGCTATCACAATAATTCTGCTGAATTGTACAGAAGCACCCGCAGACAGTATGTAAATAGATATGTGACAGTGTTCCAATAAAACTTTATTTACTAATACAAGTGGTAAGATTTTGCCCTCGGGGCCTAGGGAGATAGCTCAGTAGTGTAAGTGCCTGCCTGGCAAACACAACTTCATGAGTTTGATTCCTGGTACAAAAAAAAAAAAAAAAAAAAAAATGGCCCTAGGACCATAATTCGCCAACCCACTGGCATGGGCTATGAAAAAGAGTTAAATTTAAGGTAACTAAAATACACCAAATACTTTATTCTCCTCTCATTCATTAGTTATTTATGTAGATTTTAGGGAAAGAGATGACCTCTCAGAATAATTAGCTACTCTGTTCATTGGGTTGGCTTTTAAAGATTTTTGTTTTGGTTTTCTTTTTCTTTAAAATCCCTGGGTTAAGCATATGTTAAATGTACCCATATTCTTTCTATTAAATATCTTGGTTGCCTTCCCAGACTTCAAATTGCAGTGAATTTATCCCCAGAAGATATTTGGTATCAATTCTCAAGATACAGTTTGAATGTAGTCTGCTTCTATAATGGAAACAGGATTCTAAATCTTTATTAGGTTCCATAGAAAATAATGAATCATTGAATTGGCTATTATTCAGCACTCTTAAGATATACTAAATCCTTTGTTTTCTTGTCTTATGTAGCTTTATATCAACTCAAATAATAAAATGGTATAAAGACTTCATTTTAAAGGTGCATATGAGCTATTATATTTTGATTTTCTAGCTAAACTGAGGTAAATGTGGGTTATATTATAATGAAGTATTTTTTGTTACAGTAACTGTTTTCTAATAGGAAAAACCCAAAACAAACCACAGAAAAATTACAAGTCCTAGAATAATTTATTCTAACAGTTGTAATGATTTCCTTATTACTCCATCTCTGTAGAACAACATTCTTTTATGAAACACCCTAGTGTTGTCACTATGTATTAAGGATTAGTGGAATTAACTTCAACAAAAGGAATTAGTAGTAGTACAAGAAGGAGGTAGAGGAGGACGAGGTGGAGGAGGAGGAGGAGGAAGAGGAGGAGGAGGAGGAAGAGGAGAAGGAGGAGGAGGAGGAGTAATATTTAACTAGGTAGTGAGTTTGAGTAGTTAGCTTTTCTCTTTAAAATTCTTTGAAAGGCCATAATTGGATCCTCCCTTTCCCACCCAACTGCGCTGACGGTGGGGTAGAGGAACATAGGCATTAGCAGAAATTCATTGTTAGTCCTTCACTTTCGTGCTCATAGCCTCCGCAGTGCTTGCTGATCCCTGCTGTTCCTGTAACTACAGCACTTGTGTTCTTTTGCTTTGCCCAACACTGTACCTGTGTAGTATCTAGTTACCTTCCTTCTGTCTCTCCTCTGTGTTTTCTAGGGCAACGACACCAGGCAGTGGGGAAAGTATGTGTTTTGGAGTCAAAAGCCCTGTTACCTAAGATGAGCTATTTTTATTTCTTGACCTTCAGCTTTTTGGGTAAAAATCAGAAGAATGGTATCAGCCATTTATTATAGAGTACCTTTGAAATTTAATGAGGCTATATTTTTAAGTATTTTTACAAACTGAGTTGATCACATATGAGTAAATTTTACTGTTTAACTGTCTGTCCTTGACTTGTTCAGGAGAATCTTCTACCGTTATCAAAATAACTAAATCCATTGTGTCACTTATCTGGGAGTATTCTGTGTAGAATTGCTCATGTGAAAAACAGCTTAATTATGACAGAATGCCAGGGGGCGCTTTTCCCACTGTGTTGAATAAATGACTCCCCTGAAAACACTATATTTCAAATACTAAAATCAGTGAGTAAAATTTAAAGTAGCCACCTTCTACTGCTTTTTTGATGTACATGTTAATACATTGGGCAAGACTTTCTCTGTTAGCACTTTCTCAGGCTCTTGAGTAGATCTGGAGAACAACTACTCTCCAAAGCTCCTTAAAGCAAGTTTTGTGTTTACCTTTAGCCTATATTTAGTTTTGGAAGGAGCCAAGAATAGGCTCTGATTGATGGTCAGCTTTGCTCATGATGCAGTCACAAAAAGAAAGAAATATAATTGCATATAGATTATGTGGGATATAAATATAAGGCTCTAGCACCTTCTGCCATGTCAAATAAAGGAAACCTTGCCTGAAAAGCAAGCCAGGAAAACATATGATACCATTTGCAATGGTAGAATGTTGCATGCTGTTCTGTAATTATAGTGGCCTGATCCTTGTGGGGTGGTTGAGTCTTACTTAACAATCATTAATCTACTGAGTCTTAGTATCAGCTTCCCATCTTGAGGAGCAGCAGTACTTGGCTGGTTCAGTAGGGCTTTGATTTCTTTGTAATAAGGACAGCTTTGTTAAAATTCTGCTGCTCTGTAGTGCCTAAGGATTCTGGGAAGAAGAGGTTTTTCTTTCTTCTTTCTGTTTTTGCACGGTGGGGATGAATTGTTTCTCTCTCTCCCATCCCCTAGGTTACTATTTGTGCTCTCCCTTGATCTCCTGCTTGTCCCTTTATTTCTCTTCGTTGTGAAAGTTTCTTTCTGTGTGACCAGGAATCTGTTTAGCAGACCATATTGTGAGTGAAGGGCCAGCGTTTGTTGCCTGATTTTGGCAACGCAGGGCAGTCAGCTGGGATGTAATTAAGACTCTGAGAACAGGCTGTCTTCTCCACGGGAAGGGCATGTTAGATGGTGCTGGGATTTGGGGCTGTCAGTTTGGCCAAGGCTAGAGACAGAGAGGTAGGGACAGAGATACTTCCTTTCATTTATAATCCCTTTATGTACAGTGTATGCACTTGGCGAAGTTTACATATAACCTAGTAGCTAGAGTTTACAAGCCAACGCGGTGAAATTAGCATATGTTACATGTATATTTTAGTAATATTTTAAAGCAAGTGCATATTTCCAAAGTGAATTATGCATGGATGACAGCAATAGGGTTGTATTGCACTGGGTGTCAAATCCCACAACTTTTTGTCGAGACTCTAGATTTTACACTAAAAAGGCAGAAAGACTAAACGAAGTAAAACAGTTTTAATTTTTAACAGTTTGGTTCGGCCCAAGGAGCCAGGCTGTGACAGATATAACTGACATTTGAATAATTGGATTAATTTAGAGAAGGGCAAATCCGGTTTTGACGGTTGTGCTTGTGTGTATGTCCTTTTTTTTTTTTTTTTTTTGGTCTGCAGGAATGAAGTTGTGTGGGTTAAATATGCACTTTGTGATGCCAAGCAAGGCTTGAGGTGGTACTATCTTATAACATATAAAATTTTATTTTATGAGTTCACTTAAATAGACATATGTATATGTGTATTTTTATGTAGTATTGCCCATTGTTTATTATTTGTATAAAAGAAGCTCACCTTGTATAC
Organism: Octodon degus; assembly: GCF_000260255.1. Taxonomy (NCBI): domain Eukaryota; kingdom Metazoa; phylum Chordata; class Mammalia; order Rodentia; family Octodontidae; genus Octodon; species Octodon degus. The sequence goes on along the minus strand of NW_004524661.1, from coordinate 1,987,680 downwards.
TTTATTTACCTCTATCAATGACAAATTTGTGTATAGCATGCATATATAAACAGAGTGTGTGTGCACTTTGTAATTTGGTAAGTCCAGTGTGAGGATAATGTACGTGACTTCATGGGCCATATGGAAACTGTGCCATCAAGGAAGCTCATGATCACCTTGACAAGCCCTTTTCTCCCAGTTCAGTGTGTTGTAAAACATCGCAGTGTAGCAAAAGAAAAATTTCTCTGGGCTATCAGTAGCCAAATTCCACATGGTTCATTCCTCAACCCAAAATTCCTTCAGATTTGTATGGCTCATTCAGTTCTTGTGTGAAGATAATCTCTGCAACATAAATCCAAGTACAACAGTGTAGTACCACTCTTCTCCAGAAATTCTGTTAATAAAATATGCCATCTAAAATCAGCAGGCCAAGACCAGAATGTGTGGCAGCTCATCTTGAATTGTGGCTCTGGGTTGGCTCTCAGAGCCTTTTCCTCAGCAGGACATTAATAGACATTAACACTCCGGCAAGAAGTGTTGATGTGTGGTTTATAATGTTAGCACCCAGTTAGGCAGGTATAACACATGCGCTAGGAATCTTGTACCAACACATGTGTTTGTTGAGTCAGATTAATGAGAACCATAAAAGGAGAGCCAGTCCGCCTAAGGGAGAGACTGCATCCTATCCTCCTTTTACCAGGCGAACCCAGCGCCCAGCTGCATGGGAACGTCCTGGTGGGATGTTTTCAATATTGGCATAAGGACGCTGTCTGAAAGTTTTATTCTGCTGTGTTGTTATGGGATCATGAAGTCCAGAGTGTTAGTACTTCATATTAAATCTCCTTTTATCTAATGCCTCTCAGGCTAAGAAGAAAGGAAACTTTTACAGCACTCACTACTAGACTGTGAGGCAACAGTTATTGTTTTCCTCTGTCAGATTTACCTGGCTCTTCTTCAAGTGTTTCTGAATAGTTCAGAGACACTTTCTGGTTTACTTTGTAAATGGGGCAATGAAGCATTCTTGTCTCCTGACTGGCTCTCCTTAGAGGATTCTCAAAGCCTTTTAAAATTGTGTGTTTTTCTGGGGCAGCCTTGAGAGTCCCAGGGGTGAAGTTGCCATCTGTCCTTTATATTAAAAGAATCTTCTGTATTGTATACCTGATGTGCTTGTCCCAGAGATAGATGTTGTTAATTAAAGGACAGCATTTGTCCTTTATCTGAAATAAATCTTCTTTCTTGCCTAAGGAATAGATTTCTGAGCCTTAGGAAGCAGGTAAGGGATTCTACCCAGTGGCCTGGTGTTTACTAGCGGTCCTCGATCCAGTACCTGTCACTCAGCATTCAGTAGATCAGACATGTAGACTAGAAAAGTATTTGCTTTATTTTTGCTTGTTTTCTATTAATTTATTTACCAAGATAATGGCATTTTGTAGGGGCACTGTAAATAAATTTAACAGATACTGATGATAGCAGTTGGTGACTTTTTGAGGTGATTCACAAGCATCAAGTTTGCAGCTATTCTTCTGTGTTCGTGCTCAGTGGACATGACTGCACCTATATCTTCTAGGGTCACCTCTGCACTTTACCCCTGCGGAGTCTCTGTTCCTCTACCTTCAACTCTTGGGAGAAGAAAAGAATGCGGATATCATCCTCAGCCAGTAGCCAGGGTTCTGCTGGACCCCAATTGGAATATATACAGGGAGAGAGGAAGCATCTTCCTTAGTTTGTTCAGTAAGCGTCTTGGGAAGCTGAGAAAATAAATGTACAGTGGAAAAAGAGCTAGGGTAATGTGTCTGTGAACTGCCTTGAAAGCATGTCTGCCTCTAGTTCTGTTGGGCCCTGAGAAGAGAGGGTACAGGGCTCTTGCCAGGGGCTAGCTTCAAGGAGAATCTGAAGACAGCACCAGTCCAGACGTCACTCAGGAACTGTCCTTTCGTTGGTAGGAAAGATTCTGGAAATGCCTGTGGTGTGTTGAGGAGAGTAGTGGATTGCTGGACTGGTTTTTTTTTTTTTTTTTTTTTTTTTTTGTTGTTGTTGTTGTTATTTTGGTGATATATTATTTAAACTAACGCTCGAGTTTTGTTTGCAATGATTTGCCTTTAAAATGGCAAGCAAAATAGGCACATTCTTCATCGTTTTGACCCTTCATCACCTAGATTTTCAATTGGATATGTGACAAAAGACTGCAGCAGGCTTGGGTTAGAAGATAACAGGAACGGTTGCAGCTGTGTCAAGTAGGAACCCATTTTGGTGTACAAGGGACTATTGCCTCCTAACTGAAAACACGTGTTACCTCGTGGCACTCTGGGCCGAGGATTACACATTCTTTGACAGAACAGCAGTCACTAAGAATGTGAAACTTTGTGAGTCTTCAAAATTATTTTAAAACTGGACAGGGCAGGTAGTGGGATGTCATTTATGGCTTGCTAGTTTGAACACGGTGATCTACATAATGCAGTAAGATTACCTAAGTGGGCGATATTTCCAATAATAAACTGACAATGTGGGAATAAAGAAAAAGAAAAAAAAATCAGTCTCAGTAATTTTGGCTATCTCTTTGGGTCTTTGTTTGCTGCTTATGCATTTTTTATGCCTAAAGCTTTATAATCATAGGTGCCTGAACATAGGTGCCTGAAGTTTTTCACTAGCCATTATAGGCAGTTTCCTTTTAGAATTTATAATCACTAGAGGATATTCCATCAAAGGGATGTACCCAGTATACAAAATACTTTCCTTGTTGTTGGACATTTAAGTTCCTTTTGATTTGACACCATTGTAAGTATTGTTACAATTACATATTTGCTGACACTGTATTTCTCATTTTGGATTAGTTGCTTAGAATCTGAAAGGATTACTAAGTCAAAAGGCACGAAAGCTTTATGGCTTTCAGCACAGATTGCCAAATTACTTTCCAGAAGTGTGTACCAATTTAAATTGTAATCCACCAAGTATATGAATTTTCAACATATTCTTGCCAGCATTATTCTATTTGAGAGGACCCCCCATTGATAGGTAAAAATTAGACTACCTTTATGTTTGAGTTTGCAAACTTTTTATGTTTTCTCATAAATTTCTTGACTAATTGTGTTTGTTCTTATAGCATCTGTGTTTTCCAAGGCCAGATTTTGTAGAGGTTTTCTTAGCTTTGTGTGTGTGTGTGTATGTGTGTGTGTGTGTGTGTGTACTCGCTTTTTAAGGTTCCCTCTGCTAATCATTGATAAATAATTTGGGAAGAGCCTCTTTGGCAAGACCTTCCTCAGGGGACCCTCTAATCGCAGCATTGCTGCAGCTGCTACTTTTAACTGTGCACTAAGTTGGACTTGGGCCAGGGCCCGAGCAGGAGCTCCTTCTCGAAGAGGCGCTCTTGTGTTTCTGGTGAACCACAAGCTCAGAGCTGTATCTGCCAATATGTTTTTGGCAGAGCTATCTAATAAAATCCCGTCCGCACTGTTCTATGAAATGCAGTCAAATTTGGATGATGGTTGCCTGATGCCTTTTTTTTTTTTTTTTTTTTTTTTTCGTAACAGCTAATCTCCATGTCTTAAATGGGTTTTGTCTGTTGCCTCTGCCCTTCCCTCCTTCACCACTCTGCTTGGTGCATGTTCTAACTACAAACAATACATAATCTCAGTTCCTTGTAGTGTGGTCTAATGAAAAGGCACTGAGCCAGTAATATGGAGACGGGGTTCTATTATTGGCTCTACCCCTTGTTTAATAATAGCTTAACAACAACAGCAGATACTTAGCCAGCACTGAAATGCTTTGTAGCATTTTTCATATATTCTTTAATCTTCATAACAGTCACATGAAGGAGCCAATTTTATTATCCCCATTTAAGTGAGAAAACTAAGGCTCAGAGAAATGAAACATTTGTTAAATGTCACACTTTATCTTCATGAACTAGAGTGAATTTGTCATTTCTCTCCCTCTGTCTCCCCATCTGTAAAATGGAATTACTTCTCTTTAACTCATTGTGGTGGTGGCATGAGACTAAAATGATGTCATGTATGTGTTAAATTATAGAGTTCTGAAGCCAAGTACATGTAATAAATTGTAGTTATTAACTTATTCACTCTCTGGCTCCCAGGTTCTTCATTCATAGAAAATGGAGAATGAACCAGTGTTCAGTAACCATTGGTTACTTTCACTGGAATATTTCCTCATTGGCTGCAGATTTAAAACCTGATGAGAAAAAGCCTGTGGTTTCCAGAGGCTGTACAGACTGTCTACCAGCTCTATATTTTAGGTACATCTGTTACCCTCAGCCAGTTTTTATTAGTGGGTAGGGGAAGTTGAAAGGATTTTAGTCATTATCCTGTACATAAAGGGAAATTCTCATCATGGAGTAATTGAGATACCAGTGTCTGCTGGCTACTTTAAAGCCACATGAAGCTGCTTACTGTGGCTTGAGAATTCTGTGACTCTTTAAATACAGAGGAAAGAATTTACCTTATTTCTGTTTTTCCTCATACATCGCCATCAGGTAACCAAGATAATTAATGGAGAAAGTAAGGCACTGAATCAGTTCCCCATAGAAATGTTCAACTTCCTAGACTATAATTTTTTCAGAGTAGGGTGAGGGTGTTTAAGATCCCATATGGCACTTAGCCTCCTAAAAAAGGATCATCAGGCATAGACGAGAAGCAGGTGGCCTGGCACAGAGAGTAGAAGTTATTTTTGCTGCTGGGCTTCGGCCATTTCAGAGTTTAACAGTGGCAAGCCTGCTCAGCGGGAGGCTGACCCCAGATGCTCTCCCTGTGGTGCTGGAGGAGTATTCCTACCTCCGCTGCTGGGAATGGACCTCATCAAATCTAGGTCACAGTCACCCTCCCAGAAAAGTCTCTGTCTCAACTTATTCCCATTTGCTACTTAATTGCTTCCAGATCTGATTATTTAGAGCGAAATAGTAGATGTTATTGGTCACCCATCCTGGGTACCTATTTAAAGCCTACAATGATGGTATCTTGATGCTTTCTTTTGGGTCAACCCTAGGGCAACAGGTTGCGTGTTCATATCTTTTTTCTTCTACTGTGCAGCACAGCATCTTACTTTTGAGGATGGCAATATAGACTAGAAGTTTGGAAGCCTGTATTCTACCTCTGGCTGTGGCTCTCCCAAGGATTCCCTTTTACTCTTCATAGAATGAAGAGATTTAGATGAAGTCATGGATTTTAGGTTCAAATGTTGATGGACAAGTAATAAAAATGATTGAAAAGAGAAAAGAAAGAAAAAGAGACAGTAATGGGAAGGGGCAAGAGGGAATTGTAGGGTAAAGGCATGAAAATGCATCTTGATGGGATGATATTCAAAAGGTTTTTCAAAACCTTTTGAATTTATTCTTATGATACATCCATTTTAACATATATAAATTAAATTTTAAAATGAATGAAAAGGACTGTGTAATAAATGGCAGGGCATTGTTAAACCTCATGGGGGGCAATGATAAACTCTTGAACTGATTTCTCCATGAAATGTGGCCCTAGTATTGCTGCGTTTTCAAGACAAGCCAGAAGTTCCTATAGTTTTATAAAATCTCAGTGTTTGTGGGCTTATGGGTGCTCCATGTTTGGTGAAATAGGATATCATTTTGTTGCTTCTGAAGTAAGCCTTATTAGTATGACCCTAAGGATTGTTTCAGTTTCAACATAGAATAATTCTTGCTAGCCTTAAGACTTTAGACAAAAAATTAAACTTGTCTACACTTCAGCTTTTCCCACCTGTAAAATATTGATAATGCATGACTAATCTTATAGGGGTCTAGAGAAAAAATGTAGGCAGCTCCTTGTTCAAAATCCACTTTGAAGTAAGTAACATATAAATGCAAGGCACTATTATCTAACAATAATCATAAAAATTTGAATTTTTAGAATTACTATTATTCAGAATTAAAACACTAGGCTCTTTCAAAACGGTTAATAAAACATCAGGAATTCATCATGAGTAAATCACTTGCCTGAAGATATGCAGACTTTTCATTTAGAGGGAAATGTTTCTGTTGTGTGTGGGAAAGAGAAGGCGTTTCATCTGCATAGCTGCTCATATAGATTGCAAAGACCTGGGAGAAGTCTGAACTATGGCCATGTCATATAAGGAAAGGAAGCTGATGCTATATTAAAGGTTCCTTGTCATCTGTGCTCACTGCCTAGGAATCAGAATACTCCAGCCTTGTCACTGACATTTTGAGAACAAGCAGCCTGTATTGGATGGTGATAAATGGATTATCTTAAATGTCATTCGACACTGTTTTAGAGTTGCAAGGAGAGTTTTGATATTGAGTTGTTGGTTAGGATGTTCTATACCAATCCTTTATGATGAAATAATCTCCTCACGTTACATCCAGAAATGTCAAAGTTGCTTATTTCTTCAATTACCCATAGCAATATTTCCATTACAAGATATGCAGAGAAGATTGTATAATAATATCAAACTATTTATAGAAACATTTCCTATGAATCTCTGCTCTCCTTCAGTTGTTTATGTATTTAATAGAGATTTGTTTTTATATCTATATGAGTTTTTCTGTTTCTAAGTTGACATCAGTTGAAGATGTTGCACTTTATTTTTCATATGGAACAAATTTAAAGACTGATTAACATTAGCATTGAAAAACTAAAGGTAAGTAACTTTTGTAAATGTAAAAGATGTGCTTAATCTGGTTTCAAGTATCATAATTTTCTGATGTTACAGCTATATCAGATGCTAAAAGGTATTATAACACATTTAAGACCTACTTATTTACTATGAAGTAGTATATAATATATGCCAAAATGTTTTATTCTTTATCTTATGTAATTTATGCATTATTTCTTCATTAATATTTCTTGGAAATTCCACATTTAATAAAATATTCCCATTACACAAAATTTAGTCATCTGTATAAAGATTTGGTTATGTGGATTTGTTTTGTTTTGGTTTTTGGACACACAGCCTGCCCTGGTCTTCTAAATGTGGGGGGTACTATTGGCATGTACCAGCCAGCCTGCAGGTCCTGTGGATTTATATGGGAATAAATACAAGTAGATTTTTTTTTTTTTTTTGCTCCAAATGCCTTCAGGGCAGGTTTGGCTGGCTTGAGCTGTGGGGATCGAACCACAACAACCTGAGCCTAACTGCTTTGTTGAAGCAGCCACTTAAAGAACTGAGCTACAAGGCAGGACCCCCAAATACAAGTAGATATTGAAAACATGTTTTAAGATTTACTTTAAAAAATTATTCTAAATATTGACTTTCTTTTCCAAAGATAAAAATCTTTTTATACACAGATACTGAAAATACTCAGTTTGTCTGTACGTAGTGACTCCCAACTCTACAGTTCTTATCTCCATCCTCCCTGTTCTACAGTCCTTAAAAAAGTTTGTAATGTGTGCTTTAAAAAGGCAACCCTATCAGTAATAACATGAAACCATATAAATTACTGTTTTTGTAGATCAAAACAGTCACACTTCAGCAGATTTTGCAGCTCACTTTAACAGCTAAACTTGTGCTGCATTTACTATATGCCAAACATGCATGTGGTGTGTATGTGAATCCCTTTAGCAAGTATACCAACTCTGTGAATCAGCACTGTTATTAACACCTAGATGGGCTCATGGTGGAACCAGTCTGCTTGCCTCCAGCATCTTGGCCCTACTCTTAGCTGCCTCTGCAGGACAGCTAAGTCCGCTGCTCTGCTGCCCGTTTGTGCAGTGTTGCTCTCTATTGCAAAAAGTGCATTATGTAACCAGCTTACTTTTTATTCTTTTAGGGCTTCCTCTCGTGCATTTCTACACGTTCATGTGTGTACCAACAGAAAATGTATTTTGTCCTTTTTATTCTTTTTCCTATAGAATGTCTTATTTTCATTTCTTTCTTCATTTAATCTTTCATTTCTAGAATGGTCTGACCCACATAGCCCTACACCTTTATTAATTTACTATACTTAGACAGCTGTTCATGTTAATACATAGAAATTAATTAAGTCATTTTGACTGTTGCATGATATTCCATAATATGGGTGATAGGTATACCCTACTTCACTTAATTACCTTATTATCAGTTTGAATTCCACCCCCATTTTTTGCTATTGTAATGCATATTGCAATGAATGCCCTTTCTCCTGCTTCTATACTGTTTCTCTAAGATAGTTCCCAAGAAATGGGTAATAATAAGTTAAAGTCTGTGGACATTAAAAAATTGGTCAAGTGTCCTTGGCTCTCTAAAAAAAATACTCATTCTCATTAACTCTGTATGAAGAATTGATTTAAATTTGTAACCCTTATTTTTGCCACTTTGATAGGTTAAAAAAATACTACCTTATAGTTAAATTTGTATGTCTTTTATTATTAGTGAGCCCTTCACATTTTATCTTCCCAAATTGCCTATTTTTGTGTTTTTCTATTAAGTAGTCTTTCTCTTATTGATTTGTAGTTCTTTGTGTTCTGGATATTCTCTTCTAGTTGGTATATTACAAATACGTTCTCTTTGTCACTTAGTTAACTTGTGTATTTTATTTCATATGTCTTAAATTTTTCAGATATTTTGTCAGATATGTTTGTATGTCATTCTTAACATTTCCCTTATATTTTAAGACTACCTTTTTACTCCATGATTTTAAATATATGCACTTTTATTGTATTCTAATGTTTTGCTAGTTTTGTTTTTGATGTTTACTGCTTTAACCTACCCAAACTTTACCTTTTTGACTACTTGTTAGGTAGAGATTAACTGTATTATTTAAGTCAGTTGGCATAGCATCATTTATTTAAAAACAAACTAGTCTTGCCTCCACTGACTTAAGACACGTGTTACATACTTGATTCTTAGAAACTTATGTACTGAATTTTGCACTCCCAATTCTGAGATATATTTTTTTGCCTAAGCACCAGAATTTTAAACTTCAGAACATTATAGCCTCTGTCACTGTCCATTTTCTTTTTCTTTCTTCCTCTCTATTTTTCTTTAAGTAGAATTTTGTTTAATTTTTATTCCTCTTTTTTCAGATAAACTTTAGACTTGATATTCAAATTTTATTTTTAAAAATCCTGTATTTTTATCATAAATTCATTTCATATATCAATGTATATATTGGAGAATTTTTTAAAAATTATCTCTTTATGAATTAATATATCTCTTCATTTATTTGTGTCACCTTCTGTGTCCTTTGTTTTTAAAATGTTTCTTCACCTCCTCCTAAGTTTCTTCAAAATATTTAATAATGTTTATTCCTATTGTAATGGAATTTTAAGAATATTACATAGTTTCTACATTTGTCTATTATTATGATATGTTTCTAAATGTCCCTATAAGCCTCAGTTGTCTCAGGGTGGCCTTCTAGAGTTTGTGATTGATTCATGGTCCAGTGCTGGGATTATGGGTGTGGGTGCTACACCTGCCCTGGGGCGGGTGGCCTGCATACAGTATAAGGGAGGGAAAGAGGCTTGCTCTCTGCTGCTCTTCCCTTTTGCTCTTGTTGATTTTGCTGTTTTTTGCTGCCATGAACTGGTGCCCTTTTCTATGTGCCACCCTGCCTTGAAGCCAGCCTACTATGGACTGAAACCTCCACAGAGTGAGCTAAATAAACCATTCCTTCCTTAATTTTGAGTGTCTAGTATTTTGTCTGAACAACAAGGAAGAGTAACCAGGACACCTGTTTACCTTTCTTCTAGGAGTTTTTCTTTGAATTTTCTTAGGATTTTTAGAATACTGTTCAATAGTAGTAGGGATAATAGGTATCTTTTTTTATTTTTCCAGTTGTTAAGCAGAATAGTTCTAATGTTTTATGGTTAATTTCGAAACCTGCTGGGATTTATGGTAAATGCTCTTTTAAAGTGAAGGAAGCCTCATTCTTTTTCATATGTGTTGATAGACATTATTTAAAAGGAGGCAGGGATCCACTGAGATGATAAAATGACTTTCTCTTTTACTCTTCAAATGTAAAATATTACATTATTAGATTCCCTATTTATGAACAAACCATCCTTGCACTCCTGACATAAAACACACTTGTCCCTGATGTTACATAACAAGGGACTTTGCATTTTATTTATAATTTTCACAGCTGAGATTTCTCTTTAGAGATATTTTCTGATATTCTTTGATTCTTGGCAGCTCTACATAAACTCTTTCATTCTTTACTTTCCTGTGATACTGACCCTTTTGAAGGTTGTGCAAGGCTTTATTAACTTTTTGCCATTTAAGCATCAAGGTGTTCAAATGCAGGTTCCCTCAAATATTTAAGTGTCTTTTCACTTATAGCTTTCCAGAGGAAAGATACTAGTTTCCCCTTGCATTTTTGCTTTCCCTCCTCTCAGAATATAAATGGGCAGACAGCATAAATTTTTGTTGAAGCATCATGCTATATCTTAATACATTATCCCTTTTCAATTAGAAAATGGAAACTTTTTTTTCTTTCTTCTTTGTATATTGAAGCTATAGTTTGTTAGTCCCAGTTTATACCAAATGTTTCCCTAAAGTAGATATGTACTATTTTGTAGTGAGAAATACTGGGTTTGGTGATGGCAAGAATGTATAGTTTTTATGCAGGTATATTGCTCACTGCAAATCAGAAATCTTCATGTAAATTTTTTCTCCTGAGATACTGTGTAACTTTCTTAATATAGCCCATCAAATAGCTACCATACAATATAAATGGAGCTTATTTATAGTCCATTATGTCTTGGAAGCATCATAGATTAGCAACCATGGGTCCTAGGATTTTAGTCTCCATCCTGCACTGCCAAATCAAGCTATATGTTACTTAATTCTCAGTTTCTACACTATCTGTGGTACACATTAAACTGGATAATTTCTAGCGGAGCTTCTGTTTAAATATTTTTTTCATTCTGCTTCTATGTGTTCCTTCACCATTATTTTTGGGCTCAGGAATTTTCAGGATTCTCAAATCTACACAAAACTATGTATTTTTAATTGTTACGGTCATCAATTTGTTTTCTTGTTTACTTACATGGTTGAGATTCTAAATACATCTGCTTTTTAGCTAATTTCTTTTTTGCTGCTCACGAGTTTACTTCTAAAATTGTTTGTTATAGAACATTTTAAAATTCTAGAAAAACACAAAAAGGAAGTAAAAACTATCCAGAATTCTACAACCAGACTATTAACATTGTTTTTTCATTAATAGTATTTCTGTTTTTAAAATTTTTATACTTTTTCACAGAATATTGTTTCTAATTTCTCTCAAATTATATAATTTAATTTTACTTTATTACTTTTAAATGTGGCTGACATCTTTTAATAAGACATCTTTTTTTTTAATAAGACATCTTTTTTTTTCCATAATTTTGTTGAGAAACAAATAGCAGTGAGACAGTTTCAAACCTAATTGGTAGGACAGTTTCAATTAACACATTGCATACATTCTTCCTAGTGATTAATTGCTGTACAAGATGTGGACTTGATATCCTATTTACAAACACCATTAGAACAAATCCCTCTATTCATTAAGAGAAT
>NW_004524661.1:1954153-1974933 GCF_000260255.1 Octodon degus | reverse complement strand
TACCTTTCTATTTGTATTTCTTCTTTTGAGTTCTTATACTAGGGAAACTATACAATATTTACACATGTGTGTCTGGTTTATTTCACTTATGAGTATTATGTTCAAGTGGCATCCACTTCAATATAAAGGCTTCGAATTTATCATTCTTTATAGCTGAATAATCCTCCATTGTGTAAAAATACCACATCTTTTTCAACCATTCCTCAGGTGATGGGCATCTTGGTTGTTTCCAAGATTTGGCTAATAAGATATCTTTTAATAAGAATCTTTGACACTTTTTTGAATAGATTCCCAGATACAGAATTTCTATGTTTAAGTTCCTAACAAATTCTAAATACTAAATAAATATGCATAGAGTGAAAGTTTGAATAAAACATTGCTAATTTGTTTTCTGGGAGGGTGTATTAATTTATAATTTTAACAGTAGTTTCTGAGAATGTCTGTCCTTTCTCTTTCCATGTTGGTAGCATGAAATATTGACATTAGAGAAAAGCGTTTTCTAATTTTATGGACAAAATGTGATATCTTAATTTTTTTCCTTATGACAGTTACACATTTCTCATGTTTATGGTTGTATCTATGTGTGTGTTCTGAGTTTCTTGCCTTCTACCCATTCCCACTTTTCACGACCTATATGCCAATTGTTAATAGCTGTGCTGGCTTTTAGCTCATTATGAAGGTGTTGCTGTGTAATTTATAGCTTTATCTAACTCTTGATAGAAAAAGTTCCAACATACAGGTCAGCAAGAGACCTAAACAGCCTATGTACATCAGATAGGACTTTACTTATCCTAATTCTGCTTTCCTAAGTCATGTTCTGTAGTTAAGAAATACTTATCTCCCAGCCAACTCTTACTATTATCTTTGAACTTCCCTCAGTGCTCGCCTCCTTCCTGGCAGGTCATCACTTTGCTCTTTCCTGAGAGCTTGTTTGCCGCTTCAGACAGACTTGAGCCACAGGATGTTGGTTCCTTAAGTCTGATCCCTGAATATTAAAACCTAGCCTCTTCATTTGTGATATTAACTAGTTGTACACTCACGACACCAGGCTTGTTGATCTCAGCTCCTTGTGTATCGTAATTCAAAATAGGACAGAATCAGCCTCACTTATGAGTCAAGAACTGGTTAGTCATGAAGAAAACCACATGGCTTTGTTCCCTTTTCCATTGTGTCTCCTAATTGTTTCTTACGTTTATGATTCACTATATCTATATCTATATATATCACATCTTGATCATTTCTCCTATAATTCTTCTAACTTGAAGCTCTTGGGACCATTTTACCAAACATTTATGAAATTAGTAACTAATCTGCTTTCTGGTGAGACTGCTTGACATACTTGATACTTAGAAACCAGTGTAGCTAAAAAAAAAAAAAGTCCTGCTTTTTCATGTTCAGTCCTGGCAAACAGATTACATCTTGTAAGGGAGACTGACAAGAAGTATTGAGATGCTGAAGTCTAGTACATACTCCCCTCTTAAACCTGGAAAACTGTTTGCCCTTAGGAGACATCCTTTTTGCATTTGCCTGAAGGTGCTGAAAAGGCCCAGGTGAAGCCTTGATCTCTAACACGTACAATTTACAGAAGCGCCTCTCCTCTCAAGCACAGAGAGATCCAAAAAGCTGTCCATAAAACCTTTCCTTTGTAATCCAAAGTGACATTAAGCAGCGACTAGCAATACAATCTGTTGAGTGTGGATACCTTTGCTCGTGTTTGTTCTTACCAGTGAATTTAAATATGAAGCCGAAAGTGGAGAAGTGATTGTATTTCGATAGATTAGCATGTACCTTTGTGTGTGTGTGTGTGTGTGTGTGTGTGTGTGTGTGTGTATTTTGGGGAAGGGTCTACAGGAAGTTCATGTTCTCACTACTAGATCATCCGCCTGTTACAGCCTCCCAAGAGCTGGGATTATAGGCACGTGCCACCACACCCAGTCTCAATTGCCATCTCAGTGTACCCCGTGGGTGCGGCCGGCACTGCAGGCCACGGGATTGAACTTCTAGCCCCTGTGCCTGCTTGCAGGTGCTTTAATCAGCTAAGTTATTTGGCCAGCCCCACATTTTTTTTTTTTTTTAATAAAAGAAGACAGTTTATTTGAAGGTGAGGGGAAGAGGAAAGAGAGGGAGATAGCTTACTCTGGGCGAGTAGGAAGTATTCAAAAGGGAAATAGTCCTAACATTTTTTCATTGCAATGTTACCTCACTCCTAAACAACCAAAACTAGTATATCAGTTACATGAAGAAACAACCTTCTGATACATCTTGAAAGTTTAATTTCAGACTTTCCACAGGTTCACGTTGTATACAAATTTAAACTAAAAATGCCAGTTTTCCCCGAAGAGCTGGCCTGGGTTTCTCTATAGCAGTGGTGACAAACCTATGGCATGTGTGCTGCAGCCGGCTGGTTTTTATTATTGAAAGCTCTGAAAGATTTGCCATCACTGCTGTATGGTATTTTAAGCCTCACAAGCCATTATTAAAATTCTCATGCACCTGAAAATTAGGGGCCCATATTCCCTAGCCTTCTCCAAAATCATTGTATCTCCCCTCCAAAAAACAGTAGAAAAAAATTTACCTCCTAAGTAAGGTCAGTTGGCATAAAAGGGAACCAACACTCATTCTATGTATTAAGACCTATTCAGAGCCTAATTTCAGTATATTGATTCTGGGCTTTAGAGGAAAAAAAAATCAGCATCATTCACTCACCTTCTTACCCCTTTCTGTTATTAGAGATTATCAGGGACAACGTATTGGAGTTAATCTCAAACTTATTGTAAATGAAAGTTGAGGGTCACACACTTATGAAAGGACGAAATACTTTTTTTTTCTTTTGTTCACCTAAAGCTCTGAATTTGATATAGTATAAAGCACTTTAGGATTTAGATTTTTCTTTTTTCATGTATAAATTAAATACCAGGTCATTTTTATTAGACATGTTTGTTTCCAAAACATAGCCAGTGAGCAGATGAAGAAAACCTTGCTAATACTCACATGCTTGTGCTCTAGAATTGGGATCAAAGTTGTTGCCATGAAAGAGTTTTAATCTTCAGGGTTGCCAGAGGCTTCAGGCACTTCCCTAACAGTCCAATAGTGACTATAACAGTGCGCACTTTTAAAAACTTGTTCCTCCCCTCTGGCATAAATTCATCTTGTCAAGAGACAGAGAGCTCAGAAACACTGCTGTCTTGGAAGCAATGCCCTAGAAACTTAGTTTCCTAACAGGGTTCTGCAGCTCTTGAAACTTGGTCACCTTTCACCTGAGTCTCTGCTATGTTTTGCAAATGAGGAGCTGGTGTGAAAAATATGCAGCTCGAAGCTGGCAAAGTTATAAGTGAGTAAAGCTTGTAGTGTTAAGATCATAGCCCCAAATTACTTAAGGGCTTCTGCTAACATGGAAATAAACTCTTTACTATGGAGAGATTGGCTATTCAGATAGATTTTTTATGAAGGAAATAAATATTTCAACATGCAAACACTACCCAAGTGGGTAGGGATGCTTCAAAACAAGGTCAGAGGTCAGGATTTTTCTGTTTGTTTTTTGGGATGGCTCCAAGTTTAAAAGTATTCCATGTTACTACCTACCCCGAGCCTCATATGGTAAAGTAATTACTGCTAGCTCGTGCAATATATGTACATTCATTTTATTTCCAAAGATCCTGAGATTTCTCTCTGCATTTTTTGTGGTCCTCATTATAAAAAGTATATCATGAGGAATGATGATTTTCTCCACCATAAGTGTAAAAAGTCAAGCTAAGAACATATATTTAATGGCTTGACTTTTTTAGCAAGCTTAATTTTGGAGAAATAAAATAATAAATAAGACTAGAATCTGTTGGAGTTTTTTTTTTTTTTTTCTTTAGAGAATAATGCAGTTCATTTTCATAGTTTGCCTTTAAAACATGCAACAGCCCCCGAGGGTATTAGATAATATTTAGAGGAGATGCTGACCTGGTGGTCAGCCAGGCTGAGTGTACAGGGGCCCAGGATGTCTGCAGGCGAGCCTCAGGATGCCTGGCACACATTGTTCTGAAGTGCATACACGGACTCTCGGTGGAATGTGACTTTGGTGACTTTGGGATTGCTACATAAGGTTTAGAGGTTTTTTAAAACCCCTTTTTGTCTGCCTTCAAGTAGGGAAAATAATTATTTTCTGGGCAGTTAATTAGCAGGCACAAAAAAAATCCCACCAAAAAGTGCTAAACTCAGGCCGCTGCAAGAACCAGCAGGCCATGTCATGACTGAAACAGGCAGGGTATGATATGGTAGAGAGCTGGCAGGCAAGGAAGAACTGTGAAGCACACCTCAGGCTACAAGGACTAGCCAGTACTTGGCTCCAGCCAGCTGCCACCACCAAGGAATGGAAGTCCAGTGTTTTAGACTGCTCAGCTATTTTCATCCAGCAGGAAGCCAGGAATCTGTAGTTCTAAATAAGATGTACTTATAGTAACACATGGGTAATGAATTTGAGGGTTAGGTTTGGCCTTTAGAGCATAAGTCTGTGACTTCAGCTTTCAGAAATTGGTAAAAGGCAATGTCGTCCCCATTCTGCAAGGGAGGTGCTGTACAGTCCGATGCATTCTGAACAATTATAAAAAACAAAGTCACCCTAAAATTAAGGGCATCTTGTTTTAGCCATTTCTTTTTAGTGACATAAACCTTATGCTAAGACTTTTAAGGGAATAGAAAAGTTTATAAGGCAAAGTCCCCCTCAGCTTGCTTTTCTTACTGACTTTTGACCTTTCACAAAGTGATTTTCTACACTGGTCTCCCTCAGTCCATCGGCTTTTGGGGTGTGGGTATTTTAAGTGTGTATCTGAGGCTGGACAGTATTGTTATTTGCTTCCCCTGAGCTCCAAGGCATCAGCAGAAGAGAGTTAGCTCTTCAGTCAAGGGGAGAAACCATCACTTTAATGTGCAGTTTGAACTAATGTCTGGTTTCATACTGACCAGGTAGACAGAAGACTTTTACTAAGTCGGTGATACTGTAATATGATTATTTTAGTATTGATTCTTTTGGTTTCTTTTGGGTTGTCTAGCTGTCACCTTTTCTCTTGGCATCTGAGTTTCTTGGGCAGAGAATGTTATGATAGAAATGCAGTTGTTTTCCAGGACAGAGAGGTGCAGTGGTGAGTAGCAAAATTACAGTGTGTCCTCAGCTGCCATTGATGTCCTTCCAAATAGGTAAAGTTGAGTTTAAAACCTGCCATTAATTCCTGGCCTCTGGCAAGTGTGGTACAAGGTTGCCTGTTTGTTCCAGTGTGTATAAAGAGGGGCAAAAAGGGGAGAGGGAGAAGGGTGGCAATTAGTCAATGACATTTATGACCCATTTATAAAATACAAATGAAATAATTGGTTACAAAAGCATGACAAGCCTTTACTTGTCTTTTACAAACATGTTCTCAACACATTGTGAAACTTTATGAACCCTCTTTGCAGAAGGCGAATAGCAAGCCTGTCTGAAAAGACCAAGCCAAGACTTGGGAATTGCTCTGTTTTAGCAGAGATGGTCTCTTTAGTTTTTTAAATTCTTAAACACTTCAGACCACTAATCTAAAATGGCTGAGTGGAATTAGGCTTTATTTTCTATACTACTGAGCAAAATTCAGCAAACTAAACTCTGTTGGTTTGGTTTAGAGAGAAGAATTATGGTGAAAATATTTCCATCATGCCTTCCTCCTCTGAATCTTCTTTGCTTAGTGGTAGAGTCTATCAGATAGACTATTCTGATTTTGAAATAAGTACATCATTCTGACAGTCCACCGTCATTCTGTTTGAAACGAAGCCATGGTCACCAAATGCTTGAAATTCATTTTAGTTAAAAATGGGTTTGAAATAGGAAAGGAACAAGTAGGACTGGATATTACCTAGCAAGTCTAGGTTCAGGTTTGCCCAGAGAATTCCGTTTAGGATTTCAGTTTCCCATGTAGCAGTCTGACTGGCAATATGGTATCCCCCTGCCCCTTTGTGAGGACTGGCCATGTGTCGCCTTCCTGGTGAACCAGTGCTGAATGTCTCGATCACTCTGCTGAGCCTTTCTATGGCACACAGGAAGGGTAGGTCGTGAATATGTGATCAGTGCCACACGCTGTTGTCTTCTGCTAAAAATACAGACAGGGTGTTCTGATCTCCGAGTTGAGAACTGATTTCTGATTTCAGCCTAGACAGGCCTGTTTAAAACTATAATCAAGCTAATTGTATTGCCCTGGAAATCTAATTTCCAATTTAGAGTTTGGCTATATAATCTCTGGTTGAGTATGTCTACTCTTCATGAAATCCAGTCTGTCACTAAGCTCCACAATAGATTTCTTGCCTGTGTCTAAGCTGAGCTGAACTGTGTCTTTAGGCTGAGCTGTAGAGACATTAAATCACTGGGTAAATGAAGATTGCATTGTTATGTCACTCTGTCTTTTTGAAAGACCAACTCAAATTCTGACTGCTGTAGCTTTGATCCTTTTCATTTAATTCTAAGTACACTTGTTATTATAGTAACTGTTGTTTGTATGTTATTTTAGCTTTTTATTTAAGTAGCTATTTAGCAATTTAAATGAAAATGTAATTAGGTTACATCTGTTTTACATGCATGTAATACCACGCAGATGTAAACTTCTATTAAAGCCATATTTCTGTTTGGCAAGAAAAGGCAAAAACAAAATTGCACCAATCATCTTACTCTTTAAATTAAAAAAAAAACACTATATACCAAGCACTGTGCCATTATTTATGGTGCTAAGGGTAAGGATGGCTCACTGTTATGTTTTGAAAAGTAAAAAAAACAGAGTAAAAGTAAAAAATACAAGCCCATCCTTTTGATATACCTAACACTGTTCTTAAAATGGCAGTAGAGCCTCCGCATGCTGTGGGTTTTCACGCAGGGGTGTGCCCATCTCTGCATCCGGGACACTGGCCCTTGTGCCCCCATAGACTGGGGAGAGTCAGGCAGCAGCCAGGATTCTAACCTAGCTCTGCTTTGCACTGACTTTGCCAAGAAACCACCATACCCTTCTCTATTATTTGAAACCAAACGCAACAACAAAATCACTCAAGAGTAATATTAGCCCAACTTGCCTGGTAGGCTTTTGTGAGGATCAAGGGAGATAGTGAGTGCACGGGTACTTTGAAAAGTATGAAGTGTGTTAGAGACTAGTACACGTCTGAAAGCAGCATGAACAGCAAGTACCCGGGTACTCCCACATTTTTGCGTGTTCAATGGGGATTGAACTCAGAAAATTAGTTCTCCTACTTAGGGAACCATTGCCTCCCTCAGAGCCCATTAATGGGATTTATAAAACATCGTTTCAGACCAAGTCATTTATCTTATTTGCTAATGAGACACAAAATTTGGACTCTCTGGAACCAGGTAACATTTTAAGAGTTGCCCATTTGTTTCATACATGTTCAGCTTTTCAATGCAGTCATTTTAATGGCGGCTTTTATAGCATCAATAAAAATATTTTCATATAATTCTTCCTTGTAAATATGGTTAAACTTTTAGCTTTCTGCTACTTGGTGACCTGTTAAATACGTTAATGTACTTTCAAATTGCTTGTTCACTGCCAAAACAACACGAAGTAAGGAGGAGCCAGCTTTCTGGCACATCGCTCTGTTACCTTGGGGCCTCATACTGAGAGATGTAGAAAACATTCCAGCAGAGTTTACAACACTGTAGATTTTCAGGGTTTCTCCCTCTCTGATTCTGAAAGAGGGGACATGGGTATAGTTCTTATATCTCTTTCATACCGGTTTTAGAAGCTAGTATTTTAGATGCCAAGCAAAGGAAGCTACCTACCCACATCATAATGCATTAGCCATTTATTGTACTGCTTTTGTACCAATCGGTATTTTTAAATGCTTCCATGCTATCTCATTTGTCCTTAATGGAAAAATCATGGGATAGATACTGTTGTTATTACCTATTTTCCTGATGAAGAAATTGAAGCCCAGAGAAATAAAAAAAAAAAAAATCTTCCCCAGGGCAGTATAACTAGTAAGTGCTAGAGCTTGGGTGTCAGCCCTGGCAGTCTGGTGTAGATTTTTACCCATCATCTTTTGCCATACCCAATTTTGTTGTTGCTCTTTCTTTCTTTATGTTGGTTTGTCATCTGCATCAAATGTCCATGATATGGATGGAAGCTTCTGATGCTCCTATTTTTACCCTTTCCTTTTTCCCAATTTAGGAGACCATGGTTAGGAGACCTACATTCCATAGCAATGAGAAGACCTAGAGTTCATGGTGCTCAGAGTTTAGTTTTGGAGGTGCGGGGTGGTGGTGGTGGTAGGAGGTGGTGGTGGTGGTGGTGGTAGGAGAGAGAAGATGCCAAGGAGGAGTTCATTTGCTACAAAGACATGTTAATAAAGATTTGGCAGTGTTTCTTGAGAACACAGAGAGAAAGTAATCAAGTTCAGTGTAGCCTCCTTTGACCTGGGCAGGCAGGAATGTACTGGATTGTGAGTGGCAAAAGTGGAAGGTAGCATTTAGGCTTCCAGAAGAGAAGGAGCAGAGATGTGGAGGAAAGAAAATACAGTGGTGAGGCAAGAGATGGTGCAATCTTCAACTTTGGTGGGGCAGAGAGAACACAGCAGGAGATAGAAGGGTACTGCGATGACATGATGGGGTGATAGGATTTGATAGCAGATTAGGAGTAGGAAGGGAGAAAGAAGACTCCAGGAAGATAGGGAGATCTCTAGCTCAGTTGTCTAGAAGTGTTAATCCTTAAAAACAACTCAGATCCAGGAAACTGAGGCAGGTAGAAAATAAAGATATGGACCTGCCTTCATATATTTATTTAGTGCAATGACTTTCAGCAAGTCACTTGTTTAAGCCCTAGTTTCCTCATTTGTAACATAGGAATAAGTTGAATACTTCTCTCATTATTAGAGATAAGTTAATATCTGTAGAGTCCTTAGCACAGTGCCTCATAGCACTTTGAGTAGGCTTTTATCCTCATTTTATAGTTGAGATCTCCACAGTTGGGTGGGCTGAGTAATTTTCCACAGTTCTTTCTCTGGCAGTGAGGTCTTGTAGGCATGCGTAGAGCTCCAGATTCATGCTTGCAGGAGTCTCTGCCTTGCTCAGGTTGTGCCACCTCACTGCCCTCCCCCCAGCCAGTGTCAGGCTGAGCCTTACTGTAGAGTCACTCTGACCTGCCTCCTGGGGTGGTACATGTAGTAGAGGTGAGCAGTCTCTTCTCCTGTCTGTGTGGTCTTGTATTGAGCACATCTTACATATCTAGCATGCTGTTACACACTCTAGCTACATTTCTAATGACTGAACATAGGCTTTCATTTTTCTCCCTTTACTGTCTTCCTTACAAAAATAGACATCGATTTTTCCCAGAGTCCTTTTGGACACACAAGAGGGAGTTGTACCCTTTTGTGCGTGCCCTGTAGAATTTTCATGACAGTATAAAGTGTATTTTTGATGACTTGCCACCACACGAAGGCCACCAAAACAGGCCCTCTTCTGTAACCCATGTCTCAGTGTGTGTTCTTATTTCCCTCCCCTTGAAGTGTCCAGGTTCAGCTGTGAAGTGGGTGATACACTGTTAAGTCCATATCATGGTGCTTGGGGAACAACAAGGAAGACTTGTGACTCGTACACACAGTTAGCTGTCAAGCTGACTGAGTTTATGGTGTGACAGCTCTGCTGCATGGATGAAGTACATAAGTATCACCATGATGGCAGGAGACCCAGGGACACAGTATCAGATCATGTTTCACCAGGAGAACAAGATTGATTTACTGTGTTACATGAGGGTGAAGTGGACCCGACACCATTGCACCACATGCTTTTTTATTCCCTTGTCTGCTAAGTATGCAAGTACAAACAGTTTTAACACAATTTTTTACCTAGAAAGGAGCCTGGGGCTGCATCCAAGTACATTTAACATATGAAAATTGAGCTGCTTTGAACTTGTATGTTTTTGATAACTGCTTGGTATGCTTCCTGGAGGATCACCTGTAGGCTTTTCTTTCCAAATCCTAATCCCTTTGATTGAGTGCCAGGACAGATAGCTCTCATTGAATAGCTCCAGTCTCATAATTCTTCCTTCATTCAGAGTTGAAAGGGAGCAGCTCCAGATTCAATAGGCAAATCCTCAGATTTAGCTAAAGCAATTCAAACACTTTAAAACTGAAATTGTTTTGTTCTAAAATAAGGTTCATATGGGCTACCGAATGTTTACACAAGTGAGTTGCTGCCAGGGACTGCGCGAGGGAGAAGAAAAACCACACTTTTCTTCCCCTCCTTCTCCCCCATTGCTTTCCTCCTGCTGTCCCTGAGACCAGGAAGGATGGAAAGGACAACTTGGAGGGAAGTTTCAAAACAACCGAGCATGATCATTTTAAACATGGCCATAAGAACATGCCTAACTCTTGTTCTTTTTCCTCCATGCTGCCAGCCTAAACATTCCTGTCCTCTCCTCCCAGCCCCCTTTCAGAGGAAGGAAAACAACCGTGTTCTTTTTATCTTTACAAATGTGCCTGGTGGGGACGAATCTAAACCAGTTCAAGATGCTTTGATTTAAAACTGCAGAGGAGCGGAAGGTGCTGCAGAATTAGAAATCAAGTGCCATGTGGGCCGCGTTGCCATCCTGCTCGGAGCTGACTGCCTCTTTTTGTTTGTTTGTTTTCTTGGGAGCTCTTTTTGTTGGGGGGGGGGCAGCTGCCTGGATTTCTGCCGAGATCTCTGTTTCAGGTCTTTTCAAAGATCGTGTTTACTAAAAGATGCTCCCTTTCTACAGAACATCCTGTGTCTGTCCTATTTGGCCAGATAGCACCTCTGTTGAGAAAAGCCATCTGCTTTCTCTTTGTGCCTGGTGCCCCATTTCAGAAGGAAGCCTGAAAAGCCATTTCCATGTTCTGTGTAGGATTGGGCCTGCAGTGCTTATCAGGTGGATGTCCCCTCCTGAGTGAACAACTCCTGCCTTCCTCTTGGCCACCAGCTGGAGAGAACTGGGACCTATTATTATGGTATTGGAGAGCCAGTGCCTCACTTAGGGGTGACTTGAAGCAAGACTAGAACATTTATTTCCCCCACTCCCTGCCACTAGTTTCTTACTTATAAAATGGGGCTACTTTACTAGTCATTGGTACCACACCTTTGTAAAGAGCATAGTGTATTATTAAATGAATGCAGCTGTATGCTCATGTAAGAGATTCAAGACTAGAATCTACCCCGTTAGGGAGGATACAGAGTGGTTCCCAGGGATCCATACAGACACACGATGTAGCTGTCTCTGCTTTGACTAAACATTTTATCTAGGTCTATACTCAGCTGGATTTAACCCTGGTTAGCTTGTAAATTTTGATCCATTGATAGTATAAGTTTATTAACAGCCTTGTTCATTAGATCCTTCCCCTGTTTCTCCTTTTCTGTTTCTATCCCCGGAAGGTTTTTATGACATAATAATCATAATTTTAAAATGCCTTCAATAATGCTTAAAAACAGTGCTTGATTTTAATGGTGCTGCTTAAACCGTAGAAGGACTGTATCTATATTACTGTCGATTCTTACAACAATACTTTGGAATGAAAGTAGAAAGTTTATGACACATTTTATTATATTCTTAAATGTGAAAGAGGATTCTAATTTAAAAATAAGTGGCTATACTTTTTAATTCTTATTTAGCCTCTGTAGCTATTTTAATATCCCTTTTATGGTCAACTGGCTGATGTTTTAAAACAAGTTCTTCAGGGACTCTATGCCCATTAGTCCCTGGCAATAAAACCTGAACTTTACTAAAATAAAACATGATGCCATAGAGCAATTAAGAGGAGAATTTTCAGAGATGACTGTGAATATGAAATACTGTGATTTATATTATTAATGGATTTGGGGAAAACCAGCCTACCTCTTTCAAGCTCAACTATATGTATTTGAGGGTTTTTATATTTTTAATTTATTTCTTTGTTTCTCTCAAGGCAATATAGAGCTCCACACCAGGCTCTTAAGGTACACCAGTCCTCCTTTCATAGCTTGCTATTGCTGAATATGAGCCTTTATTTTTTTTATTTTATACGGAAAATGGGGTGATGTCACTTAGGAAAGCATTTTTCCCAAAAGTGGTTTTGGGAAGCAGAATCTGGTGAAGTGTTATTTAAAAGCGATAACATAGTCAGGCTGTGCTTTGTGCTTTAAATAATTGTAGGATTTACAGGCTGAACCCCTAACCTGTTGAGTTTTATGGAAGGACAAAGTACAGGGATTCATTTTATCATAGTTTCTTTAAAAGTTAGAAACACAGTTGACAATTATTTCTCTAAAGTTACAATAAGTTCTTTGTCTTTATTAAGCTTAGTTTGTAATAATATAGGAGTGCTACAATTTAGTAGTTATTTAATTTGCAAATGGGATTGGCCTCTATAACCTCTGAAGGAAGGAGTAACTTTTAATGCTTTAAAACTTTCACTGACTCTCAATTGCCAGCTATGGGATACAGTCATGTTTTAAAAAAGCTTTCAATCCATTTCAGCCTCATTTTCTGTTTCCTCTACTAACCACAGCTTCCCCACTCCTCTCCATACAGATCTGCTCCAGGACGCTTATTGCTCCCCTAAACTTCGCAGATACTATGTATGTTTCTAAGTGCCCTAGCCCCTGCTCATGTTACCTCATGGTGTTCTCCCAGATTGTATCTTCTTTTGCCTCCAATTCAGATGCTTCTTGTAAGTGACCTTTTGACCCAGTATCCAAAGCTTTCTCAAGTATACTACGTAGGAAACAGCCTGTGAAGCTGTGTGCCAAGCCCAGCTGGATCTTTCTGCAGGAATCCAGAAGACTAGCCCTCCACTGTCCTCTGTGACACTGTTTACACTTACCTCGTGTGCATATATAGGTTTGTCTTATTCACCTATGAGTCTCTTTAGGGCAGAAGTTATTTATATTACCTTTGTATCCCAAACTGCCACAAAAGACATACAGAGAGACTATAAATTGAACACATGAATGAATGGTTTCTAGCCCTTATAAGTGCTGAGAAAAGTTTGACATAAGACGTTGAGTAAATAGAAGCTCTTTTCCAAGTCATCAGTCAATCCACAGGATGCCACTGAGGAAACCTCAGGATAGAGCGGGTGAGCACTATACTGAGAGACCATTGGGAGCTGACCAGAAACCCAGGTCTAGAAACTTGATCTTCAGTTTCACAGCCAGGTGCCTGGCAACTGCGCTAGTGTTATTCTGGCAGGCACACATTGTTACCTACTCAGCAGCCAATCCCTAGCCTCACCCTGCCTTCTTCACTTGTGCTAACAGAATCTGATTTTTGTTCAATTTGTAGGCAGCTTGATTTCAGGGGCTATGGGCCCTTCTGCCAGCCAAGGTGGAAAATCATAGTTGGATTAAGCCCAGCCGTGCTATTTTTATTTCTCTTTGCTAGATGCTCACTTTCCCAGTTTCCCTTGACAAGTGTGTGTATATTGGGGCCAGGGTAGGGGGAGGATGGCTGCTGACAACTTCTGACCTGTGCAACAAAATGCAAAGACTGCTAGAGAGCTTCTGGGAAGGATTTTTCTCCTAGTAAAAGTCAGAGCTTCATGTTGTTAAAACAACAGCAACAAAAACTGTTCTCTGCCCTTTCAGAGGTTCCTGCTTTTGCACATACTGAGATAACTTGATGCTGGAGGGTTAGCAGCCAGCTTTTAGCCAGGAGACAACAGGTATGGGGACAAAAGGCTATTACAATCATGTTGGTAGAGCAGGGCAGAAAGAGTCTGGGACCATGGTGACCAACCTTGAAAACTTCCACCTCAGCCTTCTGTTAAATAAATAATAAGCGTCCTATTGGTTTAAGCCTTTGATAGTTGGTTTTCTGCTGCTTAAAACAGAACATATCCTAACAAAGTCATTTGCTTTTAGAGGGAAAAATAAAAATGCCAACAACATCCTAAAAGGAAAAGTAGCAACTGGTTAAAATATATGGAAGGCATTGTAACATAACATATAAGAAATTTGGTGGCCGACCTCTGCTTTTTTAAGTATTGGGAAGACCCACTGCATCACCCTGAGACATTCAAGACACATTAAAGTTTTAACTCTGGTATTGTTGGCACCTCAGGATTCTGAGATAGAAAACTAAAAAGTGGTTTTTATCCCTAAGGAACTTGGAATCTAGTAAGGCAGACTGCGAGTAAAAAGACAATTAATAAGAGTAGGGCCAGCCAGAGAGCTCAGCAGACTAAAGCACTTACTCAGGCAGACACAGGGACCAGGGTTTAATCTCTGGCATGTGGTTCCAGCCCCGCTCCTGCGGCAGCTGAGACAGCAGTTGAGACTGGGCATGGTTGTGCGTGCCTGTAATCTCAGTGCTTAGCAGGCTGAAATCAGGAGAATCACTTTGAATCTGATCTATGTAGTGAGACCCTGTACTAAATACATGTACAAAAAAAAGAGTGTGAGAGTGACCATCTTTTAATAGGGTATATTTGAGGTACTGTGAGACAGTGAAATCCTGGTGAGACAGTGAAATCCTGGATAGGATGAGGGATAAGAAGCATCAGGACAAGTTCCCTGGATGAGGAGATGTAACAAATGCAGAGGGAATGTGTCCTCAGGCCGCAAGACATAAAGAAGAAGATTTAGAGACTGTAAATGATAACATTTTTCTGTATTTGATTTGCATCTCTTCTATTAAGATTTGGCCAGGCTTATGGTAACTACAGATATAATTTTATTCTGTATTTGTAATTAAAAAAAAACTTTTTTAATTTTGAGTGAAAAATGAGTATAAAAATGAGAGGCAATGAATATAAATATTATTTTACAAAGTGTGTTCCTCAGAGCTATAGATACAAGAGATGATTTTAAGCAGAATCAAAGAGGGAGCTTGTATTCATGCTCACGTGGTAACAATGGGGTAAATAAAATGCTGTCATGTTGAATGTTACTTTGTAGTAGGAGGCTACCACGCTACCTCTTGGAGCATTTTCTAAAATTTCTCTTTCTCCCCCCTCTTCTCTTTTCTCCCTGTTTCTCTCTCACACACGCACATTTTTTTTTAACAACATCATATGCAGCACTAAGGTATTAGGCAGGGTTGAGTAGAGTACTTCTTCAATACTATGACTGTGAAGGGACTTGTAGTTATAGGAGCAACAGAACAGAACATGGGTGAAGGGAGACATTTCGTAAGATACAAGCATCAAGCGCATTTTTATATGGCTAGAGAGAAAAACAGTACAAGGGCAAAACTAACAAAAGTGGTTGAAGACCCATGAGCAGGGGAGGATGATTGATCAGGTAAGCAAAGGTGTATGAAATTACAAAAGGGATGAAATATGAAAGGGCTTCTGCTAGTGTCCCTGTTCAAGCTGTGAAGAATTTTCTAATACTTTGTTTCTGTTCTAGAGGGAAGGCAAAACTCTAGGTCAGCAACTTAATCTGTATACCAGGAATCTTGCTGTCAGTATTCTGGCCTTTAGAAGAGACAGAAATTCCCTTATATGAATGAGCTTCAGGAATAGTTTGATCCAGCAGTTAACTATATTGCCAGGACCTATCTCTCTGCTCTTCGACTCTCCTTAGTTAGTTCTAATCTTACATTCTTCGTGACTGCAGAAGTTATATCCTCTTCTGTCTTGCTTGCAAGATGGTAGTAGCTCCCAGTTTCTTATCTGTGACTTTTATCAGAGCCCTGGCAAAGAGGAAATACTTCTGTTTCTCAGAAGTCCCAGTTTCTTACCACTGTATCTCCCCTGTCTGATTAAATGGTATGTCCATCCCTTTAACAGTTTGTTTGACTGAGTGATGAGGCACGTATTGATTAGTTTATTCAGTTAGTTTCCATGCACACACGCTCCTTTCTGAGCTGTGGAAATTCCCAAAAGAAAACCTTACAAGTACTCCATCTAAAGACTAATATATGAAAGAACGCTTTCCCCCAAAGGGTTCTAACAGAATCCTTAGATTTTACCCAACATGATTTGAAGTTCTAATTGTTGGGATGTTTAGGATCCCATAACTGATGGCAGGAATTAGATCCCTTCATTCGGAGCACCCAAGTAGGTCAAGGGTGTTGACAGACATAATGGGGAATGCTGATACTCACAGAAGAAGTCATGCAGTAAATCCTTTTGGGAAGTAAGCAAAAGCAGCCTTGGAAAGCCCAGCTTCTACCCCAGACCAAGACCTGTCAGCCACAGGCAGAAGTGCTTAGCAGGATGTATACATGCCCATATCCAACATCAAGTCAAAGGGAGATCCACAGAGGGGATTTCTCGCTTCCGGAAACCCTGCAGAGGAATGGGGAAGACTTTCTGGGTAAAGTTTCAGAGAACCTGTTGCATAAATCCCCTTAACAAACACTAGGATTTGGGTTTGTAACTCATCCCTCTCAGCGTAGGCCTTAAGAGACAAGCTGCCATTGGGCCAAGGCCACCAAACAAAGAAAAAAAAGGGGGGAGAGTTTATGGTGAAAATTGGAAAATTACATTCAAGAGCAAGTTTTCATAGCTTGCGTTTCATTGGTTGCATTTTTGTGTGGCAGTCTCTGAGCTGCGAAAGGTCCCAGGAAAGCAGCTGGTTGCTGGCTGGCAGGCATCGTCCTCTCTTTGCCATTTACAGCTCCACTGGGCTTCATTTTGCCCCTAATACACAATGTGCCATTAATTGTCCTGCACTTCGGGGCAAGTTAGAATGGAAAAGTCTCGACTTGTACACAATACACTGCAGAGGACCTCCTTAATTTGCTGTTTCAGCCTCTCAGGGAAATTTTTTTAAATTGACATAGCTGGTCTTTTTCCCCTCTGGATTAACAGACATTCTTGTTACCTATACTTCTGGTTTTGAGAAATGCTGCCAGGGTTTCTATCCAGACAATGTGCTATGGTCTCTCTTTACCTACTTGCTGCAGTAGATATAAAGTTGGGGAAATGGTGAGTCCCAAAGGAAAGGATCCAGCGTGCTGGTTACTGAATAAGAAATCAGGAATGATCTTGTCTGATGATAAATGTTTGTGCTCTGTTAGTGCTTTGGCCATGGATTTGGCCACTATTCAACAAACTCCACAGCTGGCTTTTTATAAGGTTTTTTTTCCCTCCTCCTGTTTGATTGCGAACTTATTTTGATTGAGGATTTACTTGTCACCTTATGTTGACATTTGAAGTTATTGCATTAAGAAAAACGTAGGAGAAAGCAAACAAGCAAGTTTATTCCAACAGGTCAGCAGGCAAAGGAGTCCTACTCAAATTTCAAAGAAAAGGACGGGGGTTAGGGTGGAGAATGGAGAACAGATATATTTATGAGGAAAAAATGCTCTTGGTGTTTTGGGCCCAAGTAAGATTCTAGACTATGGATATTTTTTCTCAGCTACTGATAATTTCTATGATGGCTGAAGGGGAGAGATTCTGGTCCATCTGAAGCTACTGTGTAATTCTCCGGAATCATGCTAACATTCTGATTTCTCTGATTTAAGTGACTGCCAACAACAAAGAGAATACTCTGCTTTAAGAACTGTTGCCACAGTGTCTGTAGGGGACAGGTTTGCTTTGGTCTGTAAATTCCCCACAGGCAAGCTGAGCCTATGTAAATTAAAGAAGTAGAGCCACTGACAACCAACTCTGTGGTTTTATTTGACTTTCCAAAACACATGTCCATCAGCATGTCTTAAACAACGCAATATGATTAAAGCACAGCAATACTCACCCATATATTGCCTTTTAATTGGCATAATGTGTGATGAATGGCCGAATTGGAACCACTAGGTATACTTTTACCTTTGAGCTGTTTCTTTGATTCATCAGGATTCCTAACAACAAACTAGGAGTCAAGAAGTCTGTACTCTTAGTGAGCTGCGCCGCTCATCTGCGAGTGACCTTGGATCAATCACGCTCTTTGAACCCGTTTCCTCAGCTATAAAGTAGGGAGTTAAGTTAGAGGAGCTCTACAAAACCTCTTCATTCTGAGTTTGACAATTCCTTGGCCTTTTTTAGTTTCTTGAATTCATTTTTATCCTATTTTAGCAAAGCTGTGCTATTCTGATTTATCTCATCTTTATTTCCTACTTGGCAGTTTCATAGCAAAAGATTTCTGCATTCTTTGCTACCTACCACATTACCCTTTAGAATTCCAGTCACTTCAGATCTTCAAAGCTCTTCTCCCTCCACCCCCCCCCCCCGCAACTGGGGATTAAACTCAGGCCCTTGCACTTGCCAGGCAAGTGCTTATTCTACTGAGCTACCTCCCCAGCCCCAAAGCTTTTAATAAGTAGTTTTTACAAGTATTTCTAAAGAGCATTGATAACCATCAAAAAATTTTAACTGCTCTCTTAAAAACTTATGTGTGCAAAATGAGAGGTATTGGGCTGGAGAGATAGTTTGATGGTCTAGGTGCCTGCCTAGCAAGCTCAAAGACCCTGGGTTCTATCCTTAGTACTGCATGCCATGTCAGCCCTGGAAACCTGGGTGAGCTGCGCCAGCCACCAAAACCGGGAGTCATGACACATACCTGTAATCTCAGTGCTGGGGAAGCTGAGTCAGGAGGATCGCTGTGAGTCTGAGCTGTACCAAACAAATAAATATTTTTTTTAAAAAAATTTAAGTACAGGTATTATCAAGTATTAGTCAGCAGGGAGCAGTCTGGAACTCATGCATTGGGGGTGAGGGTGTAAAATAATTCAGTTTGAAATACAGTTTGGAGGTTCTTAAAAAGGCTAAAATTTAAAAAAAAGCTAAAATTATAATTAACATATGACTCAGCAATTTCACTCCTAGTTACCTAAGAGAAATGGAAACTTGTGTCTAAACAAAATTTGTACAGAAATTTTCAGAGTAGCAGCATTCACACTGGCCAAAGAATGGAACTAACCTAGATGTTTATTTAGTGATAAATGTGTAATCCAAGTGTACTGTATGCAGGCATGGTGGTGTATACTTGTAACCCTAGCACTTTGTAAAGCTGAGACAGGAGGATCCCAAGAATAAGCCAAGCCTGAGTGACTTAGTGTGACCCTGTCTCAAATAAAATAAGTAGGCCTGGGGATGTATCTCAGTATAAAGGTCCTGAGTTCAGTCCCCAGTACTAGGGATGAGGGACATAATTAATACCTGCATGCCACTTGCCAATAAAAAAATGTAATACTAAAACATGCTACAACATAGATGAGTTTTGAAAACATGGAGAAGGAAAAGCTAGTCACAAAATACTTCATGTGTTGATTCCCTTCATGTGAAGTGTCCAGAAGAAGCCAACCCAGTCGATCAGTGGTTGTCCGAGGCTGCAGTGAGCAGGGAGGAACATACTTGAAAACACTGAAGTGTACATTTGAAATGAGTGAATTATGTGGCCTGTGAATTGTACTTAATTTGCTTTTAACAAAAATAATATAACTTTAAAAAATCTACATCAAACCATGTCGTTGCTGTGTTTAAGACCCCTGTCACACTGACACAACACCAATCTTCTTACCCACATCTACCCCACCACCACTGTGTGCACTCAGCCCGGTTCATCCAGTGACCCTGTCTGTGCTCTGTTCTCTTTTTCCTAGACCTTTGCACTTGCTGTTCTCTTGGCCTGAAATGCTCTGCCCCCCTCACCTCGTTTTGTTTGCTTATTTTTTTTTTTTCAGAACCAGAGATTTGAACTCAGATCCTTGTGCATGCCAGGCAAGCACTTATTCTACTGAGCCAACTCCCCAGTCCCTGTTTGTTTATTATTCAAATGTCATCTCTCAATAAGGTTACCTCCCTGTCCTCTTGGACCTTCAGACAGTCCTGCTATCCTGCTTCTTTCTTTTTTGGAGCACTCAGCTGGACCTGAAAGACCTGTTTCTTTCTTTGGTGCTTTCACCTGTGTCTGCCTCCTAAGATGAATTCTGTCAAAGAGTGAGGAACCATGGCTCTCTGGTCCCCTGTTATATCTTTAGGCCCCAGCTCAGGGTTGAGCAGTTGTGTACTCTTTCTCTGGGTTGAATGAGCAAATGCTGAGTGTTTGATTGCTAGCACAGTGTTGTGAGAGCACGCTGTATTGGGAATGGTGGCAAGCCTTGTATCTGGGAGCCTTCTCTTCCTTTCTGATATACTGAGATTATAGGGAAGACTGAAGTGTATTGCACTTATCCTTGGGGCCTAACCCTGGGTCCAGCAGTCCCATCCTTTATTTTTCTACTAGAAGTTTGCACCCTAGCATTACAGTAGCCAGCTGTGTGTCTCAGTACCTTTCCTTGAGGGATGCAGGAGGCAATCTATGTATTTA
The DNA here is from genome assembly GCF_000260255.1 of Octodon degus. NCBI lineage: Eukaryota > Metazoa > Chordata > Mammalia > Rodentia > Octodontidae > Octodon > Octodon degus. The sequence continues at coordinate 1,954,745 of NW_004524661.1, read as the reverse complement.
CCCACTTAAGATCACCAGCAGCTTTTGTGAAGTTAGTAACACATGACACTAGGTTGCTTAGCAACTGATAGCTAACCTTAACCAGACAAGATGTTCATCTCAGGAGCGAGGTAGTTTGTTTGCTTTAGGCACGGGGCCAAGTCCCACCTACACATATTTGATCGATTTCCTAGCTTCATGGCTCCCAACATATCCCCCTTTTTCATTTTGTTTTGTCAGAGATGGGTGTTCCACTGAAGTTAGAGAAGCTGTATTTGGAGAAGTCTTTAAAGGACCTTTTCATACTTGAAGCCATTCTAAAGACTGTAGATACTTGAATTCAGCAAAATAACCCAATAAAGGGCTGTTTTGTTGTTTAGGATAGATATTCAGCTACTTTCTCTTAGTTCATTGAGAATTAAAATTTATACTAATATTGTTTAGATAAGATATCATGTCTGCATCTTGTCCTATGAATAACTACTAGGAAGACAACAGTATTCAATGTATTAATTATTGTAACCATTCTACTAACCTGTTTTGAAACTGTTTCATTGCTATTTTATCTTTTTTTCTCATTAAAATGAATAAAAATAAATAAATTTAAAGAGAA
>NW_004524661.1:1909019-1954053 GCF_000260255.1 Octodon degus | reverse complement strand
ATAGCAAAGAATAGAAATGATACAGAATTTCACTAAACAAAATAATAGGAATTCAACAATGGGTGCCATATTAAATATTGTTGCTTGCAAATAAATTGTTCAGATTACCAGATTTAAGCGTGCAAAGCTCATCAAAAAGTTATAAAAAGTTAAAAAGCAGAAAGGGAAAAAAAAGATCACCAACAGCAAGGAGTGTGCATGTGTGCAAAAGTGACCGAACAGGTTTTGGCCCCACCTTTATACATGTTTACTCCAGCATCACAGAGGATACAGTAGGATTTGTTAAAAAATTTTTTTTCTTTTGATTTTTCTGGCAGAAACAACTCAATTCAGTGCGATGGCACATGAAAAAACAGATTTGCATATTTTGGAGGTCAAAAGTAAATCATCAGAGTACTCGTGTATGTATGATGATGATAATTCATTATGGTAAAATAATATGTTTTCATAACAGAAGAGTGGTGTGGATGGATGGTGATGGTGGTGACTTCAGTGTTGGCCATGTGAGCAAAGTTCCTGTGACAATAAAACGGAACACAAATTGATATAGACATAGAAGGCAGACCTCCTTGATTCAGATATGAAGAAAACAGCAATATGAGTACATACTTGGCTGATACTCACAAATGTGAAATGGCCACATAACCAAATAGACTGATCCAACGTCAGAACTAGGTCTGAAAATATAGTGAGGGTTTCGGCAGAGGTGAAATATATTGGATACAATGTCAGCACTGCCACTCAGTGTTGGAAATTGTAACAGACAAAATACTACGAGATGCTGTGATATACACAAGGGCTGAAATTCAAGTAGAAACTTCTTATGCACCATTAACCACATTCAAAAATATATTTATTGTGATACCTCACTCGGTATCACTCAGTGAACTGAAAGCATACTTAGGGATTTCTCTTGGTGAGCACAAGAATGTAAAAGACTTGTGGAAAAGTAATGGGTCAAACTACACCATAAAAATTGATGCCCACACAGATGCAATGACTTATTATGCTTTCAGTTTAGAAATTTATTCTGAAACTCAGCCATCAAGTCCATATTCATATGGTAATAAACTGAAAGGTGTTATGAACAGACTTGTGACTCTCATCTCTCAAATTCATCAGAATGTGACATTGGACAATTGGTTTATCTGTTTCCAGTTGGTGTGACATTTGCTGACAGCACAAGTTGAGCAGTGAAGGAACTGTATACAGGAACAAAACAGAAATTCCATATGAAATGTTACAATTTCAAAACAGAATTGTATAGTACAGTCTTTGGATTTCAGAATGATCTACATTGGCCTGGTATGTGGCAAAGAAAAACAAACTGGTACTGCTGATGTCAACATTTCACCTTGATGGAAATATTGATAAAGATACTTTGACAAAATAGAAGCCAGAGATAGAAACTTTCAACAGCAAAGCTGAACATGAAGTAGATGTTGTTGATGAGTTATGTAGCAACTTTGATGTCACTCAATACACAAAGCATTGGCCGATGGTCGTGGTTTACTCAATTCTAAACATGTGGCCCGAATAGAAAATAACACGTGTAAAATATCGCAGAAAAGATTTGTTTCACAGACAACACTGGAAGAGAGGTGACAAGACTGCCACATAGGAAAGGAAACTTAACAATGGTTAGCACATTGCATATTGCTATCTTCAAAGTAGTTACTCATGTTACAGGTGTAATAATTGAAGTGAAGATTTTTTGTAGTATACTACCACATCGGCTGTGTACTTGGTTACAAAACCTAAACATACAATATATATTAAGAATTTAATAATTTATTTTGTTAAATAGTTTATGTTCTTGTTAACTACACACTGGTATTGGAACTGGAGCTCATAAGAGATCATTCACAGCAGAGAAAAAGTAAAATGTTTCTGACCAGGGACCTACCCCCCAAAATTTGGACATGCTGGTGAGCTGACAAGTGAATGGGCATTTGCAGCATCGTTAACACCTACTACAACAACAGGAAAAAATATGTTAACTGTGCCTTACAACAAAGGCTAAAAAAACAAATCTTACGTGCTGTCAGAGTAAGCAATACTTGTGTATGGAACATGCAGTTGTCTTGTGTGAAGACTGATTTGGGTGTGAGTTGAAATTGGGTTTATTTCAGTGGTGGACTTAGTTTGTGTTTACATTGTCATTTTACATAGGTTTTTATTTTTTATGTTATCTTTTAGGTTTTGTAAGCAAGTAAACCGCTGATGTGAAAATGGTGGTGTCCATTCTCAGCTCTGATCACACATTTGATACTTTATTTTATTGATTCTTATTTCCCTAGTAAGTGCATGTTGTACACTATAGTAGGAAGCTCCTGGCAAAGCATGAAGAGAGGTGACAAGACTGCCACATACGAAACGAAGGCTGAGCACATGTACTGTAGTGTGAGACGTATGCATGGAACACACACGTGTGAAGACTACCTTGAGTGTGACAGTCAAATCAAAGCTTATTTTTGTTGTAGATTCCTATTGGTATTTTCATTTCAGTTCATATGGGAATTTCTGATGTTTTCTTTTAGGTTTTGTAAGCAAGTGCATAGTTAATGTGAAAATGTTGATATCAATTTTAAACATACAATACATACTAAAAATTTAATAATTTATTTTATTGATATTTTACGTTCCTGTTAGCTACAGACCATGTAAGAACCTCCTGACAAAACATCAAGAGCACTGACATGTAAAGTATATCTTACAGAAAGGCCAGGAAAGAAAAACATGTGTGCTGTCAGTGTAAGTGATACATGGATTTGGAACATACTATTGTCATGTGTGCAGCCTATCTTATTTTAAAGGAAAGAAATAGAAACAGTGACATAAAATTTCAAAACATTATTGTAGGAGAGCAACAATGGTTAGTACATTGCATATTGTTATCTTCAAACTAGTTGCTCATATTATAGGTATAATAATTTAAGTAAAGGGTTTTTTCCCATCCCTGGGTTCACTGAGCTGGCCCCAGAGACCAGGCGTGGTGGTGCATACCTGTAATTCCAGCACTGGGGAGGCTAAAAACAGCAGGATCACTATGAGTCCGAGCTGCATAGTGAAACCCTGTACTACATACATTAAAAAAAAAATAAAAAAAAGATTTTTTTGTAGAGTGCTATCATTTTCATCATAGTTCATATAAGAATATATTTCTTATCTTCTTTAGATTTTGTGTACTAAAAAGTCAGATAAAACTCATAAAGTTAAAATTAATAATTAAGGAATAAAATTATTCTAAAGAATAAACATGGGTCTGACCAATTCATTTTTCTACCCCTTGATGACAAAATTTTCCTTATACAATTGCTAGAGGGGCCCCAGAGGCATGGGAAAAGTGATCTTTGAAATTGTGATCCAGTTGTGAGTTTGTAAACTATTGTTCATAACTTAGTTTACTCAGGTCCACCTATTCAGACTCTGAAGTACTTCTTCCTCTTACAATTTTATAATCATACCCTATTTTTTTGACTGGATATGGGATACTGACATCATATTGGAAGCTCCTTGAGAACAGGAAATGGGATTTTTGTTTAGTACTCCAACACATGTACAATGTCATGCATCTCATAGGTGCACCATCCATGTGGGACTTTTACTCAGTTGACTTAGTCCTCAAGTACTGAAGAATCTGCTTGCCTGCCTACCTGCCTACCAACCCTGCCCAACCCACTCGACTGCCTCTCTCCCAATCTCTCTCTCTCTCTCTCTCTCTCTCTCTCTCTCTCTCTCTCTCTTCTTTGTCTCCCCTCCTCTCCCTCTCCTTCTTCTTTCTCCATACCTCCCTCCCTCCTTTTCTGTTTTTTTCTTTCAGTTTCTTTTTTTTATATTAGTGTGTTTGGTTATACAGATTAATGGGCTTCATTGTGGCAGATTTATACAGGATATAAGGTACTATAATCATTTTTATCTCCCTTCACTCTCTTCACCCTACCGTCCTCTCTATCTTCATATTTCTTTCTCTTGCCTAATAATAATGTCCTTTCTACTTTCATGTCATCTTTTTTAGATTCCACATATTAGGGAGAGCATACAATATTTGCCTTTCTGAGTCTGTCTTATTTTGTTCAATGTAATGATCTCCAAATCTAGCCATACATGTACAGATTAGAAAATGTCCCTCTTTTTAATGGCTAAATAGTACCCCAGTAGTATAGATGCACCACATTTTAGTTGTCCATTTATCTATTGATAGATACCTCAGCTGATTTATTGTGAATTCTGCCACAGTCAGCAAGGTTATTCAGTAATCTCTACAGTATGCTGACTTTACAAGGATGCTTCTATTTTCTGCTCATCTCAAAGGTGCTAGCAAGAGTCTCAGTGTTTCCTTTCTAGCACCTGATCCACTAAAGAAGTGGAGAAACCCATGGAGAAAGAAGGGCAGGTTTTGTTGACTCCCTGCTGGACGGAGACAGGTTCTCTTTGGCAGCTGCTCCTTCCGTGGTTCTGGGCCAGCTCTTCCCCCGTTTCTGTAGGGAGCCTTGTGTGGGGCCTGGAGAAAGGGAAAATACTGCTCCTTTCCAGATACGTCCACCCACGCTTCCTAGTGGTGCGCCCTTATGGAATTGTGAGAAAAATCTAAGAAATGCTGGTAGCCTTCCTGCCTTACATCAGGTCTTGATGTCAGGGGAGACTGTACAGCTCGGGCCTGGCTGTGCTGAGGGATTGTGGGCCTTCTGCTGAGCCAAGGCACAGACATTTGTGAGAAAGAAGTCCTTTTCAGAGACCTGTTGGTGTGAGCCCCAGATTGTGTCATGAGACCCAAGATGATGAATTTATGGGAAGAAGAGAGGATCTAGCCTAGAATGGTACTGTTTAAAACTTATTTTGTATTCCTCATCATCCAGTGTTATTGGCAAAATGAGGTTCATATGGATTTTCCTGAGGTTACATCTATGTCTATCCTCCAGAATTCTCCCTCGAGTTTTCTTGAGAGATATGGTCCTAGAAAATTAAGACAGAAGTAGCTCCAGTTTTTAAAAAGGAAGACTTTGTGAGATATATATATATATATATATATTGTATGGCTCACAGCCTTGCTATACAAAAGAAATCTGAAGACATTTTATATTTTATGTTCCTTTCTTTAAAAAAATGGTGTGGAAACTCTTTAGTAAGTGAATGTTTAGTATTGTCTATCCTAAGAATAAACATAATTTTGAGAAAACATTAAGCTGTAGTACTCTGAACCAGAGAACACTAAATCCTGACCTTTCTGAATTCTAGATAGGGTAAAATGTTGTAATTTATATAGTACTTTCTATTTGTGTGGCACTTCATATTTTTTCAGTGACTTTCTGCCAAGGTTTTTCTTAAAACACAAAAGACATACCAAAACTAGTTTTGCTTTTAATTCCAGGCAATAGGTCATTGCTTTGCTATAAATGGTAGTAAATAATTAAGAAACAGACATTTAAATGTTTGATGATCTTTATTAGAATGTTACCTTTTTAGAGAGATATTCAAAATTTAGCAAGTAAAGTAGCAGAATGTCCAGTATTGGGTTATTCTATGGATCTATCTCCACATCAAATTTAGTTTCATATTTACTCACCTTTACAATGAGCTAAGCTATTCCAGGAATCTAGTTTATACCTACTATATCAAGTATGATCCATGTTATCAAGTTTATAGCCTTAAAAAGAGGACAGATTCAAAATGGGACCATTCACATACCTACCTGAGAATTTCCCAAATGTCAGACAATTCTTTTTTTGGTTTTGATACCAGGCACCAATTCTCACATGATAAAGTAGAAGTCCAGGTACCTTAGTATTATGGGCTGTCTGTAAGCAGTATCAGATCTCTTATCTTCATATCAAGGTAGATCTTGTTCTTACAAGGAGGAGAACCTTCTTGCATCTCATTGTGCTAGAAAACATTCACAAGAATTAGCTATATATCCACATCCTATTTATAATTCTTATATTATTAGGTATATTAATATTTTAATGTCAGGCTGGGGAGATAGCTCAGCACTCTAAGCACCTGCCTGGCAAGTGCAAAGACCCGAGTCCAATTCTCAGTACCACATGCTGGGCTGGCCCTGGAATCCCAGGCATGCTGTACCATCCACTGAAACCAAGCGTGGTGGCGCGCACCTATAATCCAGGCACGGGGAGGCTGAGACAGGAGGATCACTACTAGTCCAGGCTGTATAGCAAGACCCTATATCCAATGAATAAATGAATAAAATTAAACTATATATATAAATGTCAACGTAACATTGCTGTGTCCCCAAATCTATGCCAACATAATGCATGTAATACATGTTACTTGTATTATCTCATTTAATCCTCATGGGCATTCTTTGAGGAAGACATTGTTACCATTTTACAGATGAGAAAACCTGAAGAGACTAGAAGGTAAGTAGCATGGCATTAAATGGCATCAAACTGGCATTAAGTGGCTCAAACTCCTTCAAAGAAGCTACAATCTAGGATTAATAATTGCAACTGGAGTACAGCTTAGTGATGTCATTTCCATGATAAATGCACCAAGGTTGGGAAGTCTGCCCCAGTCCTGTTTGGCCAAGATTAATGTCATATGTAAATGTAAGCAACAGTGTAATGATGGGAAGCCATGTCCCAGAAAAACACTTCTTAAAAATGTGCGATGACTCCTTGAGAATTACTCATTCATTATTAAGTTCTAAGGGACACAGACCATTGCCCAGAAACTTCTTCCCAGAGAAATGTATGAATGCCCAATATTTTTTGATGGGTGGTTCCGGAAAGGGTTAAAGTTAGTTTCTCTGGGACACATGATGGGAAAGTAGCTGAACCTGATTTCAAAGGGATTTTTTAGGACAGAATTCCAATTACAGAGAAGTAATTTCCCTTTCTAGCTTACTAAGCTCTATTTCAGACTAACGCAGTTTCAAGATCCGTATTCCTTCTCCCCTTATTTCAACAGATATTTTGAATATGAAAATCTTATGTCAAAACTTAGCTGAAGCCTTCATCAGGCTTTTGAAAAGCTAAGTAAGAATTCTGTTTCTAGGAATAAAAAGAAGTGGATCAGAAGGATTCTTTGCTGGCTGGAGTTCCTTTTTTGGATGGTAGTTCAAGCAGTCTTTAATCATATTTTTGTTGATTATTTATTAGTTTCCCTGGGAAATCAAAGACTTGGTAACGTAAAATGTGTTTTTCTTAAGATATTTTATGAATCAGAATCCACAGTAAAGAAATAATGGAAAATACATTTCCTTTGCTGATATAGACTAATTGGGAATTAAAATACCTTTCTTTAGTCAGCGTTCCACATGGAAATGCTAAATGACCCAACTGGCAATTGTACCAACCACAATTTCTGCCTAGACAAAACTCCAATGCCATGAGCAGATAAAGAGAATGCTTTGTCAGTAAATCAGAACTGTAGAGAAGTAGAACTAATTTAAGTGAAAGGATAGGCTCCCGGGCAGCTGTTTGGTTAAACCCACACTGAACCAAATGGAGGGTTGGTGAAATTTAATATGTGTGTATTCCCGTCATCAGCCTAAAGGATATGTAACGCAAGCCAGTGATGTTTGTCACTGTGAGAAGTGTGAAGGCAGATTTCTGTTCTTGACTGTGTGGGGCTGCCAGCCTATGGAAGCTTTGGTCAATATTGGACTTGCTGTTGGGGAGCCAGACTTTGGCTAGTTTCCTGGTGTGGTTAGGGGTATTAGGAAATGTGTTTGCTTATGCAGCTACTCCTGATCAAGTGAATCAAAAAGGCATCTGGGGGAAATATGCTAAGTGAAATATAAAGGAAATATAATACATTTCATTCCTTTGAAGCCAGTATGGCTTGGGGGTGTGAGAAGTACATACAGGAGAACTTTGGAAACAATTCAAATTGTCTCGTTATAGCCATATAGTAAGAGACAGGAGGCCATTGGGGTTGAGGAGCAGTATTCTGGAGCCAGATTGTCTGAGTTCAAACCCCACTCTGTCACTTACTAGATACAAGAAATCTGAGGTTATTTATGCCTTGTCTGTTTGGTTTCTCTGTAAAATGGGTTGCTTTGAGTTAATAGATACAAAAGGGTTTAGATTCTAGATGACAAGCCACAGGCTTAAATGCCTACTGTGCCCAGATGTGAACACAATGAGCACTGGCAACCAAGACATAGCCCTAGGGGCGTAGAGGTAATAGGGAATGGTAGGGACATTGATAGGCTACTCTTCTTGAACCATTGCCTTATGGGACCCTGAAATGATACGCAGTCTTCTGATATTTAAGAAGCAACTTGAAGTCTAGATTTTGTCAGAAATCTCCCAATTCCTAAGTGTTATTGATTTATTTTAAAATACTCTGCATTTTAAATAAGACATTGTCTACAGGTTGTGGATCACCAGCTAATAACTTCTTTGATCTAATAGTGAAGCTCATATTGATAATAAAATATAGTGTATAGAGATTCATCTTATCAGTTTGTCATCATGCTATAAAATAGGGGTTCATTCCAAAACTAGTTGAGCTCTTACTGTGTGTCAGTCCCTATGCTAGTATAGGGGTAACAGTACAGAACAAGGCAAGTTTCGTCTAAGGAACCACCTGTTTATCTTAGACAGTTTTTCAAAGAAGCCAACTTGGCACTAATAAACAATAAATATAAGTGTGCAGCTCCTTCAGTTACTTTTGATAAGACCAGACTTGTTGGAGTGAGTATTCGGAACCTAGATTTCTGAGTAGCGATAGTGATGGAACTTAAAAACTAGTGAATGTATTCCACTAAAGCTCTGCTTGCTCTGTTATTAATCATCCTAACTCTTGTTTGATATCTACTTAGTAGTGGTGAACTTGGGCTGTGATATTTTGCAATTGCTGCTTGCATATTGCTTCACAAATAATTCAAGTTTTTTTCTTTGAGAATGTAATGTTCCTTCAGCCTTTCAAAGGATGTTCAGAAAGTAGAATGGTGATCCTATGAGCTAATCCTGTATCACTTGGGAAATGGAAAATATTTTTGTCCCCCTCTTTAGAAATTCATGAAACCTTTAATAAAGACCATTAGGCTCTAAGGACAAACTAGAGTTTAGAAAGCTGCCATTGATGAACATTGTCTAAATATATAGTACTCCCCAAATTTATTTGACTAAGAAGTATTCTCACCTCCTCTCCCCAGTTCAGTGTACCTTAATATCCAAGTTACTATTATAGTTGTATCTCTTTGAAAAAAATGCTGGATTTGGCAGAACCAGGGATTGAACTCAGGCCCCTGCACTTGCCATGCACGTGCTTATTCCACTGAGCCATCTTCCCGGCCCTGCCTTATTGGTTTTAACAGAGCGCTAATTCTTTAGCTTTAGTATAGTTTCTTCACTGAGCCTTCGCCTTTGTTAATCTTAAGTGAAATATACATGGGAATACGCAGTGCAGTGTGCTGCAACCATACTGCTTGGGAAGACATTATCAGCCTTTAGAATCAGTTCCACTGACACCCGTATTTTTCCAGTCACAATCCTTCCTTACCCTTCTCCATCTCCTCATTTTCATGAAGCCAAGCAGTTCAGGACAATGAGAGTCACAAAATTGTAACAGACTTAATTCCTAGGTGTGTTTGGTATGGAAACAAAGATAACCCTGTTCCATAGTGGATTTGTGCCCCTGGGTGAATGGCCAGGTGTTCTTTCAACTGAACTGTGAGACTAATTTCTTCCTGGCCTCTGGAAACCAGCTGAAGGAGTGGGCCAGCTGGTATATCTTCAATCTTGCATACCAACATCTTTCTCTGATTCACAGATTTCCTTTATCCCCAGCACTTCCTCTGGTATGTGCATCCCCGACAGTAAACAATATCTCTTATTGGATTTGGGCATTTTTAAATTGTGAGTCTTCTGGAGGGGAGGGGAAAGGAAGGGGGTGAATGGTTACATTAGAATGTTTCCAGAGGGAACGTCTCTTTAATCTCATCTGCCCTGACTCCTGAGCATCTGATGACCTCCACACTCACAAGGGGATGACACTGAAGTAATTGAGGGTGGCACTCTGAACATTACTCTTTTAATATTTAAATGATGCACAATTAATCTGAGAGAAAACAAAATTAATTTACATCTAGTTGTAATATCCATGACTAGGAGCATAAAACAAGAAAAAGAAATGGAGATTCTTATTGGGAAGAAAAATTTCTTTTGGAAAGTTTCTGGTGACTTTCAATAGTGAAGCACAGCCAGCTCTTTTGTATTTATTGACTATTTTCAGTGACTGGAGATTCAGAGAAAGACAGCCAGAGATTAACCTGGTGAGTTAGAGTACAATTGGACATAAGAAAGCAGGAGCCCATACCTGACAACCTGATGGTTCTCCAAATAAAAGGCCCTATCCATAATTTATTTTCCCAAATAGCTGTAACATATTAGATTCCCCATGCACTAAGAAGGATATTTGAAAGTCATGAGCAAGTGACACAAGACCTCTGTTGACTTGAAGCGTGTCCACTCTCAGCAGTGTGTGCCTGTTGACACTTGTAGGGTAATTGGTACCCTCCCTCCCTCCTTCATGAGTGTTTTACAGGAAATGCATTTGCCTTGACTAGTGAAAAATGTGCTGTGGTTTTCATGAGCCTCCAGTGCTTTGCTTGAAGTGCTCTATCTGTTTTCAAGAGAAAACTTAGTTCCTCAATTTGAACCTGTATCAGGAGGCACATTAGGGAACTTCCTTCAGGCTTATGTGCAAGCGAACTTGGAATGAAAGACTTACCCTCCTGGCTCTCCTAGAGAAAAGCATTCTTATATACACAGCCTAAATGTGTGCTATAAAAGGTGCATGTGTGTTCCGTGATAGGTGGTGGAATTGTGGGTGTTTCATCTAATACTCTCTTAAACGGGATGCTATGAGATATGTACCAGTTACAAAAACAGTTATGGCAGTTAGACATGGTGGCACATGGTTATAATTCCAGCACTCTGGGAGGTGGAAGCAGAGCATAGCGAACTCAAGTCCCGCCAGAGCAGCTTAGCAGGACCCTATCTGAAAATGAAAACTAAAAAGGGCTGGGGATCCATCTCAGTATAGACATGTTGTGTGTGTGTGTGTGTGTGTGTGTGTGTGTGTGTGTGTGTGTTTCATGTGAAGTAGTAGACATCACCATGACATTACTCCAAAGGGTGGTTATCATGACATTCACACCTGGCAGAGTTGCTTGTTTTCAACAGTTCTTGGCATTGAAGAACAATTGAAATCGTTGAAGGAGCTCCCAAAGAAGCAATTCTTAAATGAATAGATTGATTTTCAAAAGTGAATTTATTCTGGTTAATGAGTGTGGTCATAATGCTGTGCCATGACACAAATGCCCATGGCAGAAATGGGACAAAGTCAGACAGTTTAGATCATTTTTGAAAAACAGATATAAACATGTAAAGACTTGGGAAACTAAAAATGACTATGTGAGTAATGACTACTAATATTGACTGAGTGCTTTATCCTAGCCAAGCACTGTGCTATCTGATATAAATAAATTTCATCCCTGGCATTCTATGGAAGAGGTGCTTTTTATTTCCATTTGCCAGATAAGAAAGCTGAGATTTCATAAAGTGACTTACAAGGTCGGTAGCATCTAGCAAGTAGGGGAAATAGGGTTCAAATCCACACAATTTGCCTTAAACCATATTGCTGTCCTTTTTTGTATCCTGCCTTCTACACATCATTTCTTCCTAGAACACAAGTCAAAAATTAAGAGCCAGCACATCATACCTAGCCTTAGGTTACAGTATGAGCCATGATGTTTACTGTGTGTCATTAATTCTTTTAGAAAATTTATTTGTTTAATCTGCAAAACAATTCCATGAGATAGACGGTAGCTATTATGAGTTAATAACCTATCCCAAATGTTGGCAGAGCTAACAGCCAAATCCAGCCAGTCTTGTGCCAACCTGGATGTTTTGCATCAAAACAGATTTCTGACTCCTTAAAGAAAATAGAACAAGGGCCAGTCAGATAGCTCAGCAGACTAAAACACCTGCTTCGGCAGAGGGCAGCAGCTGGGGGTTCGATCCCCAGCATGTATGTGGTGCCAGCCCTGCCCCCGGGGCACGCTGAGACATCGATTGAGACTGGGTGTGGTGGTGCATACCTGTAATCCCAGGGTTTGGGAGGCTGAAAACAGGAGAATCACTGTGAGTCTAATCTACATAATGAAACCCTGTAGACCCTGTCCTAAAATACGTAAAAAAGAAAATAGAACAGTGTCCACTTTGACCTAGCAACAATCCCTTAGCCACATAGGGGTAGTTACCCATTTGGAGGGGCATCTCTTTCCTATTTGCTGCTGCCCTTCACAGAGGCTACTTTACTGTGGTCGCCTGCCAGGACTTGGAGACATTTCATTTGGCAGTCGCAGAGGAGGACCTGCTAGTACGGGAGCTGCATCTATTACCACAGCAAATTTTTTGTATATTTTCTTATAGCACAATTTGTTTAGTGCTTTCTGAAAGCATTCACCACAATTCTACAAACTCCTCCCCTGTGTCTTCCTCATTGTCCCCTTCTTCCAAAGGGCCACTTTGCAGAACTAGTATTTGTGCCCAACCAACTGGGCAGAGGTGAAACATATATAGCCTTTTATCCCTTGTCCTTGTTGGTGGTACTCTGGTATTGCTGGGTTGGCAGTAAGCAAAGTACTGACCACACCTTCAAGCTTTGGTGCACAACTTCTCTAGGCTGTCCTGTGACATAGAACTCCAGTGCTGTACATGCCAGGAGAGAATGCAACTCTGACATCTAGAAATGGAAAGGGGCTATTGGCTGGCACAGGACTCCTTCTTGAACTGTAGATTTATATATTTAAAAAGAGCTTTCCTAAGAACTCAGCCTTGATTATTCGTTCCATGTTGGGCCAAACCAGTCCATGATTGGGAAGATAATGAGTGGCGTTCACCCCAGGGTAATCCTTTCAGGGCTTTTGATGATGCAGTAAATCATGAGGGTAAAGCCTGAGTGGTTTATGCCATTAAAACCTCAAGATAGAATTAGACTTGTAATCACCACTTGCCCATGTTTTGTCATTTATGATAATTATAGCAGTAATAATCCGTGTATTGTTGGGAAGTAGCAGTCAGAAGCATCCATCAATTTTTTATTGACACCAAATCAAGTTGATACTTCATCTTTGTTGAAAAAATGTAGACTGCACCAATTAGTCTAAAGAAATTGGGCAGTCATTAGCAATGAAGCCAGCACTTAATCTACAGAACATTTCTGGTCCCTCTGATGCCAACAATCCCTCTTAATTATGTGGAATATTGTGAGCTTCCCTGGGACTCCATCAACATGCCTTTGTTGGCTTGTGAGAAGCACCTATATCCCTGCATTTATTTGGAAGAATTCACTAAGACCTCACAGCCCCCACTGTGCACCCTTATGCACTTCTAGGCAAATTTATTCTGAAGCAGAACCTTGAGTCAAGGCAGCTGACATTTTCTTTCTACTTAGAAATAAAAATTTCCCCGATGGGCTTCTTTCAGTGGTAGTATTAGCTCCCCACCTACTGTATGTTAACTGCTGTTTTTCACCTTACCCAAATCATGGAATAATTATCTCCTTTTAAAAAATAGAGAGGAAAAAGAAGGAAAAAAATGAAAAAGAAAAAAAAAGTCAGTTTAGAAGAATCCAAGAAGTGTGAGGAAATCCTGGTGCTAATGAGCTTTCTGCATTAGCCTCCAGTATTTTCCCCAGGCTAGCCCAGCCGACCTCTCTAGACATTTTCAATCAGCCTTGTCCACAAATTATACTAAGCAGGTGAATAATGCAGGGGGGATTTCAAATATAGATAGATAGATAAATAGATAGATAGATAGATAGATAGATAGTGTGTGTGTGTGTGTGTGTGTGTGTGTGTGTGTGTGGTTTTGTCTATTTAGGAAATTTGGAAATGAAAGCAGAAAGAAAAACCCTCAATCTCTCATTGTGAAAACATACCTGTACTATAAATGTCTTAGTAGATACTCTAAACTCTTAAACACACACATGTTGTGTTTTGTGGTGTTATTGGGGTTTTTTTATGTATGTTTTTATTGTTACATTCTATTTTTCACTAAAAATATTTTTCCCTTTGCTAACACTTTTAGTCATCATTTTTATTGCATGCATAATATTCTCTCAAGTATTCAGGATATAATTCCTAGTGTTGTGGATTCTTTCCTTGGAATAGATTGTTCACTGTGAAATAGTGAGACAAAATTCATGACCTTTTTATTGACTCTTGATACATACTGTTAAACTGCTCTCCAAAAAGGACTGTACTAACTTTTAAAATTCTACTAGTAACTCATGCAAGTACCAGTTTCATTTTAGTAAGTGAGTTTTAATTTAGTTCTGCTGGCATGCTTGTGGTTATGCTAAAAATATGTGGCTCCTCCCTAATGCACAAATGGGCACAGTATCAACTTATGCCTTGACTTATATTGGCTTAAACAAGGGCAATTATTATCTCATATTGCAGGAAGTGCAGAAGTAGGCCAGCTGTAGATACAGTCTGATCAGAGCTCCAGTGATGTCACTGAACACTGGGGTTCTGTTCTTCAAGCCAGCCATTACCACCTTCACCCTCATGCTATCTTCTTTCATGTTTCCAGTGGCTGCAGTAGCTCTGAGCATCACAGCCACATGAGGTCGACTCCTCTGGTGTCTCCTTCTCAAGAGTGAGGAAACCATTCCTAGAAGCTTCCAATCGGCCTTTCCTCTGGTCCTGCTGCCCAGAGCTGAGTCTCACACTAACTCTTCAACCAAAAACTATCAAGGGAAATGAAAGCACTATCACTGGCTTATTAACCAAGATTTTCTTCTGAGCTGCCAATGAAGTTAACTTTCTCTAGATGCTCTATGCCTAAATAAAATGCTTCAGTAAATAAGAGGGCCAGGGGGGCAGGGAGATGGCTCGGTAGAATAAGTGCTTGCCTGGCAAGCGCAAGGGCCTGAGTTCAAGCCCTGGTTCTGGAAAAAAAAAGAAGAAAGAAAGAAAAGGAAAAGAAAAAGTGGTTGGCAAGGAAGCCAAAGGGGATGGTTTTTAGGGAGGTGATAACCAGTGCCTCCCTTCAACACCATGGTTTTCTTTTCCATATCTGGTATACCTTTGAATCATTTAAAATTCTTTAGTAACAGCTTATGCATTTAATGGATATGTGAAAAAACAATGACAGATCTTCAAAGCACAGGGCTTTATCCTACTTTTATCCCTTCGTATAAACTCTCCCAAGTTCTAGGCCCCTAAGGTAGAAACCAAGACCCCCTCTACAAATCTATACACCATTGTCATACAGGGCTGCCATAGAAAAGAGATTGGAGAACTGGCTCTCCTCAGAGGGTGTCCTCTGGATGGAAGTCTGACATCAAGTACTAGAGCATCATCAGGGCTTCTGGTGATGTGAGGGTTTACAGCCTAATGAGACAGGTCACACTTTCCAGGCTGGACTGTTCAGGCTCTGAGCATCTTACTCTACTGCACAGCCCAGAGCGTGGAACATCTCACCACCCCTAAGCTCCTCCAGTGAAAGGCCAGGAAAGAAGGAAGAGGATTGAGAAATGCAGATCAAACACTTCTTATTCTACCCAGGTAGAGAACTGCCTGTAAGAACTACCTCAGACGATATTGGAAAATTATCTAGCATATTTCTATATTTACTTTCCTAATAGTGGCATAAATTATTAGTATTATGTTTTAAAGTAAAATAAATAATAAAAAAATTACTTAAGAAAATGTGTTCCTAGGTTGAAGAGGCTAGCTAAATATTACATTCTTTGCCTTAGAAATTCAATATTTTTTGTACTTTATATACATGGTTGGATTATAGGGTATAGACATTATTTCATTTCTTTGTTTGTTTGTTTGTTTTTTGCGGAACTGGGGATTGAACTCAGGCCCTTGCGCTTGCCAGGCAAGTGCTTATTCCACTGAGTCATCTCCCCAGCCCCGTGTTCTTTATTATTACTTGGGCATATAAAAATTACCTGGCACTAAGACTGTCAAATGATTTTGAACCAAGGCTGTCCATCCCTTTACCCCTGGTAGATAGAGCCCCCAATGCACCCGTTTCTTACCAGGCCATAAAAAGTCATTGCTTTTGTTGCTTTTCTGGGTGGAAGCCAGGGGAGGAGGGAGCCACCTAGTATACTAGTACGCTTTGTTTTACAATTTCATAAGGATTTTTACAACATAATATGTTCTAATTATGAGATTACATACATTTCTACCACTTATATAATCAAGTGCAATTAGACCGACTACTTGAATAGAGGATGGTTAAAATTACTTGAAACAAAAATTACACCACAAAATGCTATTTCAGACAGGCTTTTGGGGGATCTGCTCCACAGATCCCCAAAAGAAGTAGATGGAGATGATTATAATAACCTTTAAGGGTGTAGTGGAAATCTCCTAGGTCATGGTGCCATGCATAACTTCTATCATTTTGGAAGATTCACCTTTTTAAAACTACGTTTCAAACATAGCACTCATCATAGATATACATAGATAGAGCATTGGGAGCCATACAGAGGACACTTATTCTGATTTTTGTCTCCCGTCCTGACTTTCTCCTTTCTTTCCTTCTATACTCTTTTCACTGTCTTCTTTCCCCCTCCTTACCTTTCCCTTTCTTGTAGGGGCTGGGAGAAGAACTTAAAAGAGTAAGTAATGGGGAGAAGTAGAGTAGACTATATTTCCCCCTAAAGTAATCCTTGGAGGTTTGAAGAGGTTTAAAGACAGCTGGCTTAAAGGAGTTGATGTGGTCCTTGAAATGTCCCTACTTGATCTGGACATTAGGTCTTGTGGCCTTTAAGAGAATTTTTAGAGTGGTATCATTGTCATATAAAAGGAAAAAAGAGAGAGCAAATGACCAGAATACAGTAGATACAAAATTACAATGTATGTTTTAAAACTGAATATGATATAACAGATAGTTCCCTAGGAATAACACGATAATTTATTACAGTTGTATCTTTTATTACTGAAAACAAAATATCATGAAAGGCCAATTTTTCTCCGAGGAAACTTGTTTTTCTTTGGCCTTTTTTCAAGAAAAAATTTCAAGCAAAATATTTTAAAATCTATTTTAAAAGTAATTAATTTGTGGGTTACCATTGTATCTGTAGAATTTCCCTAGCACCTTTCCATTACTTCATCTATTGAGTTCTTTATTTAGAGGCAAACAAAAGCCAAATTCCTAATCAGCTGCTCTGTTGGCTGTTCAGAGCAATTTTGGGGCTAGGCAGACCTACTCTCCTAAGGACAGGTCTCTTAGGTGTGCTGCTTATATCCCACGTGGAACAAATTAGAGAGCCAGGACGTGGGGTTGCCCCTGGTTCTGATTGGTTATGGTAGTATTTAAAAAAATAAATAAAATAAACCCTGCCTCACTCTGGAGAAGAAAGATGGATAAAATGCTCTTTGAACACATGAGTCTTTTTTTTTTTTTTAATGTCAGTACAGAAGGGTTGCATTTATATTTGGCTTTCTAGACCTGTCTCTTGACCTTCTAATTACTTTATTTGAAACAGCACTGAGGGTATAATAAACCTGGAGGTTGCCTCTCCTTTGCTTTATCATAAATTAAAGCTGCTGGTTTGTGGAGGTGAAAGTGGAGGCAGAATGTTCATTACTGCTCAAGTGACGGCTTGTCAATAGCAGTGCTTTTTAGTTTGTTCTAGTCAGCACTTGCTGTGCATTTTGTTGGACCACTGGGAAATAAATACAACAAGATTATACATTTGGAATACCACAAGAGTTCAGGAAAAAAAACACAAATGATAAATTATACACTTGGTAGAAAGTGACATGCTATCTTGTGCTATTAACAACCAAAGATAATTGCAACGAATTGTAATTGCAGTTTGCAACTTACAGTACAGTGTGTCCAACATCAATCTTAATAGTGAACAAAGCAATTTATATTAAAACTTAATTCACTTGGTAACTTTCTGCTGTATACACAGGAGCTAACAGATGTAGCTTTTCAAAAAGTTCAAAGGCATTTGAAACGTGGAGAGAAATGCTAATGGAGTAAGCCTTAGAGAAATATTGCATTACTACTTGTAATGAAAACAAATGTATGTCATTATCTCCTAGTTTGTGTTTATTTAATAAAATATGCAGTTTGCACATTGGTGAATTCAGTCTTTCTGAATGGGTATGGAATGATGTTCTACTTGGAATTAAAGGCCAAGCAGGCCCAGCAATTATCCTTCTTCTGTAAATCATCTGCTTTCTAAGTATATACATGTTAGTACCGTGCACCTCAATGCATCAGTGGGTTTTGTATGAGGCATACCAGCAAACTGGGGCAACTTTATTCATGACTTTCCCTAGATTGGATGTCTTTGAAGCAAGAAGGAGAGATCTCCTGGTATTACTTAAGAGAACAAGCATATTTGTTTTGTGAGCTTGACTGATGGCCAGTAGAGCAGTTGAGTGAAATCTCTAAACTGATTAAGGCTTTCGTTCAAATAATCTTCTACCTTTTTCATTAATTTATTCCTTAATGCTATTTTGCTGCTCCTCTACCAAGGATAATAATCTCACACTCTCTGACCTCTGTGAGTGGATGACCTGGAGCCCATAACTAATCTTATTTACTCTCCTGACCAGCCGAACTTCATTTACCTTGGCTGGATAAAGAGCCTTGCGTTGCTAAGCTTCCCCTCTTTCCCAGCATTCTGCCTAATTTGTAGTGAAGGGCGAAAGACAGGCTTTCCCAGTTGAGTCCAGAGGCGTACTGGGCCAGTGGAAACTTTGTGCCATTTCTCTTTTTTACAAAGAAAACATTTTTCCCTCTTCATTCCCCTCCCCCTTTTGTAAGTATTGAAAATTATAGAAAGAAATTGGGGTAGGACTTAATCTATGTCCCACGCTCTTGACACACTAATTGACACTTAATTTCCAGCTGTTGCCATAGGAATACGTTTTAATTTAGGAATAATCATTAAATATATATACTTTTGCATTCTGCTTTTTTCATGCCAATGTGTTTCCCATGTTGTTTTATAATATAATAATACATTTTAATAATAACTGAGTGATGATCTATTAAATGTATGTACTTTTTTTTTTTTTTTTTTTTTTGTACCAGGGATTGAACTCAGGACCTTGCAGTTGCCAGGCAGGCACTTATGCTGCTGAGCTATCTCCCCAGCCCTGTACTGTACTTTAATCCCCTAGTTTGGAAAAGATAGGTACTTCCATCTAGTTTTGCTATTATGAAGAATGCTGCAGTCAACATTTCTGTGTTTTTTTCTATTAAATTATTTATCTTGCATGTATTGTTTTTAATGAAGTTATTAAAAAGTGAAAATGTTTGTGTAACTTTGGCTATATATCACCAGTGTATGTTCCTAGACTGGTTATGGCAGCTTATATTACCACTAGCATTTATAAGTGTAAAATTGTACTACAGTAGCTTTGGGACTGATCCTGGTTCTTCCTTTTACAAACTAGATGACATTGGGCACGTTATGTAACCTGTCTGCCTCAGTTTTCCCATCTGAATGAAGAGAATGATAACGGTGCTTGCTTCATCTCATGGGCTATTTTGAATATTGTGTTATTCTGTATATTCAAATTTGAGACATAGTGTCTTCCACATGGGAGGTACTTCATAAAAGGTTTGTTTTATTTTCTTTCTTTTTTTCTTTTCTTTCTTTTTTTTTTTTTTTTTTTTGTGGTACCAGGGATTGAACTCAGGACCCTGAGTTTGCCAGGCAGGCAAACTTATTCTACTGAGCTATCTCCCTGGTCCTTTATTTTCAATAATGATTGAAATATTATCACAAGAATTTAAATTTCCCCTAATCTAACAGCACCTTCTATTAAGGTTGAATTTTTAAAGGGAATGTAGTAAGTAGTCCATTGGAATTAGTCAATAGTCCCAAAATCAGGAATTCCTGTATTCAGTGAACAATTTAAATCACTGAGGCTGCTAGCCATTAGGAGAAACTTCACAGAGATGAGTATTCTCCCTGTGAAGTACAGGCTGTTGGATGATCCATCTGTTAATTTATAATAATAAAATATCTCTGATTCCACAATCTTAAGGCTTTATCAAAGCCTGATGTGGCTTAACCCAGATCTGACGCTTGTTCCTCAGTGATAGTGATGCTTCCACTCAGACTGCATACGACAAGGGGAGGGAATTTCTCAAAAGAAAACTGGAGTCTTATTACAAGAAGAGGAAGTAGAGGTGAAATGGCTAAAAATAACAAAGGGTCAGTGAACTTCTTGAAGACTAGTCCTGAAGCAGTTCTTAACCCTAAAATTGAGAAAACAGCTAAATGAAGGTAGACACTTTGAAGAACACATTTGGACCATCAAGTAGCCATTGTCTGTTGATAGAAGAACCAGGATAAATCATCAAGCCATTGTAATAAAGTTGTATGCTCCTCCACTACTGGCAATATAAGCTATCTCATCAGCCATGGAGATCAATGTTCCTTTTTTCAAATTATTATTTAGCATGACATTAAGGACTCAAGTAAACAGACATTTGGAAATATCAGAGTCCTGACATGACTTAAACTGAATTGTTTTGTTTTGTTTTGTTTTTCCTTCATAGAAAAACCAGAAAGACCAGCATTATTTTGTGGCTATATGTGGCCATCCATGTTCATATTTAGGACATAGTTTCTAGTTTCAGGTTTATTTCCTGGTTACAAGACAATTGCAGCAGTACCTAACATCTCATCTATACCACATGTAGAAAGAAAGACAGGGAAGACCAAAATGTGTCTGGCAATTGAAAAGATAGACCCTGGCCCACTTTTTAAGAAAAGTCTCCAGAAGTCCTGCTTAATAGTTTCTACCAAATAACTCGCCAAAATTTAATCCACCAAAATGGAAATATTTAGCAGCAGGATACACTGTTGCTTCCAACAAAATCAGGACTCAGTGAAAGAGTACAGAGGGCAAGATGGCTGTTAGTGAGGCAGCCTGCAGGAGAGGCCTCTGCCCTGTGAGCCTCCCAGCAGCCCCTGATGTCCACAAGGGTTACAAACAAGAAGCCAAGAGAGTGGTAGCCAAGAGCTTTGCAGCAGAGAGAAGGAAGAAAGTGAATTGAATGATGAAAACTGGGGTTATGAAGTTTCAGCATTTCTTCTTGCCCAAAACATTCCCAACAAACTTCATGGAGTAGGAACTGAAGGAAAATGTGCTGTGCCATTTTTCTTTAGCCTTTTTGCAATGCAACAGGACAATCAATACAAATCTTTGCAGTAATCATATATTGATTTTCCTAGAATATAACTCCATTTAAAGCACTTTTATCCCCAAGAGCAGAGACATTGGAGGCTATCAAAGGAGGAAGTAGGTTTCCTCGACCCCCATCTGCAGTGCACAATTGATTAACAGAAGATAGTTACGAGAGTGCATGAGAGATACAGAGAGAAGTCACCGAAAGGTTAATACCAGTTAAAGAGAAACATGATTACAGGACATTAGCTTTTTGTAAAATCATAAGGTCAGGATAAGATAACAGTACCATCAAAAATGACATAGGATTTTGAGTCCTTGGCATCTGCACACTGTACTCACTCCCCAGGCCCCAACCACAACCAGAGCCAAAGTGTGGGGATTGGTAGAGAGCTACATGGATGTGGTGTGTTAGGTTGAAGTTTACGGCTCTTGGCCTGGCTTGATAAGGGAATAAGTGATGCTGTTTTGGATTTTCCTGAGGCACTGATAGGTCTTAAACCCAAACTGAAGTCATCATATAAAATGGTTTTTGTTTCAGAAAGTACTAAAAGAATAAAAGGGACTGGCATTTATAGCTCTGAGGTAGAGCACGTACCTAGCATGTGAGCGGCCTTGGGTCTCATCCCCAGCACCAATTAAAAAAAATAAAATAAAAAGGAAAGAAACAGAAAAATATTAGAAACCCTAATTTTTATGCCTTTTCTTAACAAAACAAAAGAACTTCTCCCTTCCTTCGTCCTCATCATTTTACTTTCTAAAGATTTCTTTTAATTCCACCTTCTGAAAGTCCCATGAGTTCTCTGCCCAGATGTCTTCATCACAGAAACAAGGAGCATAATTGGATGGCGACAGTAGAAAAAGCATGTAAGTTCTGCTCTGTCCCTGGCCTATGTAACTGGGATCTCGCCAAAACCGAGGATGGTGCCTCGTGTAGCAATCTCAAGTTCTTGTCTCTCACACATTCCTTGCTGAAAAGGCAGGAAGGGTCCTGGTCTTCTATTGTTTACAAGGTATTGTTCTCTATATATTTCCTCTCCCTGAGTCCCTCTTGCTTTTTGTACCAAGACTAAGTTCTCATAAACAAGCCCTTCATTAAATTAAAAGGTGCACATAGCCTCATTATCTTTTTCAATATGCTATGCTTAAGATATTTGCTAGCAACTTCGAGTTTGTATGTTTGGGGTGTGTGTGTGTGTGTGTGTGTGTGTGTGTGTGTGTGTTTTCCTTTTGGCTTCAGGCAAAGCAACTAGTACACACTGTCAGATAAAGTATCTTATCTGTCAGCAACACCCTTGTGAATTAATCATAATTCAATAGGCTTACTAATCAAGATTTGAGATGAATGTTTTGATAGAGCAATCAGATTTGTCTAATCTATCATTAGTTGACAGTAGCTGCGGGCAGAGTGCAGAGTTGGCAATAGTAGCCCTGTTTCTGATCCCTTTGGCTGGGCCCACCAGTTGGGTAGTTTCACTGATTGCAGCAGTGGATCCAGACATTTCTACTAATTAAGTTCTGTTTCTCACTGCTCTCCTAATCATTGTCCCCCTCCCACCAATATTCAGAATAGGTGAGTAGAGATCAGCTTTATTGAACCTGCCTGCGTGACAAGCAGATTTGGGAGCATGGTGTTCCCTTTATTATTTATACCTGATAACAAAGATGTGCCCAGCCAAGTAACAGACCTCAAGGGGATTTGTGGTATCATATCACATAGTGGCCAGGGAAAGAAGATAAACCTAATATATTGTTAAATGTCACTGATTACAGCTCTTGTCATATGTCACTAAAATCTGCATCCCATTGTTCTGCATTGAACATTCTTAGAGGTAATTTATAGGATAGCTTGCACATTTCTTCAGTTTGGTTAGATAAATGAATCTTTTGATAAAGATTGATATTATACTATATACTATGTTTAAAGTTTTGATGTAAAGTCCTGAAATAATAATATGTCATGCTGTAAATATAACTTCAGAATTAATACCTTGCATAAAGTGATAGTTTCATTTTATGGAGGAGCTTTTTCTTAACACCAATTTTCCTTCTCCTCCTTGCATTGTTACTAGCATAAAGATATTTCATTATGGAGAGTTTGGGAAATTCTAGAAAAATCTAAAAAGCACTTTTTAATTTCTCATAATACATCTTCTTAGTTAACTAAATATCAACACAAATGCCTTAATGAGTGATTGCTTGACACTATTGCCAATAAATACACTTGCATTGAGCACATTGTGCTGGAATCTGCGGAACACCAGGAGCCAATCCAAAGCACTCTCAGAAGAGCCTGTTTTCTCTTCAGGTTTCACTTTCTGGATGAAAAGGGTTGGGAAACCTTGTTTAGCCTGTTAGTGTATCCCATGTGTTGAAAGGGACAACATCTCTATTTCTTAGGCCTAAGAAAGTGCTAGCCACACTTGGAGAGATTTGTAGTTTGGTTTTAAACAAGGAATACTGGAGAGGTACCTAATTAGAATCTAGGTGTAATTATGTAAGACTTCCCAAGCAGCAGTGTGCTGTGTTAATTAACTTTTGTGCTGAATATGCAGTAGCACCTGAACAAAGAACAATTCATGAAGAGGAAAAGCTTCCTCACTTCATTCTAGCTTGAGTTTTGCTATTACAAAAGTCACTTCTCATATGCTTCTTTTTTGTAGTTGAGACTGGAGACATAAGTCAACCTGTTTTGAAGGCAAAAAATGTCTGTTATTTGTCCTTATAACTTTCTTCCTGCTTTCTTTCTTAATCCTCACATCAAACTTGTACTTTTTTATGCATAGATCTGTTATTGGCTGGCAAAACCCAGGTGATTTTTAATCCTGCTTTGTTTTTTTAGACTCAACAGATACCTTTCTGTGGTGAAGAAGAGGAATGGTACTGTATTTACTGAACCATGGGATCAGTTAATACCCCATCCATGTTTGTGATAGGCTTTGTCAGTTGACAATTACAGTACTGGCAACAATGGGAAGAATTTTCTTTCTCTATTACATAAATGAGTCTTGGGCTTTATTTATGTTGGCTTCTACTACAGATTTGTAAATCTGTATTAATCAACTCTACAACTTGTATGAGGAAGCATTTTAGGTAACTAATGCAACACTGCATTGCTAGTGGAAGATTCCTTTTTCTATCCCCTTCCTAATGTTCAGGTGAGAAGGTCCTATTTTGAGGTTCCCTACTTTATCTAATCCTGTTTCCTTGACCACTTCCTTGAGCTTCATTTTTCTGCTCTACTAAAGTCTAGAATGCTACACAAGGAACAACTTGTTTGTATAGCGTGAAAGTAACAAAGGTCAAGGTTTTTCTGGAAACATTCAGAAGAGATTGGATTCAACCAATTCTTTTCATCATCTCTGGGACCTCTTACCAGTTTTGAAAAAGCAATGCTTCAATTTTACTGCTTAGTACTAATACCTTCTTGTGTGATTACTAGAAGAGAAGAATAATAAGACCTTTGGTATAGAGAAAACAGTATATGGAGTGCTTGTGACTATATAGGAGATGTGCCTAAGAGATGGGACGTTAGACAATGTTAGTGCTTCCTTTAGTTTTCACTTGGATGTCTAATGAAATTCAGTCTCCTTTGTTCAGTTCTTCCCTCTGACATCCTGTGTGGACACATCAGGCCTTCATACTCAAAACCAGAGCAAGTAGTTTTGACCAAGTTCTTTTTCTTTGCAAGATTATGTTTGGTATGTCAGGAATCCAAAGCCATCTATCCTGTCCTCAGAGAGTTTATTGCCTGTTTGGGAAGATAAAACATAAAAACATGAAAAATAAAGCTACAGGATTTAAACAACTTTTCCAGACAGTACTCGAAAAGAAATGTCACATGAGTATACATGATTGTCAGGTGCATTTACAGATTTCTTTTTAGAAGAAAAAAATGTCCTTGGGCTCTCTCACTAGTAAGAGCTCTTAGAGACCATTATAATCCCTAAAATCTGAGTGTTACTCTATAAAAATTCCTATTAATTTAGAAATCTCAAAAAAAAAACCTGGTACACTGTAGTGGTAAATTATTTTAGATTATCAGTGAAATGAAAGTGTAAAATATTTAAAGTTTATTTTCAGTTAGATTAAATTTTTTTGTTTGTTTGGTTTTTGGTACCAGGGATTGAACTCAGGACCTTGTGCATGCCAGGCAAGCACTTATTCCACTGAACTATCTCCCTGGCTTTCCTTTCTCTCTCTTTCTTTATTTGCATGAAATTAAAATATTTAATTATCTTATTGCCAGTGAACCTCTGAGAAGATGCTGGAAGACTCCAGGATAATCATTTCATTTTTAGTAAGTTCCATGTGTAGTAGGTTCATTTCAAACTACATAGGTAAAAATCTTAAGGAAAAGATAGATTTTTGAGTTGGTTAAAGCATAGATCATTAGAGATCATTTCAGTTAGATAGAATATAGCATGAGGGCGGGAATAAAATTGTACAACCTAAGCTAGCTCATTGAGCGTGGAAAGTTCAGGAACCATAGACCAGTGTGTGGGAGGCACCAAGAGGACCGAACTCTGAGAGCATGCTCCTGCTTCCAAGTCCGAGAGTGACTTACTAATGGTGGGAAGGTAGGAAGATTAATCTGGTGGCAGTGTACCCCATGGATTTGGATCATTCTTGCTGGAGGCAAAAGGGGTGCATGTTGAGAAAAGTAATGTGCCTGAGATGAGTGGATATGAAGAACTCAGAGGGCTTCTAAAGTGAGAGAACTTCATTACCAGTTGGTTATGGGGGTGAAGAAGAGTAAAGTCAGGTGATAAAATGGACATTGAGGAAGGAAGCTACATACCCCAACACCATTCTGAGTATGGGAGCATGGGAAGGAAGTTTTAAGAAGAGAGCCATCTAAATTATCTAGCCTTCTCCTGTTTGTGAAAATTATGAAATAATTCTCCAAAGCACTACTGATATCTTTATGTTACCTCAGTAGCCTGAGATAATATTGGTACCAAAAGTACAAACTGAGTAATTAAAAGAAAAAATTTCACTAATTTTGGTTATTTCGATATGGAGAGTCCCTGACTCAACAGTAGGTTTCACTTACGATTTTTCAACGTTATGATGATGTGACAGTGGTATGCATTCTACAGAAGTTGTACTTTAGCCCTTTTCTGGGCTAGT
Organism: Octodon degus; assembly: GCF_000260255.1. NCBI lineage: Eukaryota > Metazoa > Chordata > Mammalia > Rodentia > Octodontidae > Octodon > Octodon degus. The sequence continues at coordinate 1,927,748 of NW_004524661.1, read as the reverse complement.
GGTTTGCCATAGACACTCTCCCAATGCCTGTCAGTGGCAGCCAGGCACTCCAAGCCAGCTTCTTGATCACAAGGGGCTCCACCACCAGTGGCCTGTGTTGCTGACCTAGTGGTTGGTGGGTGAGGTGTACTTGATGCATTTTCAACTCTGGATATTGCCAGCAGAGGATGAGTTTATAGGGCGCTAAGCCCTGGGGCAGCCTTGGGGCAGGTATGTGATTTGGGTGTGAATTGGTAACTGACTTAGAGGTTTTGGGACCTGCCCATGCTCTCATCAGGCATCAGGCACATTTCCTCTCTTCATTCCCATTTAGCTTAAAAGTTTTTGATAATTTCCCAGTTTTCAGAAACCAATCAATTGCCAAGGATCTGTCAATTCTGGACTTTGTTTTTTCTGCCCGGAGACACTGTGGTCTCTTTTTTTTTTTTTTTTTTTTGGCGGAACCAGGGATTGAACTCAGGTCTGTGCGCTTGCCAGGGAAGCACTTATTCCATTGAGCCATCTCCCCGGCCCCGACACTGTGGTCTCTTAAGAACAACAGATTTTCTTCATTGATGTGACTAAGCTTATGTAATGCTTGCAGAGCTGGGGACAACATATAACAGGAAAACGAAGTTAAGGCTGTGGAGCTGGAAGCCTGTGGCAGATGAGTGAATTCTGAGAAGTGAAAAATGGAGCAGAAAACCCCCATGCCTTTTGCCAAACCCTTTGCACATACCTAAGAATCCAGATCTCACAAAAGGTTGACCTGAGTGCATGGGGTTGTCCAGCATAAAACTAACTCTGTACAAAAGTCACACTCATCTCATTCCACAGAGCAGGAAAAGTTCCAAGTTGGCCAGGAACAATTGAGTCCTTTGATCCCTAAACAATGTGACTTTTTATGAGCAATGGACCTGTAAAGGCCTTTTCATTGCTACTTCCCGTGTGTCTAACTTAGGATATGTGCAGTATCCTGTTGCCATGTCCACACTTGAGCTACTGAGGCATCACTTCTGAAGAGTACAGCTAAGAGGTGTGCAACAGGTCCCCACTTCCTTGATATTGTGTGGTTTCTCTTATAGGAGAAACTCAGAGTTTAAATAATTGAAACTGAGAGATAGACTGTGGAAACAGGGTTGGGATCTAAGAGGGAGAAAAGGGAACAGGGAAGGAAAAAGGGTCAAGATGCTATATGGATATGTACCGGTGCATCATGATGAATGTATTTATGATGTATCCAAATAGATACTAATAAAAAAGGAAGTAAATAAAATAAAAGCCATTGATCCAGGTGTGGTGATACATACATGTAACCCCAGACTCAGGAGGCTGAGGCAGGAAGATTGCTGTGAGTTTGGGACCGGCCTTGGGCTAAATAGTGAATTCAAGGCTTCCTTGAACTGGATAGTGAAGCCCTGTCTCAAAAAACAAATAAAACAAAAGAAAAAGGGAGGGGTTAGGATTATAGTTCAGTATGAAGGCCCTAGGTTCAGTTCCTAGTACCTAGATGGATGGATGGATAGATAGATGTGATTATTTCTTTTATTACTGAATGATATATAGAAGTTTTACAGGGCTGGGGAGATAGCTTAGCAGTCTAAGCACCTACCTGGCAAGCACAAGGACCCAGGTTTGATCCCTGGTACCACATGCCATGCTTGCCCCAGAACCCCAGATGCTCTGTACCAGCCACTGAAACCAGGCGTGATGGTGCATGCCTGTAATCCCAATGCTGGGGAGGTTGAGACAAGAGGATCAATATGAGTTCGAGCTGTATAGCGAGACCCTGGACCAAATAAATAAATGAGTAAATAAATATAGGATTTTTTTAAAAAGAAAAGAAAAAGAAAGCGTGTGTTCACTTTTTAAAATATACTTGTTTTATTTTTTTGATCTTCCTGTCTCAGCCTCCTGAGCACTAGAATTACAGGCATGAGCCACTGTGCCTGGCTGTCAACAGACTTTAAGCATTGACGTTCCTTTCGCTGGGAAGGCAGATGCTTGTATAACCAGGAAATAAAGTTGCCCTTGACAGAACTTTTCCAATAGAATGCCTTTTGACTTTTCCATCTTAAAATGTGATTTTAAAATGAAAAGATTACTTTGCAAGATAAGGAAAGGAAGAGAGAATATTTTTGTAAGAAAAGTATACCATCTCACTGTAGCCTGTTAGCATGAGAACACTGGGATTAAAAGCTTTTGGTAGGGAGTAATAATTTCTAGCTCTGTTCCAGCCTTACTCCAAAGCTTCCCAGAGTCTGTACAGTATTTGGCACTTGTTCAACCCCAAGTAGGGGCTGAGCTTGTGAGACCAATAAGGTGGTGTGAACACAAGCCAGATAACAGAGCTTTTTCTTAAAGGATCATTAACTTTCGAGCCAACGAATAATCTTTAAAGTTCTGGAGCAGTACTTTCTAGTCATAGTTTTATACTTCACATTTACACATAGCTTGGCTTGCATGAAGTTTTAATAATCAGCCAGTGTTGATAACTATTTAACACCAGGTTATCAGCCCCCATGGCAGTGTCTGCTTTTCAGGGATGAGGCACATGGAGTCACCAGCAAAACATAATCGAGAAAGCATATCCCTTCCAGAATGACATGTGGTCACTACCCCAAATCTGCAGTCTGAGACCTTTTTGGTATGTTTTGTGGTTTTGGTTTTGTTTTTGTTTTGTTTTTGCATGTCATACTGTAAGCATTCAGTTCAGAAAATGCAGAATTGGTTCCAGGGTTTTCCCTGTGATTTGAAAGAATTCATTAATGTCCCCAGGTGACTGGCCTGCAAGGAAGTACCCTATTGATGAAGCAGGATTTATTTTGCTATTTTTGTTACTTTTGCTGTAACATAGATATCTCCTCTCCTTTTGTTTAAAGGTAATTCTTAATGTCACCACTGAGGAAAGAAGGCACATCTGTTCTTTCCAGGAATAAAGATTAATCAGAAAATAGGTGTCATTTCCAAGACCTCGTAGCTATTCATATCCAGAACTGAGATGAGACCCACTAGGACACCTCACCTTCATTTTGATGGGGCCATTGTGGCTCTGACCCAGTAGTTTAGTGTAGTGCGACATGAAAGCCATCTGAGTGAAGTATCATTTCACGCCTTGTAACTGCATCTAAGTGTGACTTGACAAAGATCTCTTTGCAGACACTGCCTAGAGTGGCTCCTCCCCTAGAAGAAAGGCATCTGTAAGATATTTTGAGGGGAAGAGAAGGAATTAAGGGGTCTAATCCATCACTGTAAATCCTCATGCTTGGGAGAGCTCATTTCCGCTGTAAACTTTAAGGGCTTCTTTGGAGCCATGATGGTTTGTCATGCTAAGACTCACTGGAGGACACCTACATGCAGATCATTATCCCAGAGCACTTCAGGACCTTTAGAGGGCCTTTGATAAAGCAGCTTCCTGCCACTTACTGGGAAACCTTTGGTGAGTTTGATTCAGACCAAGCCCAAGAATACTTTTTTTTTAGGTTTGGGCCTTTAAATTAAGTAACTGAAATTGTCAGAGTTTAGTTTTAGTTTTTATTGGAGTTTTTGAGGTGAGGGGGATCTCCCTTCTCTTTAAAGCGAACGCCAGTTGTACACAGATTCCTGACTGCTGCGTACGTGTTGAATACATTAATTTCCCTTTCTAATTATTGGGGGGGCATGTTGGTAATAGAGATGGTACAGTATAATGAGCAAACACAATCATCACACCGAGGGCCTGCAAAGCTTTAATTTAGAAATGTAATGGAATCACATCATTTCATATAGAAATAATTCCTCCTTGCCTCCTTCCCCCGAGAGGTGAAGGAAATGTCTCTGGTGTATGGTTAAATACCTGATAGATTAGACCTTCAGATAGGTTGGCAGATTAAGGGAAGGCATGTTTAAAAGCTCTTGTTTTTAGCTGTCTATCCTATTTTAAGGTTCCTGTTGCCCTTCAGTATTCTGAATTAACCAGATTAGTTCTAATCTAATATTTAATTCTTTAATGTTTGCAACCTTCAGGCTGGCCTTTTTCCCCATCTTCCCTGTTGCCTATCTCTGTTAACATCTCTGCTTGAATAAGAGGCCATTCATTACCCTGAACTGAGGGAAAACCACCAAAATTCAGGGCTTCACTTCCTGGGACAAGAATCTTAGGTTTAGCAGAGAGCCAAAAGGATTGTAAGAATCCCTTGGACCAAAGATAGATTGGAGGGCCAAAACAAAAAATCTGGAGTCTCTTTTTGCCAAAAAATCCAAGTTTATTCACAAATATATTTTTTTCTGAAAATGTTGAGGTTTATTCTCATAGGCTTCCCACACTGTAGAACAATAAGCTAAACTATAGAATCAGAAATAATTTACAAAAAGAATCTTTGTGTAAGCAGAAGTCCATGGATTAAGCCAGAACATTGCTATACTATCTCTTCCAGCCTGAGTTAGATGCCCACTTGTGGACCAAGCTTTGTGCCAGGGAGTGAGAGCACAAACATCCACACCTGGTAGTTTAGTTCCCTGAAAGGCAGCGACGGGATACAGTCCAATATATTTCCACTGGACCGTTCCTTGAAGAAATAATTTAGAGTATACAGAGTTCATTGCATTCCTCTGAAGAAGGTTGCTTCACGGAACAAACATAAACTTTTAGAGCAAGGAAGGATGTAAAAGTTCACCTCCTACTCTACCCTCCATGTCACACTGAAGAAACTGAGGCAAAGGGCAAGTCACTCATGTTGCAGTGGTTCTCGAGCCAGTTACCATGTCTAGTGCTCGTGCTTCTACTTGACAGCAGGGAACATATCCTGTATTCAGTTTCTGCCATCTCATGGTGTGTGTTTTAGATGTCATTCTTAGCTATTACCTAGAAGTTTTAGAATTATAGGGGATTTATATTTAGACTCCTTCACTTATTTGATAGTTTGTTTTATAGACTTTTACTTAAGAAAAATATAATTTTTGTGAAAACAGTATAGACACATGAACAAATGTTTTGGGTGATACTATTAGGTGGAAAAAGCAAATGAATGCTCATGTAATCTTTTTGTTAAAATATGCATGGGGGCTGGCCAAATAGCTCAGTGGATTACAACCCCTGCAAGCAGGTTCGATCTCTGGGCCTATGGTGCTGGCCCTACCCCCAGGGCACGCTGAGACAGAAATTGAGACTGGGTATGGTGGCACACACCTATAATCCTAGCTCTTGGGAGGCTGTAAACAGGCAGATCATTACATGTCCCATCTAATAGTGAGACCTTGAACACCCTGTAGACCCTTCTCTAAAATATATCTCTATCTATCTATCTATCTATCTATCTATCTATCTATCTATATGGACTGGGGATATGGCTCAGTAGAATAAGCGCTTCCCTGGCAAGCGCAAGGGCCTGAGTTCAAGCCCCGGTTCCACTAAAAATAAAAAAAAAAAAATATATATATATATATATATACATATATATATATAGATGTAATTAGCAACTAGACTTAGTAGAATGATGATATTGTACGTAACTTACATTTTCCTTAATGCTGTCATTCAATTATTTTTGTATTTCTAAAAAGAATCTTTAATAGGAACGTTCCCTGTCGTACTTCTCATCTGGAGCTACCTGAACCTGTGTGTCTGGCACCCAGGAGGTAAGCTTTCTCTAGTGTAAGGCATATATATTTTTGGTACAACTAGAAATTTTAGTAGTGAAGACATTAAAAATGCAATCCTCATAGCTGTGGCTGCAGCTGCACTAAATTAGGATCTGAGTGGAGATTTGGCCTCAGACAGGGTGACCCACCAGAGATAAGCAGAGGGTAAGATATTTTCAAGCATGAACATAATCAGAATCTAGGGGCATGGAAGAACCTCATGTCATATAACTTGACCCCTGTGGGGTTCAGAACTGTCCACAGAAGCACAGAAGATTTCAGATACAAGGAGGCAGAACTTGGCTAATGTCCAGAGGAGACACTCCATTCCTTGCCCTGCCTTCCCAGAAGCCTCCTTGTCTTCCTCAGAGGGCAAAACTTGAGGAGAAGTTTCAGCATCTTAGATATGATGTGACTTCTAATCTTTTCCACATGTAAAATAGGAACAGGCCAGCAAGAACAGCCAGCAGGGCTTTTGCAGGCAAGAAGTCCCATATAGGGGTGAGGGACCTCCTGGTGATGCGACTCCCTTCATTCTCCTTCAAAAGGACAAACTGCATTTTCAAGTAGACAGAATTTGAGGGAAGGGGTCAGAAAAGGGCTGACACTATAGGTGCCACATGTGATCTGGCTCCGTTAAGCTGTCAGCTAGCTCTCAGATCCTGGGAACCTGCTCTTGCTAGCTTTTGATATAGCATGTAGCAGAGCACCATGTGATGGTGGCTTAATGAAGATGCCCTGAGAATGCTGAGGAGGAGGGAAGGATTGCCAGAAGCAACCTCAGATGCCTGTGGTTCTCTGACGGAAGGTGTCTCCCGCACACATGGTGTGGGAGTATGGAGAGCAGGATGGAGAAGGGAAATGATTTGCCTTCTGCAAAGAAATTGTGTATAGATCAATGGAGGAATGTGGAGTTGGGGATGGGATATCTACCTCTGCAAGATTTCACGCATCTTAGCCCTGCAGGACTGCTGTGGCCCATTCATTCATTGACCAATCAATTCATCAATTTGTGGTTTTCATTCAACAAACATCTCCCTAGCTGCGCTGAGCTGTCAGCATATAGTGGACAATGAGAGAGAGATGGCTTTGTCCTCATGGAGCTTATTCAAACTCAGTCCACTGCAGTAGCTTGAGTTCTGAATCTGTTTTGGGTCTGTGGAGGAACTGCAAAGATGAAGCAAACACAGTTTTGAAAAAGCACAGGAGTCAGGGTGGATTTATCTTGAGTGACTAGTCACTTTTCTAGTCACTCCTCAGGTCTCTCATTTCCTTCAAGAATTCGTTCTCAGTGTTGAGTTTCTGTCTATTGGTCTAGTGGACATCCTTTTTCAGATGCTGCTTGGTCCAGCATACACAGAATTGCCATCAGTACCTGCTGGGTTCTTGCCTTGCACATGTTGCTTTTAGCTGCTTCCCTGGACAGCTGAATTTGATGGGGATTTGGTTGAAGCACTGTAAGCCCCAATTCAAATTCCAGTTCAGACCTAGTGACTGGTCGAGGAAACTGTCTAAATACTAGCAATAAGAAGGCTGACTTAAAGTAATCCTTGTAGGGATACAAGATGTAGAGTGTTTTAACCTCTTTTTAATATTCATTTTTTCCAATAATAATGCTTTTAAGTCAATATCTTTTTAAATTTGGCTAATTCCATTAGGATAACTCCAAAAAAGGGGTTGATCAGTAGCTTTGAAATCTGAATGGAAATAGGAAAAATAATTTTTATGGCAAAATCTCAGCAACAGTAACTAGATTAAAGACTGCTGAATTAAAAAACTGACATACAAATTATTTAAACTAATTTAATTGCAGATTTGTTACTTTAAGCACATAGAGCAGTCTACCCTAATTTATTTCCATGTTCTTTTAGAGCACACATTCAAATGGCAAAGACCCATGCTAAATACATACATGAAGATAATTCCAGGTGGTAAGCTAGAAAATGGGAAAGGGGTATTTAGTGCAGTATCAGGAGGTCAGGGATGGCTTTTCTTGAGAAAACACCTTGCCCTGAGGATGCTATTGCTATTTTCCTTAGCTGGTGCAGCTTTTTGGATGAACAGTTCCCACCATGTAGGCCCACAGCCCCTGAGGAAAGAACCCCCTCTGGCTGCTCTGCTGTCATATGTGTCCACAGTGGCAAAGGTGAAGCTATCCTGAGGCTGTGAGTCCCAGGATATCTCCACTTCCGGGGCCTTACTGGCTGCATGGTGACCATTTGAGTGGAGGTCAGAAATACAGGAAAGTGACATCTACATGAAGATCTGGAGTTAGTGTTCTAGTCAGAGGTATAGTTTAGAGCATAGTCCCTGAGAACAAAGCAGTGTTCCAAGGGAGTGAAAATAGAGAAAGAAAAAGGCAGGCCCATGGAATGAAGTTTAGATGTTATGTGAAATACTGAGAGTACTTTAGAAAGGTGACCACTGATTTTGTAAGCCATCAACAATGAGAAAAATGTGCCTAAGATGTGTATTTTATTTAAGATGGAAGCACTGAGGTTTCCCGTCTCTTTTTTTTTTTTTAACCCTTATGTTGAGTTACACACCTATTAGTGAAATGTTGGAAATATGAATAGCACTCATCTCTATAAATTTAAGAACAGTGTTATAAAAATGTTTAAAATAGCGAGAGTACTGTTACTGGTTTGTAGAATCATCATGTTGAACTATAGACAAACTTACCCTAGTAGACCCGCCTAGCCATTCTGCAAAACACCTTGCCCTGAGGATGCTATTGCTACTTTCCTTAGCTGGTGCAGCTTTTTGGATGAACAGTTCCCACCATGTAGGCCCACAGCCCCTGAGGAGAGAAACCCCTCTGGCTGCTCTGCTGTCATATGTGTCCACAGTGGCAAAGGTGAAGCTATCCTGAGGCTGTGAGTCCCAGGATATCTCCACTTCCAGGGCCTTACTGGCTATGTGGAAATTATGAAAATGTCCAGGGCAAGAAGCTAATAAATAAGAAGTGACAGGCATTGCATATTAGGGGATTATTGTGCACACTCACTGTTCTGTGAGGCACACGCAGAAGGTTGAGGCTACCTAGTAATCCCTTGAATGTGCTGCCTGATACACTGATGATACAAAAAGAAATCTGCTTGATTGGAAGAACAAATGAGAAGATTGATGATATGGATGGCTGTTTCAGAACTTTTGCCATGGATTTATAGGATGTTTCTAACAGCTTTTTCATGACCTTTGATTTCTAAATGTAGCCCCAGGATCTCTGAAAAATATAAAAGAATATGTTTGAAGTTTATTCATGGTGTCAGGGATAAAGAAGCTAAAATCTGAGTTTCTCAACTTGTATGGGTAAAAATGGCTCACACTAGCTGCTGTTTGGGGATGACTCCCTTTGCAGAAGGCTCTGGCAAGGAGGCCTCAGTCATGTGCTCAATGAAGGCCAAAATCATTTCAGTATTTTTTTCCTAAATCGTTCTACCAATGCTGCCCAAACCGTAAGTGTGTCACAGATTAATTGACCAAAAAAAAAAACAAGTGACTTGCGTACTGTTGGCACTTCTGTTCTTATTAGGCTCAGAAAGAGCAGTTGGATGAAGATCACTTCTGGAAAAAGAAAAAAGCATATGTTACTTATTGTTTGGGGTGAATGTTTTTATGAGAAAAGGGGATGCCACGTCATTAATAACTCTGGCACGCCATACCAATTTTCGTCGGCCTGATAGATTAAACATGAGCCCTCTCTCATTATGCCGGTAGCCGCAGAGCATTGGCTCCCCCTCCAACCTGATATGTATTCCACGCACAGTCAGGCTTCTGAGTTGACATCTTCTTCTAAAATTGTTTGGCTGTAATAAATATAAAACTTTCACCACTGATGTAAAGCATTGCTGGTTGGCATCATTTCCTACCCCCTTTTAATTATTCCTGACACTGTGGAGAAACATCTAATATAAATCTGTAATGTGCACTGATGACAAACTACACGGTTGAAGGACCATGTAATTTCTCCACAATTAATTAAAGTGCATGGAGATTTTTTTCCCCTCTTTCTTTCTTTCTATTTTTTTTCCCCCAGCAGCCAGATGCCACTGACTGGCTCAAATAACATTGCTGTCAACTGTAAAAAATTAAGATCCAAACCATAAGAAAGGTACTTAGATAAAGAAACCAGATGCCAGGTTATTTGTGATACCACCGCATACATCTTGATGTGAGCCACCATTGTTCAACATCTGTAGTTCCACAGCCTTAATTACGCACTTAACTCAGCGAGTCTGTCAGCAGTTTATTTCCACAAGTATTGTCACTTTTGTAAATCTTTTTATTAAAAATTGAATGATGCCAATCAACAAAGGAGAGACAGAGACATTAAAAGCCCTTGTGCAAAAAGAGGGTACTGCCTGTTTATGCTGATAGTACATGCTGGTGTTTATGGGCATGTGTGTGTGGTCACTCAGAGAGGAAAAAGTGCTCTGCTCCCAGTTCAGGCTGCTCTACCACCTGGAATTGATCAAAAACAAATTAATTTTCATTTTCAATTAGGAATACAATTAAGTCTAAAGTGGTGAAGGGGAAAGTTGTAATGTTTACATACAGCTCTTGTGGTGGGAAGACTTGAGGAAAAACCAGATGAAATGAAATATGTGTCATTGTATCTTTGTATTTAATTCATGAAAGTGTTAGGGTGGAGGTTTAGGCCACTGCAGCTGCTGTTCTTGCTGCCGCTGCTGCTGCTGCTGCTGCTGCTGCTGCTGCTGCTGCTGCTGCTGCTGCTGCATTTGCTGCAGCAGCAGCAATAGTTTACCTTCTTCCCTCAATCTCCTCCTCCCTCCCCTCAGATGGAATTTAGGAAGAGGAAGAGGGAGGGCAAAATCTGGAGGCTGAGACTCCTAGGTATCCATCCATTCAGCGCCGGCCCTGTTGTTTAGAGGGCTTCCCCCCCCCCCCACCCCCAGGAATAGGCTGTGGACCATGGATGTGGGTGTTTTAATGAAGAGCTTGCATTAAGAAATAGGAATTTGGCTTTGCATTCTGCTGGCTCTCGGTGTCCAAGCATTACCTGGCAAATAGATCCCCCTTCCAAGTCTGGCCATCATCTGAGATATTGAGTGATTGTGTGAAAACAATCTGGCTGTTGAATGCCTGGTGTCACAGGATCCCAGCTCTTTTCACTTGACTTTTCTCTACATTCAACTGCTGCCTTTTGTTGGAGTAACTGAGAGAAGGCCTGTGGGGCAGACAGGATTCCTCCTGGCTGCCTGGGAACAGTTGGCCCAGTGTGTGCATCACCAAGGGTGGTAATTTGGGGAGCTTTGACCCTGATTTTAAGGAAAGTCAATTATTTGTCAATTATGAGTCCTAGGAATCCAGATATGAGACTCAGATGTTAAGTGCCTCTTTCTCTGGTTTGGAAACAGGTTCTCTCCCAGAGCAGTCACATTTGGCTTGCCATAAGCATGCTGTCAAGCTGATGAGAATTTTCTAACTATTCATCTCAGAGATCAGCTTCTTTGAAAAGGCAGAGTGGGTGATAAATATTTTGTCATATGAATAACAATGAAGATAGCTTCAGATAATAGCGTACATCTTCCCGAAGTCTTCTGGGTGATGGATTAAGAAGAGGGGATTCTGAGTCATAGAGACAGCTGCTTTGGTGAAGGATTATGCAGTGCAGTGTGGTGACCAAGGATTGCTGGTGCTCCAGTCCAGATTTTGCTTCAAACCACCCTCACCTTCATAGTCCCAATGCAAAGGTTTACATTTCCTCCCTGCATGGTATTTGTGCTTTAAAAGAAGATTTTATTACTTCTGCTACAGTGGAATTTCTCTTTTTACTAGACAGTTGGCATGACCACAGCCTGAAACCGCAATGGAGTTGTTAACACGCTGGGATCAGTTTTTCCCCCTTTAAAGCTATTCTTTTCTTTTCTTTATTTTCTTAAGGGAGAAGAAAAGCTCCAACAAATCAACAGAACTATTAACTTTCTGATTTATTTGCTACAGAGAGCAAAAAAAAAGTCAATGTGAAGTGACAGAGAAGCCAGAACAGACAGTATGAAAACAGTCTATGTGAAAGTTTCCAACCGAAATCGCACCACAAGCAGTTGGTTATCTGGAGATAGACATCTTCAATTTCCTGATTGCATAATAGAAATGGGATTTCTTTTTCCTCTAAAAAAAGCATTATCCAAAATGTTGACATAAGTTTTCTGTGCTTGGGGTTCCAAACAGTGTTCCTCTTCAGGCATCTTCTTAACTGCTAACAGTGTCCACCATTTCTCCTGCAGGGAGGAGGTCAGGGTTGCTAATGTGATGGCTGGCCCATCTCCGGGCATTTAGTGAGTAGACTGATATTCCACTGTAAAGTGAAATAGCATCCAGGAAAATTAATCCGGGTATTGATTGGCAACTTAATAGCTGCACTGCCAACGAATGCTACGGCTTTGTAAGTATGTCAAGGTTAGAAGTTACTGAGGAGTTGAGACTGTGGTTCAGGGAAACTGGGAACAGTCCTCCTGGCTGGGCCTGTGCAAGATTTTCCAGGCGCCCTAGATTGTATGGTCTTCAAATTTATTTGACCTCCTAACTCAGTTGGTGACCAGTACACTACGGAACTTGCTATGTAGCCCAGGCCCAGTCTTGAACTTGCAATCCTCCCACCTCAGGCTCAGTGCTGGGATTACAGGCATGTGCCCCCACACTTAGTACCCCAGAGTTTCTGATGACTCATTTGTGAGATGGAAAATTCTTGGCTTGGCCTGATAGCTGATATCACTTTGGCCTTTAAAAATAGCTAAGATCTCAAAAGCAGACCTCATTTTGAAAACACCCTATATATGGATACTTCATTTTATTTAATACAATGTTTTAAAATGATATTTAAAAAGCAGCTTCTTTTGTCTCATGTGCCCTTGGCTGAGAAACAAAGGAAATTTTTTTTAAGAGGTGTTTTATATTTTACGACTACTGAGAGAGAACATAGTTCTTTAATAGGTATATATGTAAGAGTTCCACATTATAGGTTTTCAGAGATTAGGAGTTATGGAACAAGGGTGTCTTGATAACATCTCCGAAGGGCAAAAGAGTGAATTGAAACCTCAGAGGTTTAGGTGCCAAGACAGAACACTCTCAAAACTTGTGGGCAACAGGAGCTTTTCTGAAATCATATTCTCAAAAATAATAATCTTGCCTGGAGCGAGGGCGAGGGGTATGCAGGACGGATCTTTCTTGTCCTGAACTTCATGGTTATGGCCACATAATATGTTCTTCATTGAGCCGGGCAATTGACAGAGACGCCAGTGCATTTAAGACTTGAGTCTACTGAAAATGAGTCTTGCGTTCCTGCCAGGAATGGATCCTTTTCTGTGTCCACCACTATCACACATCTCGACTTTTTTTTTTTAATCCCAACTCTTAAAACAATAATATCAAACAACTCCAGGGGAAAAAGTTAAATATTTCCACATGAAGAGCTGATTAAATTTGTATGGTTTTCTTTTCAGTAAGAATTGATATGTGATGAAACACAGAGCAGCTGCGTGTCTGCTTCAGGCTGATGCTCCCCCATCCTCTGATCTCCACTCAGCTCTGAGGTCCAGTGCCGGTGCCCACCAAGCTGCAGCCTGGAGCCCAGGTGTTGACATGCCCATGCCCAGCCACGAAAGACAGAATCACTGGTCACTGGCTTAGTTCTTTCCTTGTAAACCATAGTTACTCCATGTCACTTCATTTAATGTAGTATCCTCTTCAAGGTCAGACTGAATCCACATGGAGCCTTAAGGTTAATGTTCCATCAGGAATCTTTAGTTGAAAATAGGGCAAGAATCTGATGGAGGTTGAAAAGGGTGGTTTTATCATGGGTAAAATGATGTACTGTGTACAGGTTTAATGTTTCTGAAAAGGTCAAGAGTCAAAGGCTTTAGTATGATCTGAGCTCCAGTGAGATGCCCTCTCTTATTTTGCTCGTGCTTCTATATCCTTAGTGCTATTTCCACTTTCAGTCAAGCTGTCCTCTCTTGATCACCAAGAGGTGGCTGTAGCAGTTGTTCCCCACGGTCATACCCCACAGGGACAGTGAGCAGCCTCATCCTAGCATTCTCAGCAGAGGTGTTGTTTTGCCTCATTTCTAGCCAAAGGAGTGGAATGGTGTGAGGTAGATAAAGGTGAATGTGCTATGCATCAGGGAAGAAGAGGTTTCCTGGAGGGAACCTCGGGCAAGGTTATAGGCAAAGCTGACTGGATAGACAAAGCCAAGAATGACCCTCACCTTACGAAGAAGGTTCTTCCACCTAAATAGTAAGACAGAGAAGTAAATAAAGCTCACATCAGGAAACCTGAGTGTTTTAGGGAGAACCACATGTATTGCTTGTTTTCCTTCTCCTTTAAAATATGGATAAGAAGCGCAAAGGACTTCCTGACTGTTGGTGTAGATATATGGGCTTGACTTGATTTTCCCAATATTTGGAATAAATGGGTTGCTTCCGGCCTTTGGTGGCCAAATGAAAAACAGTGTATTTGTATTTAGCAGACTTTACAGAAGTGAAACCCTCTTGTTCTCTGCAGAGAGGAAATTGGCCAAGAGTCAGTGTCTCTTCCAGGCTCGGGCTGGCTTCAGCCCGTGTTCAACCTGTGTCCTTAAGCTTAGGAGGTGAGCTACCACCTGCTTTTAGCCTTTATTTGGGTCTTTGTTAGCACCATGCACCCTCCATTTCTTCTGAAAGTCGAATATCTTTTATCCATGCCCAGTTTTCTTACCCCCTTTCCAGTTTCCAAAGATATCGGCTGCCAGTCTTTGGCCCAAGGTTAATTTCATTCTGCAGCCTTGCTTCGCAGAAGCCACTCTGCCCTGCACCACCCCAGGAGCTGTGACTCCCTTCCTGTGCCAGGTTAGGCACTTGAAAAATTGATAAGTTACCTTTCACCCAGGGCTCCTCCTGTAGATTCCTTAGTCAGGGATGGTAAAGGTTCCCCCCACTCAGGGACTTCTGTTTTGTGACAGAGAAAAAAGACAAATTTGACTCTCAACATTTGTTAGGCTCCAGGGAAGTTGTTTGTGCCACAGAGCTATTATAGGTCTCTATTTGTCACCCTGAGTGTTTGCTCTGGGCTCCCTTAGATCTCCCCACCCCCACCCTACTACTGAGAACCTGTCTACAAAGCATTCACCCTCTCAGGATTTCTTTCTAATTAAAATTTTACATATACTAAATAAACAAGGGCACTTTTGAAATGTAAATTTGTCATTTTCCTAGGTAACTTAAATCAGCTCCACCTACCTGGAGACTGGTTTCTCCTTCAGCACAAAGCAGCGTTCGTTCTCCTTGCTTTCCTTCCGTCCTGTGCTGCTCAGATCCCCTGTACACTTAGATCCTGATGTGTTGGGGTTTTTTTTCCTTCAATACTTCCTTCAGTTTAGTTATTTGTTGTAATTATCAAGTTCATTTTTGTCTAATAGATGTGATTAAGTATATTTAGCACTGTGTAATGAGTTTTCTGCCTGGTTGCATCTTAGCTAATAAGGAATTCCTTAGCGGCATCTCTGACAGCTGCTGCGAATCCCAGGTCTGTGCTGCCACAAGAGACCCCTTCCATGAACTGCTAGCATTAGAGAAATTAACTCCATTACACTAACCATAAAATTGAGGCTGAAATTTGATTACTAATAGATCCTCGATTCAACTAGAAACTGTAGTAATGGGGAGGTACCAGTGGGGAAGAAGGTGAATGTGTGTGAAATGCTGGTACCCACGTTTTCATCAGTGCATGTGTTTAGATATTTCCAACCATCTCTCCAGTTTATTTCCTGGAAGGAGAGATCAGTGCCAAGCTGATGGGCTTATAAACATGCAATGATTCGGTGGGTGTGAGCTTGGAAGTCTTTGTTACTGCCGTGCTAATAGTGAGTTGTTACAACTGCCTGGGTCTTCGCTGAACTAAGAAGACTTCACAATGATTTTGGCCATCAAACTACGTGCTATTGTCACAAGCGGTCCAGCATTGTGAGGCTAAAGTGCTGAGGACAATTAGTAATTGGTGACTGGCTGCTATGATGTATTGTTGCTTAGCAACGTTCCTTGAATTAAGTCTCTGGAAGGGGTAGACAGGAAGAGACAAGACAGGAAGATGAAATAGGTACCATTTCAATGTGTAGGTGACTCTAATGAAAAAAGAGTAAAAGATATTTGTAATCATAGAAACAGCTGAGTGGAAAATTGGGGCTAAAAGAAAGAAAAGGCAGAATGTAGTTCCTCTCTTGCTAAATAAAATAAAAGTAAGTGGCAATTGAACAGCCCCATTGATGTAAGCGTGCATTCTCTTCCTTTTATACTCTGCTATGATTCCAGTGCAAACAGAACCCAGTGAGTACTATTTATCCAAAATACAACATAAAAATTCACGGAAGGAAGAGATGGAGACTCAAATCACAGTCTTGAAATCTTGAGAAGATTAATTTAGCTTCATGTAGTTCATGCCAGTGAACTAGGATTCACTGTGCAATGGGACCCAGTTTCTGTCCAGCCTTGCTCACACCCGAATGAAATGGGTGTTCCAATGGCCTGATGTTCGGAATTATTCCATCTGGAGGTGAGAAGTGTGTAGAAGAGGCCAAGAACAGCATATGTATTTCAGGAGAGAATCAGCTGAGGTTAGACACTTTCAACACACTCAGATATCCCCCTGAACTGCATGATTTAGTGAGTGGGGTTAGCCCCTGGAAGGCCAGATGCGCAAGAGAAAGTGGAAAAGCAGTAAAAGACCTTGATCCAGTTACTGAGCTTTGTTCAGGGGCAGCCTTATCTATGGCAAGGAGCTGCGTCTGGAGGTCTGCACAGGGCCAGGGGCTCGTTACTGTTAGAGAGGGCTGTTTTGCAATTAGTGTTGAAACACTGAGATAAAGAAAGGATATATAGGAATTAAAAACAGATAACGTAAACACTAACAAAGAGTCTTAATCCCCTTGGCTGAGTGTTTTGCATGTTTACCTCTGATCAGAATTCTTAATAATATTGAGTGTGTTGCAACTCAATAAAGATTCCCTAGGAAGAAACAAGTCAATTTTTGGATTAAACACACACACACACACACACACACACACACACACACACATTCGGAAAACCCAAAATACTTACACTCATGTATTTCTAGTATGTGGTTTGAAAATAAAAATTAAATTATATGGGAGGTTTTATTTTGGTTTAATTTGGCTTAAATCACTTATGGGCATAATTTATTCCTCCATTACCTAGTGATTAAAAAGATATCTTTAAGGCTCAGAAAGCAGATTTTCTCCAGGTGCCAATGATTGGTTTTCTATATGAAGAATGAAGATGTTTTGATGCAAACTTAATGTTGCACAACTGAGAAAGTCTTTGTCCTCGCCACCTGAAGTTCCTTACTGGAGAGAGGAAGCTGATAACCATCTTTGAGTCTTACTCGGTACCTATAAAGGCCTCAACCTCACAACAGAGCACTGTATTTTCAGGACAATGTGTAATTCTTCCTTGGGAAGAAGACAAAATGATGGCTAGTGCATAATAAAAGTATACAGAATAGCATAGTCTAAGGGCCCAGGATTCTGGGGTACATATTTTAAGCTAAGGGTGCCCTGTGCTTGGGCATTCTTGCCTCTGCCCCCACAACTTTCCCTTAGAGGAAACACTGTTTCTCTAGTTGTCTAGCACCAGCTTCCCTGTGGGACTGTAAACTCTGGGAGGGCTGGAGCCATCTACCTTGCTTCCCATTGACCTTTTTTTTTAAACTTTGGATTTTACTGAGCACATGTTTAAAGCAATAATGGTTAATTCATTGAATTGATGCATATACATAACAGAATAGCACTTGATAGTTGCCCACTCCTTCTACCTACTGACTGTTGTATCCCTGGAACTCAGTGCAATCTGTATTAGGCAGAGAAAGGACACCCCACTAAGTATTGCTTAAATGGGGAGCATCTGAGTCATAAAAGGCAATATGCTGGCTCATGATGTCATTCTGTCTGGACCACTGACTAGAAAGACCCTAAGCAGAACTACCCAGCTCCTGAACTCTTGACCCACAGAAACTTTATCTGCTCATTTTGGGAGCCATTTGCTATGCAGCCGTAGGTAATGAGCACACTGCCCAATTACCACCTGCACCAACTCACATATTCATTCAGTAAGTGGATGGAGATGGTCAGCTTTGCCAGGAACTGTGTTAAATGCTTAGGGTACTGCAACAAATAAAGCAAAGCCCTGCCTTCAAGATGCTTTCAGTCCAAGAGAGGCACATGGACCTGTGAGCAATGAGTACTGAGGGGCCACATGGGCGCAATGGGCATACAAGGACGGACAGGGATGAACACGCGTCCACTGACTGCCGTCTCCTGAAGCACCCTCTTTCCCTTCCTGTGCACAGACTCATCCCGCATAGCTCTTGGATCTGGGCCGTTCTAGAACCCTGTGTAGCACTACGTCCCATTACACCCATTCACTGTGGAGCTGCTGAGCGTCCTGGGCTGTACCTGGCTCACTTGGAGTGACTCTTGCCAGTCTGTCAGTTCTCTTCAATCTTCTCTATTCTCCCCCTCATTAGCACCTTATTTCCTAGGTTGTTTTATTTTTTTCTAAAGTAGGAGATTTGAATAAAGAACAAAAAGGTGGGGAGGTTATGTCAATGCTTTATAGGCTTGCTGGATTCCTTAGATGCATCAATAGGGCTGGGGAGATAGCTCAGTAGAATAAGCACTTGCCTGGCAAGCACAAGGTCCTGAGTTCAATCCCTGGTACTACAAATTAAATAAATAAATTAAATAAATGGGGCTCTCACTGTGACTTGAGGCTGAACGGGGCAGGTAGGTGCAAGTCATACCTTGGGCCCCACTGCGAGCACCAGCAGAATAAAGAATGCAGGGAAGATAAAACTTCAGCCAGCAAAGCCCCAATATGTTGATGGTAATAAATCATAGTGGAAGAACATCTCTCCATAGGGACCTTTACCATGGCTGATTCTTTAGTAGACCTCTTTGCAGGGCCTTGTCCTTGGTACTCCGCAAAGTATTTCTTCCCAGTGCACGGAAGGTGTTATATGGCTGGCTCAGCTTGTAGATGGGAAGGAGTAGCAGAAGTTGTCAGGAGGAAAATTCACTGTGTGCAGAGAAGCAGCTCTACCAGCCTGGACCCACTCCCC
>NW_004524661.1:1896519-1906519 GCF_000260255.1 Octodon degus | reverse complement strand
TCTGCTAAACAGACTCCCACTTGCATTTATTCTTATTGCATTTAGTGATTCAAAATGGAGCTCTCAGAATCCCTCGAGGGTCCATTCCCAGCCTGGGTGGGGTGTTATTACTTTATATTAGATAAGGGAAGGACACACAAAGAAACATGCGGTGATTCGGATGATTTTTTATTTCCGTTTAGCAGTGATGACAGAATGTCATAGTGAAATGACTTCAAAAGTCATTTTTCCCCACTGCCCTGGTTCTGCAGCCTTGTCCCTTGAGGGCTCTTCCATTGTACAGTGTTATTAATTCTGCTAACTTTCAGACTTCATTGCTGACAACAGGCCTCTTGGCTTTCGCAGCCTATTACATTAAATTTCCCATCAAACCATGTCAGCCTCTGAGGTCACAGATTTCGAGAGAAGCTTTAGATATTTTGCCATCTGACTTCACGGGCAGGTGTTTTCTAAATTGCTTTTAGGTTTGTTTTTCCAGTGTCAGAAATCAGCTTGAACCTATTTTAAAAAACTCCGACAGCCAGTGCTCATCAGGATAAGAACAAAAGGAGAGTTCGAGGTGTGCCCGATCTGGTTGTATATTGTATGTGCAGGGTTGTGTGCGTGCACTTGTATTTCAGCTGACCTTTCAGAGGGAAAGCCAAGACTTCCAACTTGACTCCATCCCTGACTCCACCTGCTGAGTAGAGTGCCTTGCTGACTTTTTCTAACACTTAATGAAGCCCCAGACTACCGTGTGACTGCCCTGGCGAATAGCACTGTGCTCCACTGACCTTGATTTTGGAGGAACCCGTGAAACTGTTGACTGGCATTAGAAGGTCGTGCTGGGCAGGCCGATGACATGATTGCAGATCTCGTGCAGAACCAGCATATCTTAATGTAGGATCCTCAAGCAAGTTCCCAATGGGAATAAGATTTCAGAGTTTTCCCTTGATGCGTTAATTCTGGTATGCTGTTGTGGGATTAAAAGAAAGGAAATGCAGAAACCTTCTTTCCAAACATGACCACAGGCACCACATTGCTGTCAAAATTACATTTCGAAGGAAGCCTGCAGAGAAAAATGGAACTGGAGCTCCATTTAAAAACAGAAAAGAGATAAGATGTTATTTTTGAAGCAGTCAACTCAAGAAAATGATTACAAATCATTTGGCAAACCCAAATTACTCTTGAAATTCTTATTTATTATTAGTCCCAGTTAATATTTCTGCTCCCAACATGACAACATTCAAATCTCAGCTTGCCACTGCAGTCCAGATTTACAGCTTAGTGGTTAACAGCCCTTTTGGCCCATTGACTATGCTTTGTATGTGTGCCTGGTTGGAAAAGAGACAGGCCTTGGGAGTAGAAGAGGAGGCAGGACCTATATGCCGGCTTCCTTGGTGATCTGTATCCAAGCACGCTAATGCTTCACCCAAGAGCAGGTGGCAAGAGCCTTGCATCTTGCAAGAAGCCCTGCAGTGAACTTCAGCTGTGCCCTCTCCTTTGTAATAGAATTTCTACAGACTGTAGAAGCTGCTCTTACCCAAACCCATCATTAGCTAGCTCTACCTGCAGGAGGAGATGCTGAACCAGGATAGGGCTAGAGAAGGATGAGGGAGGCGAGGTAGTGTCACTGTGTTTCCCCCTGCTAGCAGCCATAAGGAGAGAGAATCATTTGTGGCACTCTGGGGACAGTTTTGTCACCCTGACAGTAATGCTGTTATGCGCTGGCTTGACACACAGGATGAATCCATAAAGACAGATAAGTAACTGTGAAAGTGGCTGGGGATCAGGCTGAGTGCCACCACTCACCTGCAGTGACAAATAGATAGTCATGAAGGATTGGAAATCCTGCCCAACACGGTGATCTGTCAGCAAGGAGATGGACTGCAACCCTGGTGACACAGGCAGCTGGAGTAAAGTGCGCGTGTGCACACACACCCCGCGGGGTGTGCGAGGAGGTTAACTTCAGAGCCTTGTCGGGAGGCAGTAGCCTCTGTGTGTGTGTGTGTGTGTGTGTGTGTGTGTGTGTGTGTGTGTGTGTTGGTATAGGTAGGAGGGGAGGGCTTCACCACTGTATTTTTTCCTTAGGAAGTAGAGCTACAGATGCTATGTACTTTTGTTGGTAAGCTCAGCATATTGGGTTAAGAAAGCTGTGCCTAGTTTCCACTTTCCCTGGGATTTTCCTCATACCAATAGGGGTCCCCATCTGCAAATCAAATGAGTGCAAGTTATGACAGTTAACGAAATATTGCTGCTACACTGCTAATATCTGTGGCACCAGGCAAAGGGCAGACAGAAGCAGGAGTCTCATATTTATCTTTTATGCCAGAAAGGATGGCTATTTCTGGTGAGGAATCTGCTTTGCTTCAGTGGAAGGAATTCTAAGGAAATCAGTTAAAAAACAGGCTCAGTGCTGGACCTACTTGGGCTTTAAATTTGAATAGCACCATTTCACAGTTAGAATTCACTGTTATTAAACAGACTATACCATCTTCTTAAAAATTATTCTCGGGATCATAAATACCTCGCTATATTTTCTTATCTTCTTAGAAGGCTATAAAACACGTTTGAAGTGAAAAGTAAATATGAATGGTCAAAGTAAAACCTCCTTGGCCCATATCAGGGAGTTGGACAGAAGGCTAGAGATTCTATACCACCATTTAAAGCTCTTTTCTTTCCTTTGTATAGAAATATTCCTTTGACCCCAGAGGTGAGTGTAACTATGCGAGAGCCAGAGGCTTCAGACAGGATGAGCCCGAAGTCTTCTGTTCAGTTTAGGAGAGGTAAGAATTGAGCAAAGCAATACTCAAGCATGTGTTTCCCTAACAGTGACCAAGATTGCTAGCCTTAATAATATGGGTGGGTGTGGAGCAGTGAAACATCCATCTATCAAATCCTCATTCTGACTGTTTTTAACATAATGCTATTGTAAAATAAATGGGAGCAATAAGTCTCCTTTTTCCCTATTGGTCCTCTTGCTCTGCTCCTTGGCTTTGGCTTTTGCCAGTGTACATGAGCCATTACAAGTACAGAGTACTTGTGTTTCGGGAACCCTGGTTCCTCACAAATAGTTATATGTACTTTAAACTACTGTTACCATTACTGTGACTGCTACTACTGTCGCTGCTATTCACTAGCACTACTACTTGAGTGCCATGTATTTAGACATTCATTGTCCTGTCAAGGTAAGACTTTGCAACCAGATGTTTCTTCAGAAAACCCTGGAGTCTCTTTGTTGGTTTTAAGCTTCTTCTTCTTCTTCTTCTTCTTTTTTTTTTGTTTTGTTTTGTTTTGTTTATCATTTTTAGAGGCTGAGAATATTTTAAAGCAATTCAGCTATAATGAAAACATTATTTTTTTGACCCTTAGTGCTTGGTTTGACATGTTTTAACCCTGTGATTCTAACTATGATTTAAATTCTGAATTTCAAGAAGCCTTATTAAAGATGTCAATTTGTGCACCAGAATGGTAAATGTTCCTGTGAACTTTGACTCCTAAAGGAAACTCTATTTTAAAAGAATAAAAGATTTTCCTGATAAATATGTTCCTCATTTTGGGCTAATATGTTCAGTCTGAATGCTGGAATGGGGAAGGCTACACTGCTGCCTGACCCCACTTGCTCCCCCATTCTGTGATCCAACGCTCTTTTACAACTCGCAGCATTAGATTTTTATTTTTCCAAGAACACTTGTGTAATGGAATATAAATCTCACAGTACACACCTGATTAAATAGGCCTGTACAGCATTTAAAGAGAGAGAGAGCCCCTTGCTATCACAGAATGGCAGGTAAGCACACCAGATAGCCAGAGTCCCAGCAGCTGTAGGGGACTCTGTGGCTGCCTTTATTAACTTGAGACCTAAGGTCACGCTGCTTCCTGGGCCTTCGTGATGAAATGCAAGTCAGAGGCCTTTCTGTGGCTGCTTAGCTCCTTACTCATTTGGAAGGATTCTCCCAGAAGCTGGGCAGCTTCTTCTGCCTGTTCCCATTGGCTGGCCACATGAGGCACAAGGCAAGAGCACTGAAGGGAGGGCTAGCTGGCATGCGCTAACACCATCCCTGCTGTTGTCCTTGGCGGCTTGTTTGCTGTTCTTCTGTGCTTATGCCAAGTTGGTAGTCAGGACAAGTCAGAACGCTGAATACCAGAATATGTCAATAAAAAGTGTTGAATGATGCTAATTTCCTGTCATTTTTATTCCAAACCCAGCTTCTCAATGAGCGTGCCTTGGAAGAGAAATTCCTACTGAAAAGTTTAAATTACCTTGTCACTGGCTCTCGTGATTGTCATCATGTAAAGCTATTCATGGAGAAAACTGAGTCATCTTTATACCTTTCCAGGAATAGAAAAAAAATTTGGTGGTAAAATGCAATTTTTAAAAACATTGACATGTCTCACCTATTCTTAGGGACCTCAGCACAGTGCCCATCAACACTTGGGGCCACCTGTGTCCTCCAAGTCTTCTTCCCCAACCCCTCATATGTGAATGTTGCTGAGGACTTCAGTATGTTTGGAACACAGGCTCCAGTAGCACCTCTGGAAGCTATCAGGAAGACACCTGGTTCAAATAACTGACATGGTAAAGCTCTTTCCAGTGTGCTAACCACTTTTGCATGTAATATTTCTCTTGACCCTTGTAACACGGTGAGGTACATAAGGCAGGTACTTTCAGTCCTGCCTTACCATGAGGAAACTAGGGTCTAGAGTGTTACCACTAGTGAGTGGTTGGGTTGGAGCTTCATGCTGTCCCTTAAGACCTTTGTGAGCAATGCTTCCCCAGGTCCTCAGCAGCAGTAGACGGGCAGATGATGTCTCGACTTACATGTGGGAAGATTCTCTTGGGAACATGGCAGCTGATGAGTGACACAGCTGAGAATGTAACTCAGACCTTCCAACTCAGACCAACACCCTTTCCATTACACCAGGATTAACTCCACAATCATGAAAATCTCAAGAACAAAGCTAATCTTAACTCTCCATATAGCTTCACCTTTAATATGATTCCAAATTCCCACATCAATCAAACTGCAATTCCCTGGGGGGAGCTCCTGGGAGGGGAATTCTCCTTTGGCTGACTATTCCATCCAAGCCAGAGAGGACTTAGCCCTGCACCTAGTGCGTGTCTGCCAGCTAGTTGGCATCGAAGGTTCCGACAGTCCGAGCCAGGTCCTGGCACTGCTTATCTTCTGCTGACTCGTGCCTGCTGCCTGCAAGGTCCTGGGCTGTACTGCAGAGAGGCGCCAGATGTATTGAAGAGCAGCAGGTGTAGGACCAGCACAAACAGTGGCTAACTGCAGCAAGAGTGCCACATTGCCTTGCAGCCTACATAGAAGGCTGAGATGGTGACGTGGATGCCTCCTGTGTCTCTGCAGCCGAGGCTTGGATAACAGGGGAAGTTCTTGTGAAGCCGAGTGTGCTATTGCAAAGGTCAGGTTTTAATTACATGCACAGTTAAATGGAAATACTGTAGAGAGGTCATGCTCATATTTCTTTGGCCTTCATTAGTGTTAGTGCTCTGTCACTTTCTCTTTCCTTGGGATTGTAAATGAAAATTCCTTCAGTACGTTTAAAAGGATTATTTATTTTTAATTGTTTTACCTCTGGAGGAGAGGTTACATTTTTTGGAGTAGATTTTTTTCAAAAAACTTATGAATTTCTTGTTAATTTATTTCAACCTTTGTGCTTTTTAGAGTCTTATCTACTAATGCTTTTGATTAACACATAAGCAAAAACCAGCCAACATGAACAGGTTGAATGCCACATCTGTGCTGAAGATAGCAGCTCACTTATTTATGGCTCAAAGAAATGGAGCCTAAATTAAGCTAGCTATTGCTGGAGAGTGGATAAGCAGCCATTATGAATTATCCTTAATTATAGCGATTTCCTAAACTAATAAACCTGCTAAATCTTTATTGCAAAGGTTAGTTTACACAGTGCATATAAAATCCGCATGTGCTCCGCATCAGCCACCAGCTGTCTGACAGTGTGTTGCTATTTCAGTGAGTGTTCACATAAATTTTATGTTGGTTATATTAACAGTCAGTCCATATCACTACCCACAGATGCCAGTAGACATAAAAATTGCTCTCCAGTGAGCCTAAATATCCCTAGAAGCTAGTTGTGTCTAATGTTCCATGTAGTATTTGTACGTGAAAGCACCAGATTGGAGGGTTATTTACAGATGAATATTTCAATCCAGTTAGTTCATAGAGGCCTACTTAGCCTTCTTTGCTGGTTTATTTGTATGCTAAATAATTCACCAAAGGTTCTTGTTTACTTTCTATAGTAGTTGCTATGAAATGCAAACAAGGGAGCCAACTTTGGGTGTTCGAAAGGCTAAGCAGCTCTGTGTTTAAATGCAGGTCAGAACAGCGACTGCAGTCTTGCCGACCGGCTGTCACTCAGTTTTACACATTCCTCTGGGTTTTTTTGTTGTTTTTTTCCTTCTCATTCTTCTTCTTGCTGCAGATATAACTAGAGCTTGCTGCTTTCATAGGCATTTTTGACTAGACTATCTTTTTTCTAAATTTATCATTCACAGCACCTGCCTCTGTGCCACCCCCAGCTGGCACAGTGAACCCCAGCAGCCAAGAACACATCGTTGGCTCTGAGATGTTCCCCACAATACTCTGAACATGTCAGTTCTCCACTGTTGAAATATTCTTGTTCTTCTTTTTCCATTTCTTCTTCTTTTGCTTCTCTCCTATCATCTTTTCAAGTGAACCTTTAGATTTTGAGCTGAGAAAAGCTGACAAACAGGGCCTTTCTTTTTTCTTTCTTTCTTTCTTTTTTTTTTTTTTTAAAGCTCTGAGCTGGTCCAGCCTCTCTCATCCAGGACACAGACAGGAACAGTCTAGTTCTAAAGCATGCAGCTTTGGTGGTCCTCAAAACAGTTGTCCATCCAGGAAAGAGAAAGATTGTTGCTTTCTGGAGATGGAAGGTCCCAGGCCCTGCTCTTCAGTTGCTCCTGTGGCTCACTGTATATATGAAACACTGGTCTGCCCCCACATTTTAGAAATGTTTGTGGTTCTGAACATTTGCCCCCAAAGACATCAGAAAGCAGCCTCATTCATTTCCAGCCAGGTGCTGCCCAGATCATGAGAAAGTTCAATAGCAGTGCTAACTTATTATTTAATAATATCGATTATATCATTTTTACTACTTACAATGGGATTGGTCGGCAGATAGTTATTTGACCTCCCTTTGTGCATGGCTGTGGAGGGCTTCGTTAAAGCTCTTCCCCTACTCTTCTTCTAGCAGCCCATCTCAGCAAATAATATTGAGATGCAGTAACTGTTCCCTGGTATTGATTTCAGATTGTGTTCATCACACCCTTCCCAGGGCCAGGCAAAGAGCAGCAGCCCCAGTTATGTAAACCCTGCGCTGCTCTAGGCTGAAGTATTATTTCCATCTTTTAGCCGTATATAATTCCTCTCTCCACCACCACCCCCCAAAATCACCCAAGAAAACAAAGGCATTTCATGATTATTTTTTATTTGTATACATAATTAAATTGATCTCAGCAGTTTTATGTTAGATTTTTTTCTGTTTAAAAAGTAAGAAAAAGAAAAGTTCAAAGAATGCTGGGAGATCTGTGGATCCTGAGCTAGGAGGAAGAACTCTGTTACATTTTAGTGTTTAGGGTTGAACATTTGCAACCAGACTCAGGGCCTCTTTACTCTTTATTCTCGGCCAGCTGGGGCTGTTCTCACCGCATGGGACTAAAAAAGTTCCATGTTTTACCTCCGTGGAGTCACATGAGATGGCAAAGTATTTAAGAAAAGATAGCATCTTGGCTGGGAAGATAGCTCAGTAGAATAAATGCTTGCCTGTCAAGCGCAAGGTCCTGAGTTCACTCCCTGATCACACACACACACACACACACACACACACACACACACACACACACAGAAAAACCTAACATCTATCGTTTAGAGAATGGCCTACCCCAGTGATTATAGTCTGGACATCTCTTTATGGGAAGGATATGATCCATAATTTGGATGGGTTTGCATATTCATTGAGGAAAAAAAAATACTAAGCACAGAGAAAATAATACTTTTCTACCTAAGAAACTGTAAACTCCCTAGGAGGAAACAAGGCAATAGGGAATCTGCACCAAGCGTGACTATGTCTAGGAGGGAGAATTAGTATTTTCTCTTTAGGGGGTGTCTACATTTTGTACATTTTCTTTTGCAGTTATAAAAAAGAGCTCTTGTAAGTGTTAGTTTGGAAAGTGGATGGATTAGTAGAAGGAGAGAACCCCAGAAGTTCCCTGTCTACCTGTGGAAGCCTTAGCCATGCTGGAATTGACTCACTGGCTGTGCTGACCTCAGCCCTGAGGGATGTGGCACTGTCGCCCCATCACCATGCACCTGCCAGTTTTCATTTGTGAATCCAGTGGAGACTGCGCCAGCCTTTACCTCTGAAGCAGAAGAACAGGATGGTCAGGAAGAAGCACTTTGGAAGCAGACAAGCCCAGGGTTGGTTCTTGGTTCTTTCTTTTGCCAGCAATGACTTTGAGCAAGTTTCTTAAGTTTGGACCTCAGTCTGTTCATCTAGAAAATAGGTTATTGAGGTTGAACAAGATAGTGTATGGCGCTGTCAACAGTGTCTGGCAACTTACTGAGCAGTCAGTAAGTGTAATTGCCATTCCAGCATCTACATATCCATTTGCTCATCACGCCAGAGCTATCGTGGGAGTCCACAGAGGCACAGCCCACTAAAAGGACATTTTTTTTTTCCCTCCATAAGACTGAGGGAGACTCAGTTGAGATTTGGACAGTCTAACATCAGATTGTCTAGAACAACCTGATTTATTTTTCTTTTTATGAAGAATTCTGTTATTTATTTATTTATTTATTTATTTATTTGACTTGAATCAGTTTATTGGGGGCATCAAACAGGCTGGCTTTCTAGCAGAGCAAGACAGCAGCGAACAAAGCATGGACAGGTGTCTTTATAGGATCTTTTAGGGAGGGTGATAATTGGCTGGAACAAGCTGGGGGAGAGCTAATCTTGGCAGGCCTACCTGGTCTGTGGGGGGACCATTAATGTGTTTTTTTCCATAATTTTATTGATAAACAAATAGCGATCAGACAGTTTCAAACCAAATTGGTAAGACAGTTTCAATAATTAACACGTTGCATACATTCTTCCTAGTGGTTATTTGCTGTACAAGATGTGGACATGATATCCTTATTTACAAACACTATTAGAACAAATCCCTCTTTTCATTAAGAGAATGTAACTATGTATCTATCCTAACCACTTTGAATATACAGATACAAAATAGACATTCATCTGTATCCCCGTTTTTGTTTCGTTCCGTTATTTGAATATTATAAGTGTGTTAACTCAGCAAAATATTCTAAAAGACTCCAGTAGTCCATAATAGTATTGGGGCTTCCACTTCACTGTAGAACAACCTGATTTAAATAGTACTTTTTCATTCATGTCACTTTATTTTTGCATAATATCTAAGAAACATTTTATATTTTTGAGGATTTTTAAACAAATATATGAGTCAGGAAAGCACATTACAGCTCTTTACTCATGGTTCTGAAAATCTGATCACCATACTCGAAGATTCTTTGGCACACAATTTGTCCCTGTTGCAAGCACGGACACACACGTCTTATATTTAAAAGAAACATTATCTTAGAAAATCCTTAGAAACCTCATAAGAATCCTTACAGGGGCACCTCTTTGTTGTCATAGAATCATCTTTCTGGTCAGAAACCCTTCCTAAGAGCAGGGATGGCCTGGAATTCTTCCCTGTGGGCAGCCATCTCTAGGGCTGAAGGCATGGTGTAAAAAGCAGCTAAATTAGAGACTTTACACAGTTGCCAGAACCTGCTTAATGAGAGACAGCAAACATTTTGCAGGCTACTGAACTTGTGAAATGTGACAATCCAAGCAAATGAAATCATGGTACCTTTCATTGTAGTTTAATTGGACTCAAAAGTCAGCAAGAGGGACTGATAAAAGCTGCACACGAGGAGACAGACAAGAGCCGTAC
>NW_004524661.1:1820777-1896419 GCF_000260255.1 Octodon degus | reverse complement strand
ACTCACCCCCCAAGGTACCCGCTGCCCTCTCCCTGTGAATGTGGGGCATTTGTACTTTTTTTCTTTTCAGTTTTAGAATCAGAAAAGTAGTACATAGGGAAGAACGTGAGCGGAACGTTCAGAGCCCTCAGGTTCCCCTGCTAGCGTAGCCCCTGAGGGACGACCCACCCATCCATCTGCAGCCGTCCTTGCACACCTTTCTCTCTAGTCTCACCTGTGTCCTTTAAATTTTATTTATTTATTTACTTATTAGAGAGAGAGAGAGAGAGAGAGAGAGAGAGAGAGAGAGAGAGAGAGAGAGAACTGTAGCATGCAGAAGCCAGGATGATAAGGCAGGGCAGATACTGGCATCATGAATGGCATAGCTGTCACCACAAGTTATACATTTGAAATAGCTCAGCCGTGTGGCAGCCAGTACAGTCCAATTTATTTTAAAGAAGCAAAAAGAAATGAAACAAACTTAGGCCTTCTCTTGCGCCTGTTAGTGTCAGGATATCCATGTCAAGGAGTCCTGGTAACAGAAGGTTGAGGATGAGTTGAGCATAAATACTAACAAGAGAAGAACTAAGCACAAGCCCCCTGTTGAGTGGAGCTAAATGGGAGTCCCAGACGAATAACCCAAAAAGCAGAAAATTACCATAGCTGTCAAGAGTGGGACCAAAATCCTGTCAGACAACAGTAAAGGAATGGAAATGGTGAGAGAAAGGTGAGTTTGTAGGGAGAACAGTGTTAGCAGATCATTTCAGGATGAGCTTGTCTAGAGTCCGGGGGCCTTGGAAGGTTCAGAAGGGCGTCTTGGCTTCCTCCTTCTGTTCCTGTATCATTTGAATTCTCCAAGTTGAAACTGATTCTGTAATCACAGTCTCTTCCCATCTAATCATCCGTCCTGACCATTTGAGTCCATTTTTACTGTCATTATGGCTGTAGGTTTACCCATAAGGCTGAGATGGGACAAATCGGGTGCTCACATGTAACAGACCATCCTGGACATTGATTTTTGAAGGTTCATTAGATACATACTGACATCACAGATTGATGTCTCTTTAAACCAGTACCTCATGCAGGACTGTCTAGGGAATCAAAAAATATTGATGTAACATGTTTGAGCACAAGGCCCACTAGAGAATTCCCCTGGCTAGATGGGATCCATCAATTTAGGCTTTCTTTAATTATTCTAATTCTTTGCATTTCATTGGAAGGAGATTTTTGTCCACAAAATCAGTTCTTAAGGGGGATGCTGCCCCCACTGCAGGAGCAAAAGAAGGCATACAGGGTGCTAATGTCCATTTTTCATTTTTATTTTGAGCTGCTGTTTGGTAATTAAAATTTTTGATCATAGAGTAATTTTCTCATACAGTGTGGCCATGCAATTGACAAGGGACTGATTAATGGGCCAACCCTGGGGCCAGGAGGCTGCTGGGTTGTTCTCTTGTGGAAGGCATGTCGGCAAAATAAAGTTGATGGTTTTGTTTGTGTTTAACCCTTCACCTTGGCACTATCAATAGATTGAAGACATCATTTGTATCTGCAAGTGTTTCTTTAATTAAGACCTTCTAAAAATCTTTTCTATTGATTCATTCCATTATCCTATTGATTAACTGCAGTGGATCATGTACTTGGTCTTCAGTGGAAGGCAGCATTCTTAGCCGTCTGTCACAACTACACATGCAGACCACAGGCGGACAGCAGCCAAAGCCCGGGGTTGGCAGGAGTGTCTCGTGTTCTAATGAGGCTCCCGTGGTGGCTCACTGAGCACCATGGAGAAAACCACTGTTCTCCTGCTGGGGGGTGGCCAAGCAGAAAGCCCTCCTTGAAGATACTTGTACTGCAGCCACTTAGCTGGCAGTCAGGGGGCACCAGGGGTCTCAAGCTGGGGAAAGGGAAGGATGATGCTGCTCATCAGAATTGGCATCTCTTGAGCTTGAAAGAGACTCATCCTCAGCAGTACAGGTATTAGGGATGGTTCAGAGGCCTGCTGCTCATCATACTGTCTTCTCTTCCACGGTCTATAGCCTCATACTCCTTCCCTGCCTACCCTGTGAGTCTCCTCCCTGGGCCAAAGGAGTGACCACGGGGTTTCCTTTCTCAAAGACATTTCCCTCTGTCTAGTGCAGAAAGAAGAGCTGCCTACTTTTTATACCTTCTGCCACTGGACAGGGGTCTGAATCATCCCCTGGTACTAGAAACGAAGGAACCCATGGTTCAAGTACTTAAAGTTGGTGTTTTGAAATATTCTTCAATATTGACAGTCACAAAGTATGATGTGGGCTGCAGTCTGAGCAGAGCAGGACTTTGTAAGGCTATAGTTTAGTGTTCTTGGATACCTGCATTCAAGTGACAGTGCCCAAATAAGATGAAACACACAGCATACGGTAGGTGCTTAGCAAATGATCTAATAATTGTTGACCTATCTAAAACTCATTTATCTTCCTCCCATCTATAGTGTATCTCCTCTGTATTCTCCACCTCCATGTCCTTCAAATAGATCAGAGAAGGTACTTTCCCAGGGATCAAAGGAATTTTCTTTTTCTTTGCCTTTCCCTTTTCTTATTTTTTTCTTTTCTCTCTTCTTCCCTCCCTTTTCTTTTCTTTCTTTTTCTTTTCTTTTCTTTCTTCTTTTCGAGACAGGGCTTCATTGTACAATTTAGGCTGGCCAGGCTAGCCTCAACTCACAGCACTCCTGCCTCGGCCTCCCAAGTGCTAGGATTACAGGTGTGCACCACAGGCCCAGCTTCACAAGGATCAGGGCACCTTTCTTCCCAAATCAAATCCAGCAGAAAAGAGAAAATGTAGATGCAAGTATACTGAGCAGGAAGCACACTAAGTTATGTGCTTATCATGTCTCTCTGCTCTGACTCTTCAATAAGGAAATGAATTTATTTCCACTGTCAGAATAAAAAATCCTAGGACAGAAACATTCCACCTAAGTAGAGCCATGATGATCTTTATGGTTGAGCCTGGGGGTCCAGTAGTGTTTGGATATTGAGTTAATAGTAGTGGCCTCTTTGCCATCAGTGAGAAAGGAAATCAAAAAGTCCTCCCTCCCCTGATGTGTGAGTTTGGGGCTGGAGAAGGCAGGGGTGGGAATGCTGATGGTGGCTGGACAAAGCTCACTCTCGCTTGTGGTCGGTTGGTCTCTCTCTCTCTCTCTCTCTCTCTCTCTCTCTCTCTCTCTCTCTCCTCCCCCCCCTTTTTTGTACCAGGACGTTGTGCTTGCCAGGTGAGTGCTTATGCCACTGAGCTGTCTCCCAGCAAAAACTCTCTTTTTCTAACATGAGTATGTAAAGTAAGAATTTCACCATTTGTGGAGTTTTTAAGTCAAAATTATTCTTCAGTGCTGAAGAGGGCTTCTGTCAGCTGTCGCAGATCACCGGTTGCCTGTCCCCTTCCTTGGGCACCGTGTCTTGAGAGTCCTGCATCCTGTCCTGAGCTTTCGGACTTAGGCAGTCATCCTAACTCCTGGCTCTGTCCTTCCACACTTTGGAAGTTCCTGTTCCACGTTTCAGTGAAATGTTTCATTGCGATGAAACCTCAAACTCTTCTCCAAAAAAAAAGAAGATATTTAGATCTAAGTGTACTTTTCTTTAGCCAACTAAATAGTTTAGAAAATATGGTAGGATTTTGAGGTTCAGTGTTTCAGAATTTGTGTTTTCAGTTAACGCATTTTAGAGTCGCGTCTAATCTGTACTAATTTAGAACATTTTCTGAAAAGTCAGAAAAGTATTAAAAAAAAAAAAAACCACCCTCTGCTTTTGGGGGGCCTGCCCATTAGCTCAGTTCTTTAGGTGGCTGCTTCAACAAAGCAGTCAGGCTCAGGTTGCTGTGGTTCGATCCCCGCAACTCAAGCCAGCCAAACCTGACCTGAAGGCATTCGGAGCTAAAAAAAAAAACCAAAAGTATGAAATGTGAAATTTGCCTATAACTACCTCTGAAGTGCCACTATGAGTGTTTTAATATATACCTTTCAGTCTTTCTTCAGTGTATATGTATGCGTTCAAGCACAGTTAGGATCGTAACATTTTACACCTTTTTTTTTTTTTTTTTACAACTTTTATGACTTCTGTTTAGTTATTATAGCATTATCAGTTTTTTCATCTTTAAATACTCACTTGGAACATGGTTATCAGTGGAAACTAGAGTTGCTTTGCATGGACATACCATAATTTATTTAACTTTAATTAAGTTGTTTTCTTTCTTTTAACCCATCATATAAAATACAGGGATGAATGTCTTTGTCTAAAAACTTTGTGTGAGCATTTATTACCTTTAGATGAACTCCTAAAAATGGAATGACTGGGTCAAAGAATATATAAAGCTTTTGACACATAGTACCAAACATTCATCTAAAATGTAGAACCAATAGATGATTACCCCAGCAGGCTATGCACATGCTCTCTTCCATATCTTTACCAGCACTGCAAAGTGTGTGTTTGTATAAACTATCTCAATCTGATAGATTTGAAAAAGTTGGTTTCCCCTTGATTTAATTTGTATTGTTTTGATTCCTAGTAAGGTAGCACCATTTCTGTATATTTAATGATTATGTTTCTTCTATAAAATGCTTGCTTCTGCCTTTTGCCTATTTTTATTAGACTTTTGGCTTTTCCCATTTGACTTAAAAAAAAGCTACTTTTTAATTAAGAATTATAGCCCTTCTAGATAGATAATCAGATTGTTACAGATAATCAGATTGAAATTTTCCCGTAGACATTAGTAGTATTTGGAATATCTGTTGATAATGGCAATGTTCTTAAGTGCTTTTTACTTTTAAAATATTGATGTTTTTGCCTCTGATAAAAAAGATATATGAAAAGGAATCTGACACTGTCAATCCAGCTTGGGTTAACTGTCCCAGGACACTACCAGCATTTTATTACAGTTGTCAAGGAGAAAAAAGCGAACAATTTTATTGTTTTGATTATTGAGATCTAGCCACAGATCAACTGAGCAATTAAAATCTCTAAATAACATTCTCTGAATTGTCAAACAAAGGATTAGTTCCCAGTAGGAAGAACTTCTTTTAAGAAGAAGATAGTTTTCACTGTAGTGTCGGTGCCAGGAAATAGTTGCACTAATTGGAATATACAGAAATATTGTACCAGTTTAGCAATGCATGACATCCTAATAAGATTGTGATGACAAGTTTTTCTTTTTATGAAAGGTGATGTTACTGCATGCTTCTAATATACATGGATTCATGTGTCTTTTTATGACATAAATGAAATTTCTAGAAGAAATTAATCTGCTCTGCTAAATCTTTCCTTTATATAAATTATTTTTTACAGAGAAGACAACACTATTTTCCTTCTGTTTTTATTTACAGTTCTTAGAATAATATATATTAAGGAATCCTGTAGTTGAATAGAAAAGAATCACACACACTCTCCAAAAAAATCACAATTAAATGCATATTGAAATGCTCATCCCAAATCCCACTAATCTGCCACTGGAATATGGGAGGCCAGATTTCCCATCTTTGTCTAGCTCAGGTGGCTGGCTGAGTGCAGGCTTGGGACAGTTAATGACAATCTTCCAATACAAGCAGGACTTAACGTCAATATCCCTCTCCCTGATAATCTATATACTCTGGAGGTGGTGAGCACTGGCAGGGTTCTGATGATTTTATGATGGCTTGTATATATTTACAGTGTGTTTAAAATACTCTTTTTAATTATCATTTGAGTGACAAAGCTTAATCTTTCGATCTTTATCTGCAGCTCCTGGTGATGTATGTTTGTTAGGTAACTCCAACGAGGAAATTTAGCAAAGCCAAAGCTTTGTGCCAGTAATAAGACTGAGGAGTCAATGGATGATTAACCTGTCTTTCTCCTCTTGACAAGAATAGAGGAGTCACTTTAGAAAGTCTTTCCAGATGGCCCAGATTTTTTTCAGAGCAGCATGGTAGAAACATAGTATCTCTTCAGAAAAGGGCAGCATTTGAATTCCACAACAAATGGAAAAGGCTAGAAGGAAATCATTTGAATACTGTTCTTACTATGTACTCACTATTGAAGCTGTCTGTGACAGCTCTTCAAATTTCATATATACTCATGTGCTTGTTATGTGCCGTGTTTGTGCATGTATGTTCTTGTGTGCTACTACATATGTACATATATTGTACCTATAAATTACATGTGGAATTAAACAACATGTACAGTTGGATACTGATATTTTGTTAGATTTTAGGGACTGAAAGAATGGGATAAAATGATTATTTTGGCACTTTAAAGTACTCCTGTGGTATTTTATCATTTGAAAAGGAGTGAGAGGCTAGGATTGTTATTTCTTATTGTGCATGAATAAATGGAACCACCTTTGTTAGTAAATGCTTAGGATTTAGAATTCAGTATTGAACCTCTGGCTTGATTTTCCTGAAAGATACAACATAACCACCAACCTTAAAAAAAAAAAAAAAAAAAAACAAACTTGTCTCTTATAGTAATAGACCAAGATTTTAAGGAAAACAATATTAGCTATCTGTTCCATGTGATTATTTGATATATGTGATTAACTGATCAAGTTAAATAATCATCATTATGGTCATATATAAAGCTTCCAGGCTGGGACTACTGTCGGAAATCTTAAAAATCATAGATTGATTTGCAGATTTAGTGAGCTATTAAAAACCGATGAGGTGTCCGAATAAGATAAGCATTTTATATTGGACTGGAGAAAGCCCTCGCATGGCCATGTGATATTATTGACAGCTCAGAACTAAAGAGCATAAATTCTGCAATCGAGCAATATACTGTCTTAAGAAATAGACATCTTGAATTTTGAAGCTACCTTTGGAAGCCAAATGGATGCAGACCAAGCCCAACTCTAGCAGAATTATCTTTTGTAGCTGGTAAGACTGTGTTGTCCTTTGTAATACATCCACTGCCTGGGGTGGGTTCTCTGCAGTTTTGCAGCTTAGGCACCTCTAATGCTAAGTATTCATTTCAACTACCACCACCCTCCCCCACCCTGCCAAGTTCCTAACCAAAATGATGCTTATCATATGACTGCCATTTTGAAATAGAGGCCGCAGTAGAACAGCGTGGAGTTTGTGCCAAGACTTTAGCAGATAGGAAGGACAGTTTACTGGGTCCCTTCAGCCAGGTAGGCAAGTGCTCATGCTTATAGAAATCATCCCTTATGACTACTTGAACTTTTTATTTTTTTTACCATTTAAAACAGAAAAAACATTTCAAACTACTGAGTGTGTTATTTTCATTTAGTAAATGAAAATTTTAGTTCCATTCATAAAACATTTCATTGAATTGTAATGTTTTTGAGTTCAAATTATTTAAATGTAAAGAAGTTGTTTTAAGAGTATAGAATACATTTTGAAGTTACTGATATTATTTTTTTGGTATGATAAATAATTTTGTGAAGAAGAGAATGTAAAAAATCATCTGCTTAGCTGTGTTGGACAGAGGCATGAGATGGCCAAACCAAGAATAAAGCTTGGTTCTGAGCTTTATGAGTTGGTATTTTCCTATAGACTCTGTGCCTACACAGGCCTCAAAGTGAAGCCAGGGCAGAAGCCAGAGGAGGACATATCTTGGTAAATTTTACTAGCATTAGGGAATGACCACAAATGATAGGCATACTATTCATAGTCACTATGAGAAAAATGTAGATGGCAGTCAAGTAATGTGAAGTAGAGGGAACTCCTGACATTATCCTGAAGCAACTCAAGCCCCTGAACTAAAAATGCAGAAAGCAAAATGGCAGGCATATGGAAAAAGTCAGATAGCCACCCACAGATTGCTAATACTAACACCAGATGGGCTGGTGAAGGGAGGAGGCTGTGGTAATAGAAGTGAGTTAGACTAAGCCGAGAGAGTTAGACTTGTTTCCAACAGGAGTTGGTGAGTTTTGTGGGAAGGAGGCAGCCACTGGCCAGCTCTGGCCAGTCATTGTCATCGAGAAATACCCAGATAAGCAGGCATGCTTTGCTTTGCTTTGCTTTGCTTTTCTCTTCTCTTCTCTTTCTTTCTTCCTTTCCTTCCTTTCTTTTCTTTCTTCCTCCTCTGCCACTACCTTTGCTGCCACCTCCTCCTATTTCTCCTCTTTCTCCTTCTCCTCCTCCTCCTCCTCCTCCTCCTCTTTCAATTTTACAAGAATCAATAATGTTTGGGTCACAGTACATGTCATTAGCTAAACGTGGCCCTGGAGGTGCCATTTTGTCACCTCTGCACCAGAGCCATAAGCCAGTCCCCATTTAAACCATTGATAATTCTCAGTACCAACCACAGAATAGTTTTCATGCTTTGGAATATCAAAGAGAGCTAATAATTTTCCAGAATATTAAAAGACAGTGAGAGATTGTCACAAAAGCAGTCACAGCTTTCAATCACTGAGCTCTGGGGAAGATACCATGCTAGTTATAAGAGTTGTCACTGATTGAGATAGTTACTAAGTGCTTGATCTCATCATGGATTCAGTGAAATAAACATTTGGATCCTCTTTTACAAATAAGGAAACAAGAAGGATTTGTCAAAACTCTAGCCCAAGCTTCTCTTTAACTTCAAAGCTCAGAGTCAACAACTGTGATGAATCTGCCAATGGATAGGAAGCTCTTAGCAACACCAGGAGCCAGAGGGTGGGTCACCTTGAATAACATTCAGCAAGACCCAGCAATCCAAGAGCCTTGGTGGCGTCCCCAGCAGCAAAAAGAGAAACAGACTTCTTAGGTGGTTTTTACTACCTTATTGGTAATTATTTCAACAGTAGAGTTTGTTGCTGTTGTCTTGTTACCAAGAATTCTCTGCAGCAAAGCCCGTGGGAAAAGGGACTGAGTTATGTACAGTTTGGCCTGCAGCATTTGTGTCAACGCTCTATGCCTGGAAGGGTAGACTTTGAGTTATGTGTTGCTTGCTTAATAGACCACAAAAGTCAACATCCTCTAGAAGAACAGCTCGTGCTTGGAGGTGTCACAAGCTCCAGAAGATCCCGGCAAGGCAGGATGTTGTGTGAAAATCACAAGTGAAACAAAGCCCCGTGTCTCCTAATTATACTGTTAATATTTAAGGAAGCTTCAGAGACTGCCTGTGTGCTGCATAATACAAAGAGTTGAGGATATTTTGTTTTGTTTTTCCTCCTTTTGCTTTTCAGACCTAGAAGTACATCAACATTTTTTTTCAACGAAAGTATGCGTCCGTTGTCCCCCAGTATGGCAGGGCAACAAAGAAGTCAACTTGGAGGAGCAGGAGAAAAGAGGTGACTGGCAGAAGTCAGCACACACTGGAAAGAGACAGGGGACCAGAGCTCGAGGAGCAGTCTCACCCCTCCCCAAAGGAGGCAATTAGATTGTTTTGTGCAGTTTGCTAAGCGTGTCTTAGTGCTTTTTCCAGGAATCCCATGACAGATCCCCAACTTTTTTTGTCCTCCAATCCAATCTGTGTTTGGGTTTGTGTCGGTGGCTGAGCCGGCTGTGCAGATATTGGTGCAGTAGACACAGAAGCGAAACGCACTCTGATGCCCAATCAGGGCACATTTTTGAGTAGTTATGACCCCAAAATGCCCAGAAGGCTGCCTTTTCTGTGCAGCGTATCCAAATAAGCACTGGCTGTGTTCAGTCCATGCCAGGCTCTGTCTCATAAAGAGGAATGAAGATTTGAAGCAAAAATAACAAACTCTATAAATCATTAAATGTTCCCAAACACTGTGGCATTGTTTGGGATTATGTTGTGTATAGAAATAGCAGGAGGCGTCTAATCAAAAACTCTAAGTGAGCAGCCTCATGGAACAGATGGCCAAAGTCTATGGACTTCCCTTCTTTCGTGGAGGAGGGGCCATTATTTAAATTTATATACAGTGGAAGCCACCAGAACCCCATGCTGATGATTAAATCTGGATGATCACAATATCCAGATGCATTAAACAATGACCTTCTCAAATCAGACATGAGCAGAGATGCCACATGGTCCTGGCCAAGGACACAGAGTGTGTGCAGGAGGCCTGTTAGTCCTTGTGCCAGGTCAGCAGGGACACAGAAGCAGACTGAGTTCCACCAGCATCTGTGTGCTGCTGCAGAGAGGGGAACTTAGCTCTTTCACACTAGTGAAACTCCACCTACCACCCTGCCTACCAGAGGAATTACTTCAATCTACCTAAATAATTATGCAGGGACCTGGGAACTTTGTATCATAAAGTAAAAGGACATAACATTTTTGAAATTCAATTTAAGTTCAATCTGAATCAAGTACCTTCTTAGTAGCACTCCTTCCAAGGTGTCTGACCTGACACACACACACACACACACACACACACACACACACACACACCACCAGCACCCCGTAAATCTGTCGGAAGCAGGCTACCTGATGTCTCAATTAGTGAGGACTCAGCCCCTCTTGAGTCTTGCTGCAAAGCCTGAGAACTTAAGAGTAACCCCAGGTGGAAGCCACCGTCATCCCCTCCCTCCCCACAGTTTTATGTTGGAAGCGTGATCTCTAAGAATTGCCATATGAGTGAAGCCTGAGGCCCTGCATGTCCAGTCCAGAATTCTGCCTTTGCAAGAAAATCAGAGACATTCCCTGAATGTCCCGCTGTGGTTTAATATGTGCTACAGGTCATTCACGTTCCATTACTGTGCCATTCCCTTTTGAACGTTACGTACTTGCAGAAACTTAGTGAAAGGAGGGCTTTTATCTCCACTTCAGGGTTGGCTGATAATATGTGATAAAATTGCAGTCTGGGTGATCAGAGGTAGCTTATCTTTTAAAACTTGATAAATCCTCAAAACTTAAAAGACCATTTCTTTTGGTAACCAAATTTTAATTTTAAAACTTTGTGAGATAGGCAAGATCCTTCTTCGTTCTTTTCATTCAGGTTCAAGTACCTCTTTTGGTAGCAATTAACAAAAGAAGATCTTTTAAAATATTTATTAGAAGAGAAAAGGGATCATGAATTGGGGGCTTTGTTTTTATTACTACTTTTGCCTTCTTAGCTTTCACCTTGTGTGGAAAATAAAGCATGTCACATACATATATTTTCTTAATTATAAAAAGTAAGTACTCTAAAATGTGTTTTTAAAATTGTGATTATGTTACAGTGGTTTTTCTGTGTAACATAGATTAGATTTTTATTAAGGATTTTATTAAATAACTGGTGTTTCACCAACATCTAATTAAATCTTCTATCTAAATTGAACAGAAAATTATGGGGGAAAAGAAAGCATTTGTAGCAGACTTTATTACAGATAAGGCTATTATTTGTTCATCTTAAGAATTTGAGATCAAATTTACAAGCAGCATCCTCATCAAATTTCTTTTCTGGGCTGCTGCACCCTGGCCCCCTGAAAGCAGCCCATTATCTGCCCCCTCCCCCTTTTTATTATAGTGTCCTGGTTGTTGGCAACACGCCCGCTGTTTAAGGTTACTTTCATTAATTAACCGAAAGTTAATTTCTTTGCAAGCAAAATCTCTGATCTCATTATGTTGTCTTTAAAGCTGAAAGCTTCAGGTTTTCTGGTCTCCTTTGATGACACAATAAAAAGCATGCTCTTTATCTTAAGGGAAACTGTCTCCAGGGTTTAATTTAATAGTCCTTGAAATAGTTACAGCACAGCCAGGCAGACTACAATAATATGCCAGTTCAAGAGAACCTTGGCTTTGTCATGGTTACTAAGCCCAGTGGCTGCTACAGATGTGGACGATGAAGGATCCATTTCCAAATAAGTCCAGCATTTTACCCTTTTCATTCTTTTTGCACATATCCTTCACTACCACTCTAGGTCCTATTTGAGAATGAAACACCAACACTAGTGTTTTCTACAAGCATGCCACTTCCCAGCCATATTATTCTCCAGGATTTTAGAAGGTTAATGGGTTGATATCCTGTTTGCCTTTACTGCATCTGGTAACCCGCCTTTTGTTCCTCTTCAGCAAGCATGACCATATCGGGTAGTCCAAAGTTTGGGGTAATGCTGGTGGGCCTTATTTGAATCCTACTCTTTTCTTGCATTGGCTCTGTGGCCTTGGACACATTTTTAACTTCTGAGCCTTAGTTTCCTTCTCACTAAACTTTGAATTCTATAAAGAGAATTAAATGAGAAAAAATAGGGTAACTGGTATAACAGGTATTTAACACATAGCAGCTCCCTTTCCCTGACAGTCTCTTGGGTTTGTAGAGATAGAATTCATCCTGATATTTGGGACTAACCTGCAAGCAATTTGGTGAGATGCTGTATTCCACAAAGCATATTTGGTGTGGATTTGCTGACTTAAACTCCATATTGCCCCAAAGGCTCTTATATAGCCTTATGTTGTATACTCTGTCTCTCTGAGTTAGCTTCATTCTCAGTGATAAAATCATGTTGCTTTCTGGAGCATTAAATTCACTGATTCGAAAGTGGCCAAAATGTCTTTTCAAGAGCCACCAGGTA
Source organism: Octodon degus (assembly GCF_000260255.1). Classification (NCBI taxonomy): domain Eukaryota; kingdom Metazoa; phylum Chordata; class Mammalia; order Rodentia; family Octodontidae; genus Octodon; species Octodon degus. The sequence continues at coordinate 1,884,043 of NW_004524661.1, read as the reverse complement.
TAGGTCATACAGAGGGGACAGGACTCTTCAGGTGGCCCAAGTCTCAGGAGCAATGCAAATACATGGAGAAGCCATTTGTATCCCACTGAGTCCAGTGGTAGTGTGCACACACACAGCTGAGATTTACAGAGTCTGAAGGGGAGGGCTGCTGAGAGGGGGCAGTGGAATGACCCAGCACACTGTTTCAGATGCCTGGGAGACTGGGTCTTTGCTATTTGTATCAGTCCAAGTCCCAATTCCTGATGAAGGATGCAATTGACTCAACCTAGGCAGGTCGGAATCACTTAGGCAGAAAATCTCAGGTCTTGGGAAGAAAAGTCTTGTGCCTCTCGGGCCCTTGGCAGAGGTCAGAGGTCCAAGGTAATGTATTGGCAAAGATCCTGTCTACTCTGGTGCCTTACTTACTGCTTCCCCATGCTTTTGGGCACAAATATGGTCAATGCTATTGATTAGTTGATCTGATAATCCAGTAGGCTCCCTGATGTGTTAAATTCCCTACTTTTGGATGACTGTGTGAGCAAAGTGTGTATTTCTGTTGGGAGGAACCCTCAGTGGGCCTTGCTAAGACACTGCTTCTATGATGGGATTGCTACAGGCATGACAATTCCAATTATTGTTTTGGCTATAACATGTTTCCCTTCCCAAGACCATTTTATCCTAGTTAACCATTTTTTTCTATCTTTAGGTATGGAAAAATCTTTTCTGTCTTATTTGGGGTCTCTAAGGTATCTTGATTTGTTGGCATGTTTCATGTTTACGTGTTTAGATTTTTGTTTGATTTACTTTTCTTCTGTGAGTCTACTCTAGTCCAGCAGTGGTGATCTTAAGGCATGTGTGTCACAGTGGGCTGTTGAAAGACCTAAGCCATCACTGCTGTCGTCTGTAAATCTTTCCCTCCTTTACATGCCCTCAGTGGCAGAAATCATATTTGACTCTCTCCTTGTCCTATATCAATCTTCAAACGTTCCCTCAGTCATATCCTTCATTTGAAAAGCACACAGTAACTTTATAAAAGGCCTGTAATTCATGATGTGTCCTTATCACTGGAAGGGTGACCTTAGGCCAGAGCGGTGGAATTTTCCAAAAGGAACATGGAGATGATAAATAAGGTAGTGATGAGAAAAAAGCGCTTAAGTTTGTTTGCAGGTTGTCTGTATAGAGCCTGCTCTGGGATATCTAGAAGCTTAAATACCCTTGACTTGTCTTTCTGTAGTTGTTTGTTCTTCCCACTTCTCTCTGGCTTCAATCTCTGGCTCTTTGGCCTTGTTGAAAGGAGAGATACCTTCCAACATCCAGACTATCACTTGGACCAACTAGGCCTTCAGCCATTGAAGTCTGCACTGCCATTTGTTTTACATTCCAGTTTATTGTGCTCAGCATCAGTTATATTCTCCACCTTTGTACAAAGAGTGCAGGATGACTACTTTAATCCCCATTCCAAAGTAATAATAATAACAACAACAAAGGGGTAGGCAAAGCACGTTAAACCTAATTCAGATTTTTTAAAAGTGGAAAACAAATCATAAATACCTGAGAAATGAGGTTCATAATAAAAGCCCCAAGAAGCCCTTTAACCTGGGCAAAATCCTATAACACAATTATATACAATTTCACACTTGACTGGAGCTGTTATTTGAGCAAAATAACCATTTTTCTGCCTGCACTAAATGAACCACAAGATCCATGTATCCAGCTGCAGAAAAATGTAGGCTTGCCCATTCAGCCTGCATATAATCAGCGTACTTGATGGCAAGGGCATTGTAGGATCAAAAGAGTTAATAATTGGATCCTGCCCACAGCAACCACACAATTAAGGGCAAGATTAGCAGAGATGAAAAATTTATTGTGAAAATGCAATGATAGTCTGAAAAACAAAATGATTTCACTGAGCAGTTGTTCTGTTGCCATAATCCTAATGATCAACTCTATTACACTAATAATAGGAGAAAAACTAATTGCAATGAGGACAGGACAAATCTTTTTTAATCTGCGTTGTCATCCCAACTAAGTCCCAACCCATTTGTATTAACCTTTGCTGACAGAGTCACATAATGGACATAATTTCTTATAATTTACCAGCTATGGATCTAACCTTTCTTCATCAAATATTCATAAAGGCAGGATTCTCAATGATTTTCTGTCTCTCTTCATATTTACAGCTTGTTGTCTTCTTCCTTTTTACAGTAATTTGGACACAATTGAAGTCAAATGGAATTAAAGTTAAATGCCTTTAGCAACAAAGGTGCCTAAAAGCAGAGACTCGGGGGAGGGGTGGTGAACTGAAGGCCGGAGCTTGTATCCCAAACCCCCCCCCCCCCCATCTCCGAAGTGAGAGAACTTCGCTAGGCTGCCTTTCCCCAGAAGGAAAAAACAACATCAGCCAGGGACTGAAAGGCTGTTTCCTTTTTTAGGGCCTTGCTAAGAATGTGCTCTGGCCAGTCGCGTGGGTGCTCTGAAGCCCAGTGAGGACAGAGCCCCAGGCCTTCCTGGGTCTTCAGGGCTTGCTGGGAACTTAGGCTGCTCTGGCCAGGCCCTGCTTGAGCATGTGTGCCCAGAGGGGCCCAAGAAACATGCCAGGGGCCAGACAGTGGCCAAGTGGACAGGAAAAGCTGGTCAGTACTGTTACTTAGAAAGCAAACGTGAATATCTGAAACCATTCCTGAGAACATTTTTTGTAGAAAAACATCTGTTTCCACTTTGCATCTTTGTTGGTTTGACAAGTTTTCTTTGCAGGCATGTAGATAAGAAAAAAAGAAAGTCTTAAAACTTAGGTGTCTAAGGTATAGAAGCAGTTCCTTGGTTTTTACTTTTCTCCTTGCAAGGCCTTAGTTTCATTGCAGTGGCAAAAGTTTGGGGAAAGTGGGATAGACGTAAAACTCCCTGTTTTTATTTACTCCCATCGTCAAATGACTCTGCCTTTATTAAAATGGTGAAGAATGTTGTAGGTAAGTTTTCGCTTAAGGTGCAGAGGAATTGTTTTACATACTTCAAAGCCCCGAATTGACCAAGCCAAGAATTTACTTCTTGCTGAGTTCACAGAATTTGATTGGTAGAAAGGAAATTAGAACAGAAGCTAGTTGTAACCTTGATCAACTGATGCACACCCCTAACATGGCATTAGGTTTAGCTTACACTACTGTTTGTGTCTTGATCTATTTTTAAATAATGTAAGATTAAATTTTGTGACAAAGAGCCTAAGTTATAATCTGGGTATATTTCACCCAACCTTACTCACATTTTTAATAATACATTCTCTTCATAAAAATCAAACTTTTCTTTGACTGCTACTCCCAGTCTTAGACTTTTTGCCTTTCCAAATGCTCTGTGCATTTACACACACAAATGTATGCACAGGCAAATATGTGTTCCTTGTTTTATGTAAGTGGTTATTGTGCTATGCAAATCAATGCCCAGCGTTCTTTTTTCACACAATATTATGTCTTATGTGTGGAAATCTTGCCATGTTAAAACATAAACCTATGGTGTTTAGTTGTGTTTAGTTGTTGCAGAGGAGTCTATACTATATGGATATATTATAACTTAGTATCCATTCCCTCAGTGATAGACATTTAAGGTGTTTCCAAGTTTCCAAATTATAAGCACTTTTGTAAAACATCTGTGTCTATTTGGAACTGAGACCATTCAGTATAATTCTCTTAACAGTATGCTGACTGTTGCAGAGGCAGTTTGAAAACATATAGACTGACTTGCTAGCTCAGAATATATATTTGAGTGTCTTTTACCAAGGCACACTTCTTTTCTGATCACAAGGACAAAAACAGTAATGAAGTAGTCTTATCCTTAGTACCCCACAAATAAATAGGCATCCCAAACATAGTAGTAAATTAAATGTCTTTGGTATGGAAAGAATTATAATCTGCCTTTAGAAATGCCCAAGTAAAGGTTGTTATAAAAAGGAAAATATCATTACAGTGCCCATTAAGGTTTCTAGTTACACAGATTCAGTTATATAGGTCAGACCATGTCCCCTGAGCTGCATATTGGAAGAGCCTTTGTGATGCGCAGTATTCTCCTATATAAGACAGTCCGCAGTTCTGCATTTGCCTTGTTTTTCAACACCTGTGTTTTAGAATGGCATCAGTGACTTACGTAAAGGATGGCAGGATGGCTTGCTAGTGGGTGTACACATACATGGCCTTGGTAACCACCCCGCAGTCTCTTACAAATCCAACAGATGGCAAACGTTCTTTTAAAGGGCAAGATTTTGCCACAATGTTTGAGTGTTGAATCCCATGAAAGGTTTTCCATTATGAATCATACTGTCCTTCTTTTGGACTCGAACAAGTGCTAAAATCAGGCCTATCAGTCACCTCAGGGTTAGTGGAAGAAATAAGACATATAGTCTGAGCCTATACATTTGTAGAAATAGGGAATGCAAATTTCCAGTTAGTATCAAAGACTCTCAATTTTGTTTGTTTTTGACAGAGTCTTGCTATATAGTTTTAGCTGGCCTTGAACTCACTGTGTAGCCCTAGCTGGCCTCAAACTTGTGGCAATACTTCTGGGCTGTTTTTCAAATAGCTCACACTAATTATATTTAGGATTAGGAAATAACTCAAGGTTGGGTTATTGGTTATGAGTGTTAAGCTTGCTTGTCAACCTGATTGGCTCAGAAGTTAGAGATTAGTAAGGTGCCCTTCTCTGTGTGAATATATGGCCAGAGACCTGACCTTTGGGTGTGTGTTTGGGCCCTGAGTTCATCCTCTCTGTTGCTGTTCCTCTGCTCTGCCTCCTGGACCCCGGGAAGTCAGCAGCTTTGCTCCACCACACTCTTCTGCCATGTTGTTCCTGCTTCGGAACCAGCGATCATGGACTGGAACTGTAAGCCCAAGAACATGTCTGCTTTCAAGTTGTGACTGTCAGGTCTTTGGCCCTGCAGTGGGAAAGCTGACTACTGAACATAATAATGGTGTCAGGTAGAGGTTGGGCTTCAGTGAAAACCAGTAACTGAACTTGAAAATGGCACAGAGAGATGTGGAAATGGTTCTTCCATAGTGTGGGATAGTGGTTATCTCATTGCTTTCATTCAGATTCATTGCTGCTAATTGGCTCAGTCCTTCATGTTGAGCATGCTTATCTCTATCTTATAAAAGGGGAAGCTGAGAGGTACTATGGCAAGTAGATGGAGCCTGGCTGGGTGTAGTGGTGCACACCTGTTATCCTTCCACTCCTGAGGCTGAGGCAGCAGGATTGCAGGGAGTTCAAGGCCAGCCTCAACTATGTAATGAGACCCTATCTCAAAACAAAACATAAAGTTAATGGACCCCGAGGGAAAAAATAAATGATAAATTGGACTTCATCAGGAATTGAAAACTTTTGTGCATCAAAAAACATTACCAAAAAAGTGAAAAGACAACTTACAGAATGGGAGAAAGTACTGCAAATGGTATATCTGATAAAAGTTTAATAGCCCAAGCATTTAAAGAACTCCCATAGAATAATAACAAAAAGATAAACCACCCAATTAAAAAATGGACAAGAGGCCAGATTTGACATTTTTTCCAAGAAGATATACAAAGGGCAAATAAATGCATGCAAAGATGTTTGATGCATCATTAGGAAATGCTAGTTAAAACCACAATGAGTGATTACTTCACATTTACTAGCCTGGAATATATCTTCTTTTGTGTGTGTGTGTGTGTGTGTGTGTGTGTGTGTGTGTGTACTGGTGCTTGCCAGGCAGGTGCTTATGCCACTGAGCTATCTCTCCAGCCCTGTAATTTTTTAAAACCAATAAATAACAAGTTTTGACAAGGACATGAAGAAATTGGAGCCTTTGTACGTTACTAATGAGAATGTAAAATGGTACAGCACCTCAGGAAGAGTTTGGTGATTCCTCAAAAAAACAAATATAGAATTATGTATGACCCAGCAATTCCACTTGTAAGTCTATACGCACAAAAGAATTCAAATAAGGGACTCAAACAACTACATTTGCAGCAATATCCATTGAAGCCATTATTCACAGAAATGATCCAAGTATCCATCAATAAATGAATGTATAAATATATTTTATACCTATAATGAAGTACTACTCAGCCATAAAAGAAGTGAGATGCTGATAATGAATAAACCTTGCAAATATTGTATTAGGCAAAATAAGCCAAGCATAAAAGGACATGATTTCACTTGTATGAAATATCCAGAATAGACACATTCAGGAAACAGAGTAGTTTACAGGTTACTAGGAACTTCCAGAGGGAGTTATTTCTTAATAGGGATAGTTTCTGTTTGGTTTAATGCAAATATTTTAGAAATTGATAATGGTAATGATTATGCAACATTGTGAATGCAATCAGTGCCACTAAATTGTATATTTATTTATTTTTTTTAAAATTGTATATTTAAAATGATTTAAGTGACATATTTTGTTGTTCATGGGTTTTTTTCATGGCACTAAAAAAAGAATTTTAGCTTATTGTCTGAAATTGTGAAGGCAGCTAATGAGGGAACTAAAAATACCAAAAACACTTTTTTGCACATAACAAATCATTTAAAAACCAGCGACTTGAAACAACTACAGCCGTCTCCTATTTGTAACATGAAACTCCAGCCTTCTGTGGGCTAAGCAGGGCTCAGACAGGTGGCCCTTCTGCGGACTCGTGGCTGGTCTGCTCTGTGACTTGTCATATCGCAGCGAGGCATAAAGCCTGCTTCAGCTGTAGCCCTGGGATCGCTGGGCTGCCTTTCTCCCTGTGCTTCCGGCCCTTCCCTTGTCATCTGTGCAGCAGAGCAACCAGTTGGTCAGTGCTTGAGATTCGAGTACAGAAACGGACGCTGCCAGGCTTTTTAAATAAATTAGCTCAGCCACACCTGTACTGTAGTACTATAGTTAGTCGTTGAAAGCAAGCCACAGAAGAGACACAGCCATGGTCAGTGTGGGAGTGGCTGCTGGTGGTGTGGTCCCCTGGGGTGGCCTTTGGAAGCTCAGCATCACAAACACCTTTGGATGTGCATAGAATAAGGAAGCCAGCAGATAATACAGAAGCTGGCAATCCATGAAAATAGCAGTCTACATATTCCTCAGAGGTACAGAAGACAACTACCATAAGAAACAAATCCAGAGGTTTTGACGGACTAGCATGGGACACTGTTGTCTTTCACCGTGAAGAATACTTCCATAGTGTAGAATTGAAACTATATGACCATGTTTCTTTAACATTATAGGGTATCGGTGTGCAGTAGGAGCCAAACTGCTAGGATCAAATTTTAGCCACATCATTCACAAGCCTGATTAACTTGGGCAAGTTATATCACCACTCAGTGCCTCGGTGTTCCCATCTGTAAGATGGGACCAGAATCCCATGAACTTCATAGGGTGGTTAGGATTGCACAAGTAAAGCGCTTATAGTATCATCTGAAACACAGTAGATACTCAAAAAGTGTTAGTTACTAACAATTACAGCTTTAAGAAATAAGGAGCAAGCAAGTCTACAGTGGACTTAGGGTCTCCAGACTTGGATTCTAGTCCCCTGATTTTGTCACAGTATGCGGAACAAATCCATTGATGTCACCTTGAAACTGAGTAGTAGGAGACATGGTTAGCTCCTAAGGGCAGTTCCATAACTATTTAAAATTACCTTGTTGAAAAATGAGAATTCTCTTTTAGAAGAGATTGTCTGATTCTTTACAGGAGAACCTGTTCCTTCGTCCTCATGCTATACCAGATGTGGAGAAACCATTGAAAGACTTACTTGCTGCCTGCCCAGAGACCTTGCTCCTGGGAAGGAACTTTATAAATCCTTCTCTAAAGTGTCAGTGACCATAGCTCCCCTGCAGCTACGTGAGGCCAACTGGAAAAGGGCGCTAATCGGGAACCGATTGCTTGCTCCTGGTCTGTCTGTGCTGGCTCCTGTGTGACTCTCAAGGAAGCCCGTGCACATGGTCAGCCCTGGGTGAAACTGTACAGAAGTTTTCCTCCTCTTCCCTCCCTCCTGCAGGGGGTGCAAAGCTCGCATGTCTCCGCACCACACCAGTAAGCAGCATGATCTCTCTGAGAGGTGACTTAAATTAGTATCTCCTTAGTAGTAGTTGCATTTAAAAACACATTTCTCTCATGTTTCCCCATAGTCCTAAACCTTCTCTCATGGGTTGAAGGCCAGAGCAAGAGCCATTTTTGGAAGGAACACCAGGCTGCTACCTGTCCATTCACACACAGGCAGGCCCTTGCTAATGGCTCTTGTATGTGCTAGCCAGGGACTTTCTGGCAAGTAACTTAGGGCATTAGAGTCCTTGTGAGGCAGTCTGTAGTTAGGAAGAACAGCTGACGTCAGGAATGGCACACTCTGCCAGGGCTTGCAGTCTTGCCTGAGCTGAGCCATTGGCCCTCACAGCAGAGGCAGCATAATGGAGCCTCAGTAAGGTAGTCTGGGCCAACTCCCAGGTGGTCTCCACTGCAGAACTGTTCTTCCAAAAAGTATGAATTCTAACTTAGCAGTCTGCAGAGAAGCCTGGCTCCCTGGCAGGCCAGGCATGGGGGCAGCAGGTCACAGCCGCTAATCAAGTCCTCACTGTGCTGCTCTGACTTGCCGCTGAGCCCTGGCCAGTTCCCAGCTGACCCCACTCCTGTACTGCTCAGTGAGGAGCCGCTCTTCTCCACTCATCAGCCTGCATTCAGGAGCCGGAAAGGTGACTTGTAACAGGCCTCTTGTTCCCAGACTGCTCTATAATGACATTCTGCACAAGCAGATGTCGTCCTTTGATTCCTTATGACCTTCTGGATTTTGGCAAATGAGAAAGCACCCGGGATCTGCAGTGAGGGCCTAAGGGTGTCTTTCCTGTAAAGAGCCACTGTCACCTCCATCTCCACCCCACTTCCTCCCCGTCTCCACCAGACGGTGTGGCAAGGACGTGGCCTCACTCATTTGTCATGTAGGAAAAAGCCTTCTTCTTGGGGCCAGAGGCTCTGAGAGGGGGTGGCCAGACAGTTCTGCACTTCGGTATTTACCAGACATGACTCTGGGTCTCTGTGGCTGTCGCAGCTTGACAGATGAGAAAATGCTGCTTTAGTGCCCTTGCCAAGGTCACCCCACGAGCACGTGCTGGAGCAAGGAGGATGAGATCACCCCTAGACAGTGAAGCAACGACAGCCTTAAGCTGAGTGTGAAACTTCACGCCCGCCACTGCCCAGGGAGCGCAGGACAGTGAGGAATACATCAAGCTTGTCTCTGCTTGCTTGTGCCTCAGAGGTGCCCAGGTGGCAAAGTGAGGGTTATGATGATTAGTTAATTAATCCCTCTTGTCACCCTGAAGTTTGGAGGCCAGACTGCAGCCCTAAGGCAGGCTCTTTGGTAACTCACCCTTCCTGTCCAAGGCTGCAGTAGGCTGTCTTCTGTGGTGGCATCCCTAGAAGCACATGTACGCATGTGCCCACATAGGCTTGCACACACACGCACACACAGACACACACACACTAACCTTGACTCAGGCAATTTTAGAATTTGGTCTGCTCTATTTTTAAAAACTCCTTTCAAGCCAAGTCATTTTAGAATCTCACCCAGTGCTGACTCAGAAGACCTGCTTAGTCTTCCATGACTCTCAGCATATAGAGTTACCTTCTTCCCTAGCTCGAATCCACAGCACCAAAAAGAAAAAGAACAGCACAAATTGGATGTGAGTTTAGCTCTGAAGATGCACATCAGTGGGCTTGAGGACACAGGAGGCTTTGGTGGTGTTTCTTCCCTTCTGTTCTAGTGTAAAGGGGACAGTGCATCAAAGCCATCCGGACAAGAAGGTTCAGAGCCATATCCCCCTCTTGGCCCCAGAGCAGGTGGAGCCTCTGAGGGCGCAGGAGAGACTTCAGAAAGAGATTTTGCTTCACAAGACAAACTCTGTGTGTAGGTCAAGTATAGAAGCTTCCTCTCATGAAATGGCCCAATTCCTAGAGGCTTTCTGCAGAATTGTGAGACAAAGATCTTATCACTCTTCTTAAAACCCTCCAGTAATCTCCTGTCTCACTCAGGGAAAAAAAAAAAAAAAAACTCTTCACAGTGGCTTGCAAGACTCTGGACTTAACTGACTCCATCTCCTGCCTGTCATCTCCTTAGTGTCCTCCACCAGCCACAGTGGCTTCGTTGGTGTCCTTTGGGGATACCTAATCCTTTCTCACCTAAACACTCTTCTCCCAAATCCCCATGTGCTGCTTTTCCATTCACTCTTACTCATGTCCCCATTTGATTTGCTTTTTTTTTTTTTCTAATGCATTTGATTATTGCAGGGTCTCACTACGCAGCTTGAACTGGTAGTAATCTTCCTGTTTTCAGCCTCCCCCATGCTGAGATTACCACTATACCCTGACTCTGTGGCTGGCTCAGCCCACCCTGGGGGCTGGCGCGGCATGTGGTACTGGGGATTGAACTGCAGTACCTGTTTTCCTAAGCTTGGCTAAGCAGGCACTTCAGTCCACTGAGCTATCTTGCCGGCCCTTGATTTGCTTTAAAGCATTTATCTCTAGCAAAATTTACCTTAATATTTATTTGCTTACATCTAGTGGCAAAACTACTGCTTTTCTGTCTATCCCCACTCTTTTCTTCTTTAGCATAGAATCTGTTTTGACAGGAATAAATGTCCAGCTAAGGCCCTCTACCTCCCACCATCCTTTGCAGCCCAGAGACTAAACTCCAGTTAATGAAACAAAGGTGAAAATGGCTGAGTGTCCTCCTTAAGAAGAGGAAGAAAGATCACATTTTACCCTTCCCCTTTCTGCTGCTCCTTCCCTGGGACTCAGATACAGTGGCCAGGGTATTATGGAACCAAAGCCTGGGCCCTGGGCATTGAAGAACTGCTCTCCTGTGACCTCCTCAGATTTCTTTTTTCTTTTCTTTCTTTTTTTTTTTTTTTTTTTGACGGAGCCAGGGGTTGAACTCAGGCCCTTGCGTTTACCAGGGAAGCACTTATTCCACTGAGCCATCTCCCCAGCCCCCAGATTTCTTGAATGTGAAATGAAAATAAAGTATTCATCTTCTTCAACCACTGTTATTTCTAGTCCTTGCTGGCAGCTTCTAACTGAGCACATTGTCTGTTTGCCTGTACCAAACAAGCCCCACAGAACCTGTGGCCTTGTTTACTTTGCTGTTGTCTCTCCACATCCTGATGCTTAGCACCTATTTGTTAAGCAAACGAGGGATTGGACACTGAAAGCAGTAACAGAAATTGTTTTTTCACAAATTCTGGCTTTATCAGTGCGGATGTTAGGGAGCATTTAGCAAACAACATGGAGGTGGCATTGCTCTTCGTCACCAGACCCAGTGGCCTAAGTATTCTCATAGGGAAGAACAATGTTAATTTCCAAATATTAACTGTGGAAACTGTCATTCAGTTCCTAGGGGTATAGAACACAGATTTGTTTGAATTTAAGACTGGAGTATTTAGGACATCTTCGGAGTTCAGGGGGCTTGGCATCACAACCTAGATACTATAGCTTGGACTTCTGCAAAAGAGCTGCACCAAAATATAATTGTATCCCTAACCTAAAATATTCAGAACAAACGAAATAGTTTCTTGTCCCTAACCTTGGGATGGAACAGCAGCTTGGAGAGTCAGTGGACTCTTTGGCTGAAACGAAATGTCCTAAAAGTTGTGGAGCTTGGGATAAGCATGTGTTAGAACTTGCCTGCAGAGATGGCTTTTGAATCAAGCATGACAGCGACTGCTGGTACTTTCACTTCTGCTGAGAGAGGAAGCTCAGTGTAGTAGAAACATGCTAGACTAAAGACTGCCCCAAGATCTAAGCCCAGCCCTATGACACACTAGCTGTGTGACCTGGAGCAAGACTTCCACTTCTCGGTCACCAAAACTAATTTAACACCTCTTTTTTCCCGAGTCATGAGGATCACATGAGATCAAGTAAGTAGAGATAAACCATGACATTTGTATTTAAATGTCCTTATTTATTTAGATATGGAAAGAAAGGCATTGTCTGATCCGACCCCTCATTGTACAGAGCTGAGTAACCATGGCCAGAAAGTCAAGGTTTTTGCCCAAGGTCCTGGGATACAGTTGTGGCAGAGCTAGGTCTTGAATTCTCAGACCAGTATTCTCCCTACCATGCCATCCTATTGTGCCTTATAGTTTTTATTATTATCATTATATTATTATTGTTGTTATATTGTGCAGGAGGGAAATTCATTCCATTGGTAGTACAGTTCAAAGACTGCTTTCACACAGTATTTATTGCAGCTGCCATGTGCCAAACCCTGCTGTAGGCTTGGAAGACATAGCAATGAGCAAAACAGACCGAAATTCCTGCCTTCAGGCACTCTAGCTGATGCATAGACACCCCCTCCCCACATATGCACATAGGAACACGTACATGTACACATACATGTGCCACATGGCACTAAATGTAACAGAAAAATAGAGGAAGGGGAATGCTATCACAGTGGCAGTGGGGTTCCCTGACTTGATTCTGTTTATACACTGACCTCTGGAGTAGGGGAATGAGCCACATGGACATCTGGGGGAAGAGCTCCAGCTAGAAGGACCAACAGGTACTAATCTCTGAGAGTGTTCTTGGCCTGTTCACAGCAGGATAGTAAACCAGTGGGAATGGAGCTGAGTGCACGAGAGAACCCAGGATGGGGAAAGCGTGAATCCTATGGGGCATTGTGTAAGAATTCCAACTTATACTCACTCACCTGTTGAATCAGGACAAAGCATAAGTCCCCCAGAAGACCAACATGCCCTGGATAACTGCCATTCTTGTTTCAGCCCACTGTCTTCTCTCCAGCACCAAATGTGAATGGCCTCACAGTATTTGGTAGTGGATGCCATTGAGTTGTCTATGGTAAGTGCTACTGACCTTTCGATGAATGCTCTTAAGGAAGGGGAGAGAAGTGAGGGCCCAAGTAGCCTCAAATTTCAAATAGGTCACAGTAAACTGGGGACAGATTTCTTGGCACCTAAATACCAATTAAGCAGGTTGCACAAAAGTATTTCTATGAACAGCAGAGCAGTGGAAATAGACTAAGAGGTAAGCAGATGGGGGACCCATCAACTCACATTTATTTCACAGCTTACAACTCAAATGAGCATCCCGAAGGCAGAACAGCTGGCCTTTTATTCTGCAAGCCATTGTCCTTTGCTTTGGTCATCTCTCAGGAGTACAAATGGATTATGTGCCAGTGGCAGTCTGTCTGTCAGTCTCGGACTTTGCAGGGGAAAATCCTTTGTAGAAAAATGGGCTCTTTGTATAAATCAGATTTTTCTGTAATGTCTGCTTCTTCTACTGATCTTGAAGTATCTACGTTCTGAGAATCAATGACATTGGAGTTTTGTTTGTATTTTTGGAACTATCTGTGTTGTCCATGTGACTACCATTATCTGAATCTGAATAAATGGAATTTAACCAGATAGTCAAAAGGCAAGAAATCTTCAGCTTTGCAAGATGTGTTTTTCAAAAGCTGTTCTAGTGCCTCTAAAACCCACAGCAGCCTTGAATGTCTCATCATAAGTTTTTGTGGGATCTTTCTGAAGTTTGAGACTGTCCCATGCAAGCGTTATTGGAGTTTCAAGCAACAGGGAAGTCATGAAATTTGGCAAGGGTTATCTTTTATCAATCATGGTCCTTTGTGGAGTACCGTGCTGACAGAGGACAGCAGAGACACCGTATTCTGTGACTGAAAGACGGGCTTGGTACTGCCTGGTGGGGATTTTGTTGCAGTAATTGCCTCCAATTGGACCTTCTGCCATGTTGCAGGTATAGCATTAATATCACTCATTAAGTCATGCGCCTGTATGCCTTCCCTCCCATGGCTGAGTCACTGGCAGAGTATATTTTCTTGCAAAGTGTTTGTTTTCATTGTTGCCCTTTAAAAATAATGAGTTCTTTCTATTCCCTTGCAAGGAAAGTTACTCTAGACTGCTTTGAAATTGTATATCTTTTGTTGAGCGCATTTCTGCAGTGGTTCCATAGCTTTGTGTGCTGGGCAACCCAACCCGGCCTCTCTTAAAGCTTCCAACCAAGCTACCTCAGACTCAATACATATAATCAGCCAGCCCATTTGACCTTTATATTGTTACCCTTGGGCAGGTAGAAGTCATGCAAGTTTCAGGTGACCCTATCATGTGACCAGAGATCAAAGGTCAGCAGCTCCTAAATGTTCAGCTGTCAAGGTAGCCCATTCATCACTCGCATTATGTAACTGACAAGCCAACAAATGAACCTGGGGATAAAATTATTCTCAACCTCCTGGATTTACACCCCAGTGGTGGGCCAAGCAGTCTCCCATATTCAATGGTTCCTGGGGCCTGAGTGAGTCTTTAAGTAGGAAGGACTTCAGAAGACCTGTTAATGCACTGGACCCTGGGAGGTCACCAGTCGCCTGCTTGCTGGGCCAAGTTGCATATCTACAAAAGATGCTGCTGCTCTGATTTCCTGTGAAATGCAGATGAGTCTAGTGTTAATTCTTTATAGATCCAAAAGGTACCCTTGTGTCCCCACCACCGTGTCGTGCTTGACATCTTTGTGGACCTATGGAAAGGTTAAAATGGTAGTTTTTTCCAACTCCTGATCCTCGGAGTCACTTAGGGAAACTAAAATTCTTAGGATCCTCCACTGAGAGGCTGAGTGCCTTTGGCAACACATTTTTTAGCAAGGGCTAAGTGACTTTCCTTTTATTTATGTTCTGAAATAATACAAAGAACTTGAGATTTGGAATCCAGTGATTCCAAAGCCTGTCTTTGTCTCTTGTCTGGCTGTGAAAACTTACAAGAAAGGGTAAACTTCTGGGTCCATTTCCACATTTTAAAGGTAAACATTTAAAAAATATATTCACAGGGCACTCAATATTTGCTATTGACTATCTTTACTTTTATTATTATTATTATTATTATTATTATTATTATTATTATTATTATTACTGGTATTCCTTTTGTGTGAGAGATGACGTTGGAGGAGCAAGGGCATGAGACAGAATAACTTTCCAGTATCTCCCATGGCAACAGTAGGTCTGATAAACCTCTAAAGGCAGATGCCGAGTGACAGAGTGAAGGAATGATGTGAGGACCACACCGTAGAATCATCTGATGAGGGAGGAGTCTTGGCAGGGGCAGCACGATGTGCGAGGCCTAGAACGGAAAAGGACCTGGCCTTCGCCAGACTCCTAAAGCGACAGTGGAGATGGATCTGAGCCATGCCATGATCAAAAAGTGCCCCTGACTTTCATACCAGCAAAATGCCCTTGCACCCCATTCTCTTCATCTCCTGACCTAAAAATACCAAATAAGCACCTTCTGTCCATTGCATCCTTGCTTCTTGGTAGAGCCTTTGCCATGTGCCGAAGGAACTCAGTGGTGATTCAGAGTGGAAAGGAGCTCTGTTCCATACCCCAGGAGGACAGGAAGTGCTGATCAAAGGATATCTCTCCTCAGGATTCAAAATTTAAATTCTAAATACTCTTTCTTGTCTAAAACAACAACAGTAACACCAAACCCTTGAAATAGTTCAGAAAAATTATTATAGGTCATACAGTTGCTAAGGATAAGATTGCAAACTATGACAACCATTGTTTATTTAGGAAGTGCCTTTTGAGTTTCAGCAAATGTGGAGAATACAAGCTAAATACAGGGACTTGGCTTCACCTTTAGGATTTCCTTCTTAGCATGAACAGGACAATATAGTAAGTCCTCTATCGATAGCTTTGCCACCCAAGGTCCAGGCAGCAGGGTTATCCATGCTGCATAGCATAATAGTTTCTTGGAAAATGTTCCATTATCTGTGTGGCTCAGTGGCCTTATCTTGGTGTTCAAAAGCATTGTTAGTGTATTTGGTACTTATATGTAAAGTTCTGAAATAGTTACCTCATACTGGACTTCTCACT
This sequence comes from Octodon degus, assembly GCF_000260255.1. Lineage (NCBI taxonomy): Eukaryota > Metazoa > Chordata > Mammalia > Rodentia > Octodontidae > Octodon > Octodon degus. The sequence continues at coordinate 1,868,204 of NW_004524661.1, read as the reverse complement.
GAAGTATGAGGATCAAAAGTAAATTTGTGTGTGACTAGAAGTTAAGCCCAGCTTCTCAAGGGTCATGGTTTAAAAGTACTACTTGGTAAAAATGTGTGTTGATCCCCCCCCAGAAAAAGGCTGACTTATGGACAAGTTATTCCTTACTCTCTGAGGAGTGTTGGCTTTACTGATCTGAAAATGTTAACATAGGGGACAAAGGTAATAAGAGATTAAAAATTTTTCAAAGAGAGAGTGAACGTTCCTTGTTGAAACCCACTTAGGAATTGGTTTTGCTAAGTTGTTCTGAATTAAGTAAACTAAGTTATACAAATTTGTCAAGCAGATTTTATAAAACTACATTTGTCAAAGTAAAATGCAAGGTGTCTGTATGCCGGGTGTGGTGGCCTGTGCTTGTAATCTGTGCACTTGGGAGGCTGAAGCAGGGAGGATCATGAGTCATGATCAGGGTAGCCTGGGCAGTATTGCAAGTTAAAGACCAACCTGGACTATGTAACAAGACCTTGTCTCTAAAAAAGAAAGAAAAAGAAACACAACACAAATAGAGTGACTATTTATTTTTAATCTTTCATAATACCATAGTAGCAGTATTAAAAGTCCAGGAAGATAAAGTATACATTAACTCATTTGCCTTTTTTCAGAAGATGCAGGTAAGATCATTATAAACTGGACTGCAGATTCTTCTCATCAGTGACTAAAATAGATTATTCAGAGCAAAGCATAATAGGGAGTTTGAAAAGCCATACAACAGAACAGCTCTTCGAGGTTAGATCTGAAGTGATGTGTTTAAGGCAGACAACATGGAGACTCAAGATTACACTGAAAATCCCTTAGATTACACATAAAGTACTGTTGGGATTTAGATAACTATGGTATGTGAAAAGATACATATCCTTAAGTGCTGGAATCACGCTGTGTGGCACATTCATATCTAATTTAAGTGGCGCAGAGCAGCCAAGTTGAGCAGAAAGCATTTGGGTGCCATACTGGTCTTTTGCTCCTCCCTCCAAAGCATGAGGTTGGAAGGAGTTGGCACTCCTTTTACATCATTTCCTACCTTTATTTATGCTGATTGTGGCACTTTGGTTTTATGGGGTGGTGTAGGTATGATGTTACCCCAGTGTTTTCTACCGGAGACCTCTTCAGCCTTGAGACTGGCTTTGTGCTATTTTTGAAAGAATGTGTTCTGCTGTGGCTGATATCCTAAAAAATGTCTGACTTAAATAATGTACTTTTTGGGCCAGCCAAATAGCTCAGCGGATTGAAGCACCTGCAAGCAGGCACCGGGGCCAGAGGTTTAATCCCCGGGCCTGACCCCCAAGGGCACACAGAGACAGCAATTGAGACTGGACATGGTAGCACTCCTGTAATCCCAGCTCTTGGAAGGCTGTAAACAGATGGATCATTATGAGTCCGATCTAGTAGTGAGACCCTGAACACCCTGTAGACCCTTCCCTAAAATATAAAAATAAAAAAATTTAAAAAATTTATATATATATATGCATACACCTTTCGGTCATTGGATATTTTCTGATGCAGCTCTTGGTTTAACTGCGCTCACCTTTACAAGAGTGGCATTTCCTTTTTATTTATAAGCCCCTGACTAATATTACATGATCAGCGGTGTTTCTAAAAGTAAGGAAAGGCACATATGCAACCACATCTTCACGTGGCACTTTGCATATTTTGCAAGCCTTTTATATACATTAGTTGATCTTCACATAATCCGGGGAAGCAGAAGAGCATGAAGTTCATGTCACAGCTGAAGAAACTGAAAGACTGAGATATTTTTCTCAAGGTCATACAAAGAAGCCTTAAAAGATAAACAGTTATCTTTTATTTCTATAGATAATAAACACAAGATCTCAAAGTCATTAGACTGAAAAAAAGAAAGGTTTTATCAGTCATTTGCCACAATAATAACCCTTCTAGAAATAAAAACATTTTGTTTGTCCTAAAGTTGTGTAGAATCTCTTAAAGATCTGAATTTGGCATGACCAGATAAATAGTCAGTGGACAAGATCTATTTTAATCCAAATGGAAATCCATGAAAAGATGGAATGAAATGGAAAGGCAGCCAGCCGGCCGTCCAGGGTCTGGCCCCACCCTCGCTGTCCCTGACTTTTGGATGAACCTCACATAAGGCCATCCTCATGCATAAAAGGGATTCAAACACCAGCCTCAGCCATCTCTCCCGTGTCACTGAGCAAGTCAAACAAAATGGTGTTGTATGTTAAAATTCTTTGGGACACTTGAACAATGTACAAAATATAATTGTTATTTTTATTGGAAGTTACTCTTTTCTTCATCAGTAAGGAAATCTCTCTTTAGGGTTCTTTTTCCTTGACCTTGGTAATATTTCTCCATGAAGTTCTAGCTTGTATTACACATATACAGAGACAGAGAGAGAGACAGACAGACAGACAGACAGACAGACAGACAGAGTTTTCTGAGCGTGTTTAACCCAGTGAATCTATTAGCACAGACCATTTCTCCTGAAATCATTATCATTGCCTCAAGAGTCATGGAAATGTTACCTGTCCTTCTTTATCTGTTGCAAAATTTAGGGACAAGGAAGAAGACCATATATGTTTTCTTAAAATCAATGACCAGCACATTACTGTAAAACCTATTGATTAAAAACACAAAGTATAATGTTAGTCATTTAGTCTGTGAAGTGATGCAATAAGGGAAGAAATTTATCCTTTGACTTTTGCATTAACCTTTTATTGACTGCTTGCATACCCATAATTAACACACACTTTAGCTAAAGTGGTTAATTTTAGCATGGCGACCAGTGTCCACTAATGTGGCTGCAATCTTGATCATCCAAATGTAAGTGCAGCCCTGGGGGAAATCAGTGGGCAGAGAGGCCCTGTATGAGTTACACCTTGGGGTGGAGGCTGGTGGGACCTCTGGACAATCTGCTAACAGACCAGCCAGGCTGACACCTCTCAGTCACTTCCCATTCTGTCACTAGGTTATTCAAGGAGAACCAGTCCTAAGTAGTAAACATTTTCAGGGGAGGTTGATGGAGTCCTTTGAATTGAAATAATACACATTTGGAAAGGAAGTACTTCATGAAAGGGACAGCATTTCCCAATTAGATCCAGGTTTATTGGCTAATCCTAGAAGCATCCAAAACTTCAGGTTTCTCTTTAGAATAGTAATGAAGACAAGGTGAAAAGGGGAAGCTGTAACTTCTTTACTGTTTAGCTGGGATCAGTAAGGCTGGAGAATGATGTCAAGTCAGGGACTCTTCAACACTTTTTAGAAAGAGCCCTTAGCTGGATATGAAAACAGGTTTATTTCCTCCAAAGGCCACTGAGGGTGACATTGGCATTCCCTTGGCCTTTCAATTAACTCCAAATACAATTTTTTTTTAAATCATTTTTTTTAATTATTTATTTTTATTTATTGTGTGTGTGTGTGTGGCCAGCTCAGCCCACCAGGGGGCGGGCTGGCTGGCATGTGGTGCTGGGGGATCGAACCGCAGTCCCTGTGCTTTGCCAAGCTTGTTTCAAGTAGGTGCTTTAGACCACTGAGCCATCTCTCCAGCCCCCCAAATACAATTTGAACTGAAGACAAAGGCCAGTGTTTTCTTGCTCAGAATCAGGTATTCTTCACATATTACACTGGGCAGTGCACCAGATGTATGGCAGGGCCATGGCCATGGGTGTTATTAAAATAATGGAGAGATAAGAGGCATGACAGGCATATCAACTAGGATTCTTCAGGTTGTGAGTGACAGAAAAGCCTAACTCAGGCAATAAGGCCTGATACAGCTGTTCTGCTGTGTCATCCAGACCCCTGCCCCTGCATGGTAGAAACAATGACTGTGGCTTGAAAAGAGGGATATTCTTAGCTTCTGCCAGGCCTGGCTTTCCCCTGGCCTTAGATGTGGATCCCGACTACATGGCTAAGCATGGATCTCCCACAGGAAAGCTGGAATCCTACTGGAGGGTATGGAGGGGAAAAATACAAGACAACAAATTCCTACTGCAGTCAACGTGAGGCTCTTGGTGACCTTCTAAAATAGCATCAATAGGATGATCATCTACCTCAAGTGACTTTGGATCATGAAACTAGGATGACCCTGGGTGGGTAGCACTGGACAAAGGAGTGACTCACATGCTATTTATGACAAAACTGGATGGCACAAGAGCTCATTGTACCACTCAAAACAGCACACAATTTAAAACTGGCATAGTGTTTACTCCTAAAATTTTCCATTCAATATTTTCAGACCATGTTTGGTTATGGATAACTAAAAACATAAAACCATGAAATAAGGGGATCTACTGTACTATGGGCATCATCATTATTATTATACCTGCTTGATAGACAAGAAGCAAAAGCTCTATAAGGTAAAAAAAAAAATCTTTCCCTAGATGTCTTGTCCTTCCAGGATTCCAGAGAACACACAGCCTATAATCGATCTAGTTTCCCATGTCAGGTCATTGCGATCCAAGAAGATAGAACAAGTGGTTTGACAGGTGAAACCAAAACCTAAAGAGAGTCCTTCCTTCATGTCATCCTCAACCTTTTCTTGTGCCGGTCCACAGTGTTCCATGATTCTGAACTAGATAGCATCGTCCAAATTGGGCTATATGTGCTTTCCCATAAGTAAATAAATAAATCACCTCAAACAGTGAGCCCTCTGCTGGACCCTTTCACTGCCATTAGGAAATTGGCACACTGGGCATTAAAGGAAAAACTTTAAAAGAATTGTGAAATTACCCTGAAGAAAACCAACAAAGGGTTTCCATTCCAGCCCAGATGGAGGCAGAAAGATGTACAGCCAGGGCCTACATGGGTGGAGGCAGCCCACACCCCAGCCACCCTTTTATGCAAAGAATGGGGTACACAGCGGGGGAACGGCTTTTCCCAAAGCAAAGCCAGTAGCTTTGGGAAGGCTGTGCAACATGGCACAAGCACACCTCTGCTGCAGGTTTTGATATTTTAAATACTTTCTCAAAGTGAGGAGGCAAAACCATTTGACAGGTGAAAAAGCACCTCTATTGACTTTTTGCACACCTTATGATATTCTAGGTGGATCGACACTTATCATAGCCCTTTAATCTGCCAAGCAGGATAATGTGTGCACGGATAATTTATCCACTGTGAGATTGAAATGCTCAATTTGGAATAATTTTCCCTAGCAGTAAATTGAGCATCACTCTACAGTTCTGAGGCAGAGAGAAAGCACAGTTTAAAAAGCTTTGCATAGTTCTTTTGTAATTAGTTGCAGCTTCTCTTGAATATTAATTTCCCCTTCATCTCTTTCAAGTGATTTAGAGACTGTCACAAGAACCATGGAGATGCGTCCTGAGCCAGGCCGGCACCCGATGTGGTCCCCAACACCTATTGGAAGTAGTCTGCAGAACTCGCCCTCTGTCCCTGAGTGCGTGCGTGCTTATCAGCACAAACAGTTTAATATTTATGCTAAGAGGATTGTCAGAAGCAGCTTCTGTTGCTTTAATTCTTGTTTTAAATAAATAATGAGAACATTTAAACACATTACTCTTCTTGAGGCCCCGAGGTCAGCTAATCTTATTATTTATGAAGTGATGTGCTACATAATAGTACTTAGTGCATGTTAACAGACGCTATTATCAGGGCCTGATGCGGCGAGCTGAAGATATATTGGAATGTTCTGTGTAATGTACGATGGATTGAGTGCAGAGGATGCCGGTATAGCAATTAACCACATGTGAAAATAGGTGTAAAGTTGAAGTATGTTTTCCCCTGAGGATCCCCTCACCATTAATAATTCCCCAGAGAAGGTGATGTCTTTTAGTTTGGAACCTTCCGTACCATCAGACTTGAGTGAGGCTAGGCCATCCCATTCTTTGATCCCTTCGTAGTCATTCCTATACAGTCACAGGATGAAGAGTGGTTAGGACCACTTTTTAGTTGACTCAGAGCAAGATTCAGAAAAGGCCAGGGGCGGGGCAGCTCCGTGGCCCCTCCTAGTGTGGTTGTGGCGTTGGGTTTGGGTAGACACACTTACACACTTGGACTGCCCTGTGCTCTCTCCCAGAGAGTAAAGAAATTATTCATTCCTTGTTGCAATTTGTTTCCTTTTTGCCAGTTCTCATTGTTAAGATAAATAAAGCTAAAACCACTGAACTTTCCCAGTTCAATTTTAAGCTAGACTCTGAGAGGTAGATTCTGCCAAGGTATGATCTGTTTTCCCAACTTTTTTCCTATGAGGCTGTAATTTAGCTGTGTATGATAATTAATTTTTCTACTATTGATGAATAATCCATTTAATAAAAACCATGATTTAAGTGTTTTCCTTAGGGACTAACTCCTACTAGCCTCTTAATTTAATTTTGTGGAAGTTTCCCCCACCTATTCATCAGCGGAAATGATTATTAACCTCTATTTGCATATATCCTTATAAACCGGGCTCTCCTTGGAGTGCCTTTTCCTGAGCACAGCAAGCTGGGACACTTGTAAATCTCCAGGATCTCCAAAGTCAATCCCAGTCTGTAATATTGTTTAATCTATTCTTGGACGTTTTAATGCAGTAAATTCAATTTAATCTTTCCCAGTAATCTAGTAATACATCGAAATCCCACAAACATTTAAATCTGATAATGGCTTAATCACACACTTTAAATAACAGTTGAGATAATGAAAAAAATAATTCACCATTTTAAAGGCAGAGTAACTGAATTTCCCTGATGATTGGCTTTTTTGAAGTCACTTGAGATAATATAAACCTGGGAATTGAAAAGAAAGAAAGAAAGAAAAAAAAAAAAAAAAAAAAAAAAACCTCCCAGCACGATAAGGAGCAGTTCTTCCTTCTTACAAACCTCTGCTTTCTTCCTTGCACTGGCTCTTCCCGTTGTCATCATGACCTTCAACAGAGAAGGCTATTTGGGAAGCATTTTTCAGTGCTGGTCTTTATGTTTTCCATGAGCTTGGCTCTTCTAGACATTTCCCCAGTGGATTAATTGCCTGTTCTTATGCTTGCAGATGCCAGACCCGAATTGCCCGATCTTTGCCATGGGATCAGAAACCAGAGTGTCAGCCCTACTGGGAGCAGGATGATCCCTCGATGCCTCTGCCCTTCGATCTCACAGATGTTGTTTCAGAACTCGGAGGTCAGCTTCTGGAAACAGAACCCCAAAAGGAGCGCAAGTCTTAGGTGGAGAGGGAAAGCCCTCTGGCTCTTTTTTCTCCATTCTCTCCATGGGCTTGGCCTAGGGCACTGTAGACTTCAGTTAGCCCTTAGCTTGTACCTGGGTCCCAGGTCAAAACAGCTCGGGTATGGTGCCCACGAGTATTAAAAGTTGAAAGATGACACAGTGTTGTAGTCTGATTTAGGAACTCTCCCCACAAATGTTACCCGCTCAAAGTAATTCATGGAAGCCCTTCAGCCTCCAGGGGCCCAGCCTAGGAGAAAGCCTCACTTCTTTGCCCTCACATCAGCCTCCTCAGAGGCAGAGTGGACCCAGTAATGGGTATGGCAGAGCTTGGAGGTATTGTCCCAGCTCCCACTGTGTCTTGCAGGACCTCTGGCAACCGATGTGGTGTCCCCAGCTAGCTGTGGCTACTCTAATTGAAATCCAATTTTAATTTTAATTAAAAGTTCGTTTCCTCACATAACCTGACCTCATTCAAGTGTTTAACAGCCACACGTGGCCAGTAACTACTCCAGTGGACAGTGCAGCTGGGGGACATGATTGTCATTAGAAAGTCCTCTCAGATGAGATGTCTCTTAAAAAGTTGGAGAGCAGACATTCCCTTTTCCATAGCTGCTGCTGTTCCCATAAGGGAAGGTGATTAGAGCAGTGACTTCCTGAAGAGAAGTAGCCTCTTTCCCTTCTCGGATGGAGCTCAGTAGAAGCCTGCCCTGGGTACCTTGCGCCCAGGAATGGGGAGGTGCTAACAAAACAGCTGATAGCCTGCCTGCAAGGAGTGTCCCTAATCTAGTGATAGGGACAGAGCCCTCACCCAGCTTATACTACTGCCAGCATGGGACAGCTCTTCTGTAATTCCCCCCTTAGAGAATGACAGGTGGCAATGAGGTTGGAAGAGCCCCAGTGCCCCTTTCCGATGACACAGGAGCCAGGAAGTCCATGCAGAGTGGAGACAGAAGCAAGGCTCCAGTTTCTGAGTGCCTGGCCTGGGATGCCTAGGAACCATGTGATCTTAGCAAGTTACTGTGCCTCAGTTTCCTCGTCAGTGTGCTAAAGGAAGCACTCCCCTCGATGAAGATGAAGTGATTCAGCTGCATACTTAGGATACTTTCTGGCCCAGAGTTTAGTCACCAGTGAATCAGGCACTTCTGTGTGCCAGTACTGAGCTGGAAGTGGACACGTTGCCCTTCCTCCCCGCCTATACTGGTTTGTCTCATGATACCGTTACTCTCGCTGTCTGCTTCTGCCATTTGGTGTCCCCAGGATGTGTGAGAATCCTTAGCCCCTGTTCTCAGCCCACTGCCTTCTCTCGTCATTGGTGAGAAGCTGGGACTTTTGTGTGGAGACACACACCTGGTGCACTCTTTTCTGCCATCAGAGTATCACTGGCTGCAGGAAAGTCAAGTTCACAACGTGGTTAGGTTTTATTCTGCTGAGACTCAAGTTTCTCAGGCCTTAAATTTTTCTTTCATGTCTCCGAGCCTCAGTTTCCTCATCAGTGAAGGAGACAAGACACACTACCTCTCAGGGTATGGCCAGGTTAAATAAAATAATGCAGGTAAGGGCAGTGTGGCATACAGAAGTCACAGGGTGGGCCTCCTACCCTGGGCCATGCAGCCCTGAATTCTATTTGGCTTCCACAGTGTTTGTTCTTTGTTGTATTTTTCACATCAAATTTAAATGTCTCTATTCTCTTTAGAACTCAGAACAGCCAGTGGTCCCAGACCTCCGACCTAGCACAGCAACATGCTAAGCACTGTCTTCCGGCTCAGAAGCAGGCTGTGGTCCTCAACAGTTTGCAGCAGACCCCATGGCTGCCCATTACCACCTACCACGGACCTGACCTGTGTTGCATCTCCTCTTGGGAGCTTTCCAGACCTTGCACCCTGTAGGAGAAATGAGTAGTGTTTAGTGCTCACCCCAATCTTCGTGTATCCTTGCTGAACTGTACTGTGAACTGCTTGTACAAATGCCATTTGTATCATTAAACATTCGGATAAAATAAAGATGTTAAGGACAGGAAACCAAGCGTGATTCTGAATTTTCCTCCTTGCATGTCACGAGTGGACCTGCTTTGCTGGTATGGACGGGGCTCAGGTAGATGGAGGGAATTTTCACATACAGCCAGCTGGTGGACAGTGGAACTGGAGAAGTCTCTCGCTTAAAAGAAACGGAGAGATGAGGTCACATTTTTCAGAAGAAATGGTGGCTTTTGGTGATCATGAATTCAGTGTGCCTGAAGGTCACATGCTCCCTGGGGAGGCTTCATGTGCCTAGGAGGACGGAAGGCAGGAGACACCAAAAGGCAGCTGACCGCCAGCTCATGGGCTACAGGCCACAGGAAGACCTGGTTCCCCTAGTGAGCTGGGCAGGACTCTCCTGGGAACACGGGCCCAGAGGCCGCCAACAGCTGTTGGGATGAGTACAGAAGAGGAGAGGGGAAGACCGCCCTGAACTACATTTTGTCATCTCTAACCCCTGCCTGCTTTTGTGCAGGCTGCTCTGGTCATCGGGTCCCTGCTATCTTGAGAAAAGTGATCTGAGAGATCCTTTGGTACCTAGGTACAACTGACCTTCCTTTAGCACTGTGGTGACCCCTGGGATCTAGGGACAAATCTCTGCCTTCCAGGGGCTCCCAGGCTCCTGTAGGGCCAGGGATATGTACTGGTAGCAGTAGGAATTTAATGCTGTAGGCAATAGACAAGCTGTAAGCCAGCAAATAAAGGGGAAGATCATTCCAGAAAGTCCCTAGGTGCTGGGCTGGAAGTTAGAGGAATTAGTGTGTGTGCCAAATAGCTGAGGAAGGGCGGTAGGCCAGCCAGGTAAACGGTAGGAAATGAGTTGGTAAGTTTTCAGAGTGGACACCTAGTGCAGAGGCCCTGGGGCACGGAAGTGCTCAAGGAAGCAAAGGAGCCATGATGGCTCAGGAGGAGAGAGTAAGGAGGAGCCCTGGGAGGCAGCTGGAGAGCAGAGCAGAGTAAGCAGTGTTTAGGTTCTCCTTCACCAACTGTAGGACTCAGGCTGTACACAGGGAAAGCACGGAGAACTGAAGCATGTTTTTAAGCTTTTGGCCATTGTCCTGGCTACTACCTAAGGAAGTGGAGGACTTGATCCAAAGGAGCCCCTATCCGACAGGGGACCCCACACCCCTCTGTGTTTGCAGAATTCATGCTGAGCGGCACCTACCCGCCACGCCACATCTACTCCTCGCTCTCACCAGCACCCTGCAGCTCGGGAGACCTTTCCAGACAGCAAAGAGCAGGATCATGGCATCATGTGCGACACAATTTTAGTAATAAGCTTCTAAATCCATCACTCACTGAATCGAGGGATGCTAGATATGAGATTCCATAGGCTCTGCTTAATGGATGCCCCGTACTCGGTGGAAGAGTGTGATGTTTCCAGGGCAGGTATTTTCAAATGCAGCTAGCTAGCTAGCTAGCTATTTATTTATTTATTTATTTATTTATTTATTTATTTATTTATTTATTTTGCTCTAGTTAAGGCTGATTTTACCACGGGGCAAATTGCATACATTTGGATCTGTGCCATGCTAAATACTGTTTGTTTTGGAGATCTGTCAGAGGCAAGCACATGAAGACAAGGGGATTCTGATTTGAAAAGGCAATTTTCATTCAGACAGATCCAGTTGGAGTGAAGCAGTGTGGATTAAAATGTGCTGAAGTGGTAATGCCGTTTATCCAGTTTGCCTTTGTTACTTTGTGATTAAATGGTATTTTTAATTAAGTTTCATTGGGAGCCATAGGTATCGCAGTGGTGAAATCAATTTGACAACCATAAAGGGGGCGGGAAGGCACAGGCATGCTATAATGACTGCAGCGGTGGGGAAGCTCGAACCTTTCAGGAGACAGGGCAGAAGAGCCCACTGATAAAGACTCCCTGGAAGGCGATAAGGGCGGCTGGGCTGTGGCTGCATTTGGGAAGCAAGTGTCAGTGGTTGTCGGAGAAAGGAGGACATGCTGGCTACCTGAGACAGACCTCCAGGAAAGGGCCAAGGACTGGCTTCTTATTTTTGGCTTATGAACAAGAAGGCAAGATCAGGCATGGCCACCACCATCACCATACTGTCCCCCCATTCTCAGTTTCCTTCCCCCTCACTTGGTATAAGAGTAGTCCTCTGATATTTGGCCTAAATCATTTTGTAATAAAAACGAGTCCCCTTTGCACCTGCGCAATCTGTGTTGTTAAGCTCCATCAGATTTCTCAAACCTGATTCCTGGGTAACAGCAGAGGCTTCTGGCCGTGGACTTCCTGGGTTGTCCTGGCTCTCTGCGTGACTCTATGGCAACCACTCCTTCAAACCTCATTGTTCTGTGTTAGTGTGTGTGTCTGTGTAACTAAACCCAGGGCCTTCACCCAGAGCTACATCCTCAGCCATGCCACCCCCCTTTAATTTTTTTGTTATTATTTTATTTTATTTTTATTTTTTGGTGGAACCGGGGATTGAACTCAGACCCTTGTGCTTGCCAGGGAGGTGCTTATTCTACTGAACCATTTCCCCAGCCTATTTATTTATTTATTTATTTATTTTTATCCCTCTTTAAATTTTGAAGCAGGGTCTCATGAAGTTGCCCAGACTAGGCTCAAACTTGGAATCCTCCTGCCTCTGTAGAAAATTGTTTACGTAGCCTGAGTAATGTAATTGTCACCTAAGAAAGCCACTGTTTCTTCTCAGAGTCATGCATACTCTCACCTAAGGTGCTTGTGGAGATCCTCTCTCCCCCACAATCATGCATGTGAAGTGATTCATGTCATGGCTGGTAGTTTGCCATCAATACATATAAATGTTTATTCTGATCAGTGATATCTCAATGGAAATACCAGATAGGCACCAAAAAAGAGACTACAGATAGCTGTGGTTGGGAAGAATAACATGTTACCAGCATATATTATCCCCTTTGCTCTTCACAGCTTCTGGCTTTTTCCTAGGAAGATGGCCTGGGACTTTTTATAAATAAGATACTATGAAAAATTGCTCCTTAGTACTCCCATTAGAACAGCAGGATTAGGTCACCGTTTGCTATTTTAGATTTGCTTAAAAAATTCTTGTCATCACCTTCTAATGGATGACCTGTGTACAACAATTGTTTATTGACTCTGAATGTCTGAGTAGTAGGGCCAGTCTATTTCGGGTGGGGTGGGGAGGGGGCAGGAAGCATTAATTAACTTCCAGCGTTAGATTCAGTGATTCCTTTCCAATGGTGCAGTTCATGACTTTGTTTGCATTTACTTTTCATCAAGTCCTGGAAGAATCGAGGTAAAATAGCTCCTCTGCACATGTGTGTCAGGCTAAATGGATCACAGCAGATACAGATCTGTTTGCCTGTCTGCACTTGGCTTTAGACAAAATTCATCAATTCTATAAAAGCCACCGGCTGAACATGACACTAATACAAAGGAAGTGCTTGGGGCCCTCGGGTTTTCCCTTTGTTTCTGACCTGTAAGTGCAGTGACTCCCTGCTGAGAGATAGGAAGTGTTGGTCTGGGACCCTGTGTCTTTGAGGACCCTGTGCCCTCAGAGCACTTCTACCCTTTTGGTTGGTAGCTGGGCACACAGCTCCTCTCCACGGTCTTGCCTAGTGCTAACGATCAAATGAAGACCACAGATGATCGCTGCCTTGCTGGTGCCAGTTTTGAGGGTATCCTGCTCACTTTTCTGAGCTGCTGGGACATGGAGAAAGAAGGGTTTGAAAGCTGGTGACTCTGCAGAGGGGAAACCCTTCGGCACAGTGCCCTCTGCACCTTTCCCAAAAAGGACAGCGATAGGCGGTGTAGACCCCCAAATAAGTCCTACATTGGTCCAAGGGAGAGGGAGTATAGTGAATAAACACAGTGGAAGTGGTTTGAGTTTCATAGATATTGGGACAATCTCTGCATGCTTATTTTTGATGAGGCAAGGTGGGTCTGATCCAGAAGCAGCGTGGAGCTACTCCTGAGGCTGCAAGAGGCAGCCGGAGCGCCTCTTGTAGAGGAACAGTCACAGTGAATGATGTGAAGGTCTCCTCTTCCATTTTTAAGATTCCATGCACCCCCGTGGAAAACGTCAGACCTAAGCAGAGGTCTGCCCAGACCGTCGTGATTGAAAGCCTCACACAGGTGACCACGCTGTTCTTTGCCTCTTTGTGAAACAACTGCCTCCTACTGAACAACGCAGCTTTCCTTTCAAATGAGCGATTCAGTTTTTCACTTTGGAGCAAGCGTAGTTAACCTACCAACCCCAGAGCCCCACAGGGGATGAATCAGTTTCTCAGAGCAGTGAAAGCTACCGCTGGTAACTCATCCTACACAGAAAACTGGACCTCTGCTTACCCTCCTTCCCCTTGGCCCCCCGACTCCTCAGACAGAGATTTCCACTTGATTACGCCTTGATTAGAGCCGGGAAGGAGGCAGGCCAGGTATATAGGATTCCCATTGTTCTCCCGCCTCTGCTCCCAAGCAGGGTCAGGCTGAGAGGGATCCCAGTGAACGTGAACAATCAAGCCCTGTTTACCATGGAAGTTTAGTTTTCTTTTCTGAAAATCAAAACAGAGTTTAGTAGGCAGCGGATATCATACATGCCCCTTGATCAATGGAATGATCTGTCAGAAGCCATTAAAGCCCCCATTAGCCTGAATCCACTCAAAGCTGAACTATTGGATCATTTAAGGGCCACAGTGATTGTTTTTAATATACTGTACATTGATTTCTCCCCATAAGCAGCAACCTAAGTTTGAAACTAACTGTGTATGACTGAGGTTCCGCTCGCTGTCTCCAACCCTCGGTGAGAAGCATGGTTTCACTTCGAGCAGAAATGTCTGTGTGTAGTTTTCAAAGGGGGGCAGACCCTGTTAGATTTCCCAAGGTTTAGACTGAGTTGAGTTGTTATGTTTTCTTTTTTCCCTGAGCTTTCTCCCGTTTCTCTGTGCCCATTAAGTGAGTTGGGCGTGCAGAATGGGAGTGGCACCACTGCCAAGGACCTCAACTGAAAGGCACTGGGGGAAATTTTTCTGAAAGCATGAAGCCCAGTTGAGGCCAGCACCAAAGTGAGTTTGACAGCCTTGGGCCAGCTGAACCCCATGTGTAGGAGCCCGGCTGCAGCAGGATGTCCTCACTGGGCACTGTCTATTGAGCTAAGGTGCTGTGAAGCCACCAGGTAAGGAAGCTGGCCAAGGCAGCGCAGTTGGCTGCCACAATTCCAGCTCTGGGTGGCGTTGACTCTTTTCAGCCTCAGCCAAAAGAGATTCACAGATACTTGCTGGCTTATTGCTCAGTATTGCCGTCTGTGCAGGAAACACTAGGCCCTGTCCTTCAAATTCCACTCTTGACTTGTGTTTCCTGCCCTGAGCTCATTTTAATATAGAGCCTGAGAATGGGAGAGCAATTTGGCCGAATAAGCGACAATACCTCCATTGGTGAGGGCATGTATCATAAAGAGAAATTTTTATACAACACCCATTTTACAGGGGTAGCAATGGAGGCCATGTTGGGTGGGGTTAAGGTCAATCGTGGAAATTGGGTTACAAGTTTTGGGTGTATGTTGAAATTTGGGGAAAATATGAATTTCTTGACCTCACCTCCCAGAGAATCCTAAAGCATATTAAGGAAGTTGGTTCTGATGACTTTTAAGAATAGGAATTGTTGAGTGTGGCGACACCCTCCAATAATCTTAGCACTTTTGGAAGCTGAGGCCGGAAGATCACAAGTTTGAGCCCAGCTCAAAATAGAAAACTTCAAGACCTTGTTTCAAAAATATAAAAATTTGTGAAAAGGTGCTGGAGATGTGCAAAGGCCCTGAGCTCAATCCTACTATAAAAAGAGAGGAGGGAGAGAAAGAAGGGAAGGAGGGAAGAGCAGGAAAGAGAAAAGGCCCTAATTTCAGCCCAGAAAGGAGAAACTTTGTGGGTCTAAAAACAGTTTGTATACCAGTGTATTTTCCTAAGGTCCCAAAGACCTGCAAGCTTTTGGTGACTTTAATAAAACAAGCTATCAGAATGCATGATACAGAACATAAAAAGCAATGAGGCTGAGGTTCAACATTTAAAATACTGCTAGTTTGAGAAAAAGTTGCAAAAGTCAAAGCTAGAGCAGGGATCAGCAGAGTACAGCCCATAGCCAAATATGGCTCACAGCCTATTTCTAGAAACCAAAGTTTTATTGGGACACAGCCATGCCCAGCACACCACCTGTAGCTTCTTCCTCCTCCCTAATACAACAGAGCCCCAGCCATTCACTATCAGGCCTTCTGTAGAAAGTTTTGCTGGCCCACAGCCTAACTCATAGTATTGTTTGATGGCTTGTGAACCATGCATGTTAAATGATTACCATCGTCCATTGCTCAATGCATGCACAATTACGATGATAAATATCTTCATGGTATCTCAACCAAAATACACTCATGTCAGGAACCATGGGGAAAAGCAATCAAGGACTTTAAGGGAGCAAAGTGACTCAGAAGGAAAACCTAAAACCAAATCTGAATGAAGAAGCCTGAGTTAGGCAGTGAAAGGAGCAGGTGAAGCTATCCCAAGAGGAGCACCACCAGTCACGGCTTTCAGCCCCAGCCATCGTGTCCACGGAGGGCAGATCCACAGCCATGCCGAGTGCAGGCCCAGGCCGCCTTCCATGTAGATCTGCTAAACTGGCCGGGTGACACTCTTCGAGCCCTTCTAGTCCTCCAACACTACGAAGATTACTTTAATGCTCATCGAGGAAGGTGGTTTGTCTGGTTTATGATGCTAGGATGCTTTTGGTAAGGACATACTCATGCTCTCTAACTTACAGGAGTAACTCATATGTCATTGTAAAAGAGTCACTGGCACATAGCTACATCTTACCCTGGGCTGCACTTACCACCCAGGAGGTCCTGGCTCTTGGTTTCTATTCAGAACTTCCAACGCTCTTTTATAGTCTGGCATTATCATCGCACTGAAGAATTCCCAGAATATGCTGGGTGTCAAGAGAGACTCGCTGTCTGATGTCTCTCGGTCCTCTAGCGCACAGTGGTATCCTGGAGCCTCCAGCTTTGCACTCCATCCTGCTGCCCACTCTCCACGGCACCCTGATCCTGGCTTCCACGCTTCCACCCTTGCTACCAGAGTCCTCGGGTTTCTTAAAAGCCACTCCATGTTGACCATTTTCATTTGACCCATTACCAAAATGTTCATGAATACAATTTTGCATGTCAGATTTTCTTTCCATATTAGACTAGATGGTAAGGTTACGGGATCAAAGCTTTATTTCCATTTTATTACATTCCATGGTACTGATAATTGATATTCCTCAAATTATTCAATATTGACTATCTATCTCCAGCTAACTCTTATCTGATACGTAAGAGGTGCTCCACAGATATTGGGTGACTGATTATTGCCAGAGATTCTGGCCATTCTCATCTTCTGCTTTAAAAACTCCCCCAACTCTGCCTTTCCCATGGATTTTCTGCCCAAAGCTAACAAGGTTATTGAAATCTACTCCAATCTTCCTCTAGCTTCTCCCAAAACATGCTTCATCCTTGACTGTTCAGCCATATTTGCTTGCCTGCTGTGTCCTGAATTTTCCTATGGCTGTGGCACTGTGTCAGGTTGAGTTGGCCATGCTCACAGTAGACCCTTAGCAGCAAACAGAGGATGCAGTTGAAAGTGGCTGGAGCCGGGGAGAATTTGGTCAGCAAAATCAGTGCCTCAAAAAGCAATGGGCCAAGGAGGCATTGGCATAAGAAAGTGGGCATCTGAACCTGGACTCAGATCAAGTCATGGCTGTGGGAACTCCTAGAAGTCTCAGTGTTGTCCAGCCTTGAAAGGGAGCTGAGGAAGCACCCCAAGGAAAGGAAAGGAAAAGCTGAGGCTCCAAGTGGGGCGAGGGAGCAGTGAAGTCACATGCTGTTCACTACAGAATATGGATCCAGGCCCAGCAATACCCAGAGAGCAAAGTCACTAAACAGACTGCCTTGGCTAATGGAGGCTGACAAGAGACTGGGAGTGCCCCACAGGCTTGGGGTACCGGCCTTGGGTTGGCAAGACTTTCAGATCCCGCTGGCCGGGGCTCAACAGCTGCTAGGACTGTGGGGACCCATAATAAACATTTAATGTGAGAATCAGTCATCTGCACTAAGCAAACACACAGCAAAAGGGAAGTTAGCATGTGGATTCCAGTCCCTCGCTGCCCTCAGGTAGAGCGCAGTCCAGAGTGTGGGGAGACAGGGACATCATTTGAGATGTTGACATGTGGCTTCTACACATGAGCCAAAGACTGCAGCTGGAGCCAAACTGTCAAGCACTGTCAAGCACTGGGAAAAAACCTGACCAGACTCTTCACCGAAGGGCACAAGCAGCTGAAAAGCTGTGCTGCA
Organism: Octodon degus; assembly: GCF_000260255.1. Classification (NCBI taxonomy): domain Eukaryota; kingdom Metazoa; phylum Chordata; class Mammalia; order Rodentia; family Octodontidae; genus Octodon; species Octodon degus. The sequence goes on along the minus strand of NW_004524661.1, from coordinate 1,850,702 downwards.
TCACTGACCACCACGGAAATGTTGAACTAACAACCCCAGAGAGATACCACCACACACCAGGGAGAATGGCTGTGGGGCTAAACACAGTGATCACCTTGTGCGCTAGGAGAACAGGGAGTGGCTGGGTCCCTCATATATCACTGGTGAGAAAGTAAAATGGTGTAGCCACCAGGAAAAAATTAGGTTGGTGATTTCTTATAAGACTGAACCTGTGCTAACCCTATGGCCGAGCAATTGCACTTGAGGGTGTTTGCCCAAACCTCCATGCACACACAACCCATATGTGAGTGTTCCCCAGTGCAGCCTTCATAATCTCAAACTGCCAGGGGCACACAAGCCCCTCAACAGGAGAATTAGTTCAACAAACTTTGGAACAGCTGTGCCACGGAATGCTACTTAGCAATAAACAAGGACTAAACTATCATGTGGACTTCAAGAGAACTGAGCTGGGCAGAACCTCTAATCTCAAATGGTTATGATTCTGTTTCTGTAACCTTAATACGGCACAGGCATGGAGCTGGAGAGCAGATTTAAGAATGGAGTGGTGTAGGCAGCTATCTGGAGGCAGGCAGACCCTTGTAAGAACAGAGCAGCTCTGATTGCGATTATGTTGATGTTTGCACAGGTTTATACAGATGGTAAAGCTGTGTACAACTGTGTGCAACACACACACATCCACATACACACGTAAAAGCCAATGCAAAACTTGGCAAATCAGAGTCCATGTACTTGTTAGTCTTATGGTTTTGATACTGTGCTCCATTTAGGCAGGATGCTATTCTTTTTAGGGGAAGCTGGCATGGAGAGCACACAGGACCTTGTCTGGTTCTTTTATTCTGTGACCTTATTATTCCAAAATGCTCACCAAATAAAAAGGAGGCTAAAAGACAGGATGCCTACTTCTGACAAGGTACCTTCCTGGGGGCTCTTGTGGGTCATTTCATTTCTACCACATGCAGCCTTCTCAGCGGCCAGGCCTCACTTGTGAAGCACACGCATGGCAAGTGCTCTGTTCTTTGGATTAGTGGTATGACTTTCCGTGACTGTGGCTGCCGTTTTCTCATGGATGCTGCCAGAAGAGCCTTGCCCCTGCTTCCTGGGACGAGACTCAGATAAGCTAGGGTGCTTGCTCACAGGCACCCTTGATCTTCTGAAACCCATGACCTTCGAAATAATAAGCTGCCCTATGTCGGGGGTCCTCCATGCCTGCCAGAGTCCTAAGTGCTTCACAGTGCCTTCTCATGAAACTTTCACAGGGATCTTATTTGCCTGTTACTGTTTTTATTATTGTTTTTCAGGTGAGCAAAGTTAGGCTCAGAGATACTAAGTAACTTGTTCCAGGTCACATGGCTAGTATCCAGCGAAGACAGGATTAGAACTCCTGCAGTCTGGCTCCAGAGCCTGAGCATTTAACCTGTGCCTCCCAATTTAACTTAGCAACATGTTCAATCTCATCCAAGTTTCTGATTCCTCTAAACACAGAAGATCCCACACCTGCCAGGTGAGTCCTGATAGCTCAGTTGGAGAGCTAGCTGTCCACAGTATCTAGGGCCCTGAGCTCTGGGGTCATTCTCCCCAGATTTCAGAGTGCTCCTGCACACACACATGTACACAGACACACACACATATATATGAGCGCACGCACACACACACACAGGGCAGTATGACCATGAACAAGTTGGCTAATCTCTCTGTGCCTCAATTTCCCTCCTATAAAACAGAGCTATTAATAGCACCTATAACATAAGTTTGCTTGAAGGTTGAATTTTTTTTAATCATATAAAACTCAAGATTATGCAAGACTCCCTGTGATTGTTCAGAAATGTTACCTATCGTGGTTGAATGAGAAACTTGGCTTTATTTATTTATTTATTTATGTGGAGGGCTAAGGCTTAATCTACAGTGTCTAGGGCCTCTTTTTCTACTGTGCATCACAAGCATGCTGAGCCACATGCCAGCCGGGACCTGGCATTCTGATATTTGGTCCCGCTTGTTCTTGGGGCTGGGTGGTGGGAGAGGAAGGAGCCGCTTCCGCCTTAGCACTGTTGTATAAAAGGGCTGACTTCTGACCGCCATTGAAAAGCAAAGGCAGCATCTCAGGAGCCCATGTTTGGAGGTGGCCCCTGCCCCACAACTCAGAGGTAGCAGCAGCCATGAGCCATTGTGAAAGTGAAGGGGATGGTAGGAGCAAAGTGAGGGCTGCTCCCAAGCACCACTGTCTGTGAGGCACATCCCCTGGGGAGACACTGAGAGGGTGGCAGGGACGCTAGGCAAACTGGATCTTAAAGCAAGCTAGAAATGACCAAGGGAGGATTTGTGGTGAAGTGGTTAGATTGTCCCACTCCCCCTAAATTTAAAAAGAGCATTCAAAATCATTTTGTTCCACCTCATAGAAAACTGGAGACATCTTTACTGTCCTGGCGCTGCTCTGATTTCGTCTTCTGCGGCTCTCTGCTTCTCCCAATACCCTGCTGTCTCTCTGCATGGCTCAGTCTGGATTCCTGCGCCGGGTACCATGTACCCCAGGGCCTTTGCACTTGCTCAGACTCTTTCTACAACTGTGCCCCTGGCTCAACCTTCCACCTCCTTGTGATCCTTCCACAGATTTCACCGTCAAGGTGAGCCCCTTCTTCAGCACCTCATACAGAACTGACTTTTAGGGGTTTTCAACACATAGCTCAAAATAATACTTTTAATAACTTTACTGCGATATTATCCAAGATAATAGTTTTAAGACTGACATCCAGTTATCTCAACTAGTTCTAAGGATTGTCTTTTGTGGATCTTAATGTACTTTTTTTTTTTTTTTTTTTTTTTTTTTTTTTTTTTTTTAGCTCTAACCCCTGTGACATCGGGATAAGTCTTAAAATGACAGCATATTATCTGTTAATTGGCAATATTTTATTTGACTTGCTTATTGATGCATAAAATAATGGTGTCCCTTAAATTCAAAGGAATCTCTGGGTTGATGAAATAAGGTATCTAACATTTTATTAGTCATTTGTTCTAAACATTTCACAATGCAAGTCTCAGCCGGGCTGCTGAGAAAGATGTAAAATATGCTCTTCAACTTCCATTTGGAGTGGGAATGAGGGCGGGGCACTGAATCTGCTGCTGCTTCTAAATTGGTGTGAGGAGGGTGGAAAACTTTTTGATGAATTTTTAATTCTTACTGTTCTCTTTCGAATCTCTTCCTTTTTTCTCTGTCTTGCTTCTCCTTTTCTAGTGCTTGCTGGAGTGGGATTCTTTTCTTTTGAGACTGCTAAAAACAATAATAATGAAAAACCTCCACAGTGACTGTCTTTGAAAACTGATATCAAGGTGAATGTCTAGTGGAAACTTGGAGCTTGCTGGCTGCCACGGGCAGTTTACGTTTAAACAAGTTGTGACTTTGATTTAAGAATTTGACTCCATGGGTAATATATCCAAAGCAGGAGATGATGTATATACTGTTTCCATCAGAAATATCAAGTTCTTTCTGCGATGTGTTTATTTCTCTGAGTGGTTATGTATTTAATAAATAATGCATTTCAGTGGGTATTATTTTCATTTTGGTGTTTAATACCTCCACAATATGTCTCAGATTCAGGGTTGCATGGCACCTCATAAATTATGAGCCGTTATTAGCTGCTTTCTCGTTGCATCTTAATTATTAGGTTGAAAAGAAAGGGCAGACTTTTATAAGCATTCATATTTTCTGTTTACAAGGCTTTTACTGACGTCTAATAAATTTAATTACCTCTAATAAGAAGAGGAAATGAAGTTCTATTTAGCAAATTCATAGCTTTGAAATGCATCTTGTAGCTTTATGAGGACCGCAAGCTCCGGGAAGGTGAAAGCTATTTAGGGAGCTGTTGCTGGGTTCAACTAACTGCAAAACTGTTCAATTATTTTTGTTTCCACTTTATTGCTTAACCTCCAGGGTAAACTTCAGGCTACCTGAGAAAGCCTCCGCTTGGGAACTTGAAACTCGACAAGCTGTACCCCACGGGGCCACGCGGCCCCCTGTATTAAAGGTACATTTTTCAAACATAATTTTAAATTTGGAAGTTGATTGTGTCTTGACCTACTTATTTCCAAGAGTTGTTCCTGACCGACTCCTTTGTTGGTTCATATTATAAAGCTCTTGTTCTCAAAGGAAGGCTCCCGGCTGGGGAGGGGCGGAGGGAGGAATCGCTGTTGCCTTATCCGAGTGGACCTTGCGCGGTAACCACCTCCTACAAGAAGGCGCCAGATCAGAGACCGGCTGCCGGGTTATAAAGATCATGTTCGGGGGGAAGAGGGAATCTATAAAATATTTAAAGACTCGTTTTATAGGTCATCAAATCATTCATTTGGATTTATTTTTTTGGTTCAATATCTTCCTGAATAATACTTCACAAGCATCTAGATTTCCATTTATTGTACAGTATGGTTTGCAGACAGACCCGTGGGAGAACCATGCTATTTAGTGAGTGATAACTTTCTTTAAAACCTAGAAACTAGCTGAGTGGTAGTGGAGCAGTCTTGGGATTGCCATGCCTTCCAGTTGTCTTCAGGCCAGGAGCCCTCACACTCTCAGATCTGCCTGCAGGGTCCCCAGGCCAGTCCTGCACCCATGCAGACACCTGTCCTTCTAGTCTAATCGATCCTCACAGCTGCCTCACAACCTGTCTTTCCCTCATTTGCCAACTCCTTATTTCTGCTCCCTATTATTTCCACTGGGACAATGTCAATACCCCCTTGAGTCTTTCTGCCTCTAGTCTTGGCCTTTCTACCTGCTACCCACAGCAGTGACCAAAATCAGTCTCCTCAAAACAAGAAGATTGGCCCCTCCCCAGCCCTGCCAGGCCCCAGAGCACCCCCTAACCTCCTCTCCATCTCTGGGCTCTGCTCTACCCTGCCCTACCAGGCCTCTTCTGGCATCTATCAAATCCCACTTCTGGCTCCACAAATGCAGCTGGTCCCTTTGGGGAGCTACACTGGAGTCTTTGCTCTGCAGGCTTGAGTGGCAGGGTCAGGGCCAGACTGGATTACAAGAACAAGTGGACACATGGATAGACACATGGGTAGACCATCTTGCTGCTTCAGGTGGTCTATGTTGGGAAGGAAGAAAAGGGAGGCTTAGGAAGGGGTATCTTTGAGCATATTGTATGGCACAAGGGCTGTTTCCATGTTTTGTCTGTTCAGAGCCTTTGTCATTTAAAATAATTCTGTCTTTGGGGCTGGGGAGATGGCTCAGTGGAAAAGTAATTCTGTCCTTTTCTATTGATTTGTAGGAGTCTTTTGTATATTTAGGATAGTATTCTTCTCTGTATTGTATGTGTCACAAAAGTTGTCTTCTAATCTATGGTTTGTTCTAATGTTTCTATTTTTAAATCTTTACCATCACACATTTATTTTAGTGAATAAAGTAAAGAGATGGTTTTTGTTTTATGGGGAGTTGTCACTTGTTACCAATGGATCCTCAGAGCTTGGTAGCCTCAGTCACCACCTGAAGGAGCTGAAGAAGGTCTTTGGTGGCCAGAGCCCTGCCGAAGTCCTGGCCTAAGTGGCTGAGGAGAGAGGATCACTACCAAGAGAACTGATTGCCTCTCTGTAGAATTAGGTCTTGGTGACTTAGAGACTGGAGTCTTCCGTGGTGGAACCAGAAGCCATCTGTGATATCAAGAAGTGACTATGCTCACAAAGAAGGCCTTGTCAATATTGTAGACACCTAAAGAGGGTTTGTGGAATGAACAAGTCAGTTGATAAATAGAGAGCTAGATGCACAGTTGGGTAGTTGCATGGCATTTCCAATTTCAAAGGGAAAGCTGGCACCTGTGGAGTAATGTCCTTATTTCTGCAGGATTGTTAGTGCTGTCTGCTAACACTTCGTGGCTCACTACCTTCTAAGAACATGCTAAGACTGCACTTGCCAGCCTTTGGAGCAACATCTGATGAGTCTGCCCAAATCATGATGTGCAGAAATGTTATGTCCAAACTAAAGTGTTTACTCATGTGTAGCATGAATGATAAATTTGGGGGATGCTTGTTGTCTAGCATAACCTAACTCATCCTAACTTATGTGTCTTTTGTTTTAAAGAGAAAAAATTTCAAAATAAGATAATAGTATGGTAATAATGGTTAATACATCACATATTATATTTAAATTAGAGAATAAAATATTGGCATTTAATTGTCCAAAGAATATTAGCAAAACTCTTCTTTTCAATGAACTAGGAGTAATTAGTAGTAGAATGATCTTAACTCGTGTGTGTGTGTGTGTGTGTGTGTATAATTTTTTTTTTTTTTTTTTTGCTTTTTCCCTTTTTTCCTTTTCCCCATCCCAGGTTCTCTTTTCTTTTGAACTCTTTTCTTTTTTCTTTTGAACAGTTTCTTCCCATTTTACAATATTCATCACACATTTTTTGTATCTTGTTTACTTTTTCAGCTTCTCACACTAGGGAGACAATATGATGTTTGCACATGTCTGTCTTGTTTATTTCACTTAGGAATATGGTCTCAAGTAGAATCCACTTACCTATAAAAGTCTCTAGTTTATCCTTCTGTGTGGCTGAGTGACAATACTCTTTAGCCATACCTTAGTTGATGGGCTTTGGGGTCATTCCCATGGTCTAGCTATTACAAACTGTATTGCTGTAAACATGGGTACAGATATATCACTGTACTATGATGTTTTTAATTCTTCTGGGTATTGTCTATACTGATTTCCGTAGTAGTTTCACCAGTCTGCACTCTTACCAACAGTTGAGAAGGGTACCTTTTTCCCTTCAACCCCTCCAGCATTTGTCATTGGTTGATTTCTTGATGATAACCATTTTTTTGAGGTCTGATATTTTAATTTGCATCTCTCAAATGACCAGTGATGTTGAACATTTTCTCATATATTTATTTGTAATTTGTGTTTCTTCATTTAAGAAATATGTGTTCATCTCAGAGGCCCTTTTTTTGGATTGGAACTTTAAATTTGGAAGGTATAATTTTTATGTTCTCGATAGTATTCCTTTGAGGAACAGCTGGCAAACACTTTTTCCCAACATTGTATGTTATCTCTTCACTCTGTCAGTGGTTTCTCTTGCTGTGGAAAAGCTTTTTAATAAGATGAGATCCCAGTTGTTGATTCTTTGTGATAGTTCGTGCGTGATTGGGGTTTTATTCCTAAAGCATTTGCCTACACCAGCATCTTAAAGGGTTTTAACTACTTTACCTTCCTGCAAATTTAATGTTTTTATTTTAATATTTAGATGTCTATTCCATTTCAAATTTAGTTTAGTACGTGGTGAAAGATGTGGGTCTAATTTTAATCTTCAGCGTGTGCAGAGCCAGCTTTTCCAGCACCATTTATTAAAGAGGCTGTCTTTCTTCCAGTGAATGTGTTTGGCACCTTTGTCGAGATAAGGTAGCTGAGTGTGTTTGGAGTTGTTTCTGAATCTTCTAATCCGTTCCACTGATGAACTGATTCATCTTCTCTTCCAATGATGGCAAACCTTTTAGAGATCAAGCACTGAAACTAAGACCCATTTATTTATCACAAAGTGCCAACACAGCAACTAAACCTGAATACTGAGGTTTTAGTTTAGCAAAAACAGTTGTTGTCTGATGCTTGGCTGCTGGGGTGACAACAGACAGGGCCCTCTGTGTCTGCTGTGTTATGTGTGCCATAGGTCCACCACCACTGTTGTATTCTGAACCCCCAATTGTAACTCCATTCCTAGAGGAAAGAGAAAGGAAATCTATTTTCAAGCTACCAAATTTTGTTTCTTTCCTTTCTAAAAGTGTGTGTGTGTGTGTGTGTGTGTGTGTGTGTGTGTTAAATATATGCAACATCAAATTTGCCATAATAGCTATTTTAAAGAGTGCAGTTCGGTGGAGCTAAATACCTTCACACGGTTGTATGGCCATCATCATTATCCGCCTCCAGAATTTTAACTTCTCAGACAGAAACTCCATTCCTATCAAACAATAACTTCCCAGTCCTCTCTTCCCTCAGCCTCTCAATAGCTACTCTTTTGCTTTCTGTCTTAAGAACTTGACTCTTGCAGGAACCTTGCATAAGAATAGTCACATGGTGCTTGCTCCTTTATGTCTGACATATTTCTTTGAACACATCTTCAAGGTTCATTCACTTTATAGTACATATCAGACTTTCATTCTTTTCCAGGCTAATATTCCATTGCAGCCACGTACTGTATTTTGTCTGTGTAGTCATCCATACATAGACACTGAGGATGTTTCTACATTTTGACTATTGTGAGTGATGCTGTTATAGATGTGCATAAGAATTTGAGTCCCTGCTTTCAATTCTTCCATGCAGATACTATACCACTTTACTAAAGACACTTGAGCATGCTTGGATTTTTGCTTCAGTAGAGATGGACCCAATCATCTGTGGATGACTGCATTTTATTTCTTTCTTTTCTTTTTTTTAGAACCGGGGATTGAACTCAGGCCCTTGTGCTTGCCAGGGAAGCGCTTATTCCACTGAGCCATCTCCCCAGCCCCTCTGCTTTCAATTCTTTTGCATACATAATAGAGATGGCCTTGCTGGGTCCTAAGGGGACTCTATATTTGATTTTTTTTCTTTGATTTCCCACCACCCTCACCATTTTCATTCCCATCAGCAACATACAAGGGTTCTATTTTCTCAGAATCCTCACTATCTCTTTGTTTTCTGTGTATGGTTTTTGTTTTAATATCCATATTAGTGGGTGTGAAGCGAAATCTCAGTGTGGTCTTGATTTCCTTTTGACTTCTTTCCTAGTGAGAATGAAGTCATAGTTGTCCCTGGTCCCCCAGCTTACAAAAATACTTCTCAGTTTGGCTACATACAAAGGAGCCAAAATGACAAAAGTATGACAGGAATGGATTTAGTCTCTTCTACCTATTCTCCCCATACCTTATGCGCTAGGCCGAATGCTCCCCCAACTGCCCTTCTTCCCACAGAAGTATTTGGGTACTTTAGCGAGACAGTGAGACCTCCCAGGAGTACCTGCTGTTTAAATGGGAGAGGGACTCATCCAAAGGAACACACTGCACAAGTTCTAAGTTCAGTGCAGAAAATTTTTTGGAGTGGGACACCATTGAAATTGAATCACATGCACTATAATACCCTACAGAAAAGATGCCTCATTCCTACCAGCCACATCTTAAGGCATGACTACATCCTTTCATGGTCCTGCTGTTTGCTGGACTATATCTGGAAGCAGGCTCTCTTGGATGTGCTATTCAAGTGAGCATGGTTATGACTTTACCCAGAAATTTCTATGGGAACCTCAAGGTCCAGCTATGTCATTCAACATCCTGATTGGAACTATGACTTTAATAGAACTGTGCCTGAGTCCTAATACTCTGGGATGTGCTAAAGGCTCTGAGAAGCACCTCTGGCACTGACCTGAGCACCACGCAACTGAGGCTTCATGATGTGGGCACAGGGCGAGTCTGGTCACTCAGGCCCCTCTGGATTCCATCTTCAAGTATGGCCTCTGTGGGCTCTGGAGGTGTGCCAGAATGGAACCAGGGCCCCTTAGCTGCACATCTTTGGGTATGAATACTGTGGGCAGCTGCTTTCTGTCCCCATGGGGAGGTCTAGGGACTCTGGCCAGTGAAACTCAGGAGACTAGAAAGTGAGCCTGCTCAGCTCCAGTCAGTTACTTGACCTGAAGCAGCTCTGATGGCCCTCACAGGACTGGAGCTGGCACGTGGAGCAGAGGCATTGAATGTGAGCCATGCTAAGTGTGTAGCCCTACTGTTGTTGCCTCCAACTGCTGTGCCACCTTGGGCACCTTCCAAGACCCTAGGGGTACACGTCCTTCCATGAAAAAGAGCTACTATAATGGAGAAACATGCTTTCTTCTAGGCTCCTTCTCAGAAGAGAAGACAAGAGCCCATTCCATTGTTCTTCACGATGCTAAGGCCATATGCTGTCTAAGGGCTGAACTAAGTCTTGATAATAACAACAGGGATCTACAATGCCAGAAAGGAAAAAGTAGCCCTAAAACTCAAATTCCCTGCACCCAGAAACCAGCAGGGCCTCTACTGGAGAGAGACCCCTGCCACTTCTCTCTTCCTCTGCCTTGCTGTTGCAGGAGATAGATTTTCTTTCCACACAGGAAGTCCCTTCCTAAAGGTCTCCTCTTTCCTCACCCTTACTCCAAAGGCCTCATTGCTCACCCTTTACAGGTGGAAGTTTTTAAAAAATCAGTTAGCATAATAGTTATCCTGTTGCTGGCCTGGGAGGTCAGCCTTCGACATGATGAAATGGACCCCTTAACAGCTTATCTGAAGCATGCATCTCTGAGCAACTCCTTTCCTCCTGCGCAGCGTGGAGGATCTTATTCTAATTTCAGGTTGGATAAACCCACATATCAAATGGTCCCTCCCAAAGTATGAGGTTTTTGGGGTGTTTTTGTTTTTGTTTTGAGGAACCAGGAATTGAACTCAGGCCCTTGTGTTTGCCAGGCAAGCACTTATTCTACTGAGCTATCTCCCTGGCCTCCTCCCAAAGTAGAAGTTGCCCCAAAGACAAAAATCCAGTATTCATCCTTAATTCAGAAATATTATAGTCTGATCTCAGGCTGCCTTACAAATGGTTCCATGCCTCAGTCCACAAGGTAGTCTGTATTCCCAGCAGCCAGGGCATCATCACATTTCATCCTTAAGAGACTTTAAACCCTCCACCCAGGCAGCATGCATTGAAAACCCACCCAGAGTCTTGCCTCCTGCTGGGTCTTATGGGGAGTCCAAGACGCTGAGCCTGACAAGCCTCCAGCACAGTCTGATAGCAAGAAAAGACTCAATGAAAATAACTGTGTGATTCTTCATCAAAGACTCATTGAGAAAAACAAAGCTTCAGTTCACTGGAAAAGCGTCATTAAACCACAGCATAGAGCATGTTGACTCTGGAAATTTCTAACAGGGGCTGGGAGTCTCAAGCTGCAAAATTCTTGAAAATCAACTCTTTCTATTTCACTGCTTTTGACGAAGGCTGAGATCCCAAACAAACCTGTAAGTTGTTACCGTCCTCTAGCTATTGAAGTCCAAAGCACACCTATTGCTCGGGCTTCCTGACTCATGGCACATGGGCCTGTGAAGGATGCAGGATTCCTTTTCTTTGAGCTCACTGGAGCTTCCGGTGGCCTGGAGGAGAACGATCCTCCTCTGACTCTGAAGACTTGGATCTGATTTATTGGTGACTGATCACTCGCTCAGAGAGCCAGGGCATCTGGGCAATTGCCCAGTTCTAGCTCCCTACTCCCATCCTCAGTGGTCTTCCTCACACCTACTCAGGTCAGTATCAACCCCTTACTTCACTCTTGTGCATTGGCTGGATCTCTGAAAGTTAGTGAATTCATTCATTTCTGCTTTAAATTTTTCATTCTTCTTGCATCACTACCAAAGAGTTTGCTTTGCAAAAATTGAGGTATAAGTCAGACACCATAAAATTCATTCCCTTGAAGTGTTCCTTTCAGTGATTTTTATCACATTCACAAAGATAGGTAACCATGACCACTTTCTATATATGCAATATTTTTATCACTCTAAGAAAACCTTTCATACCCTTAATAGTCACTCCCCAGACCCCTTCTGTCCAGGCCCCTGGCACTCACTGTCCCCTGACTCTGTGAATTGGCCTGTTCTGGAGTCACATAAAATGGAGTTGGTTACTCACAAGAGTAGGGAGTGGCATTCAGATGCTGCCTTCGCACCTCTGTTGAGGAGTCATCTTTTGTGTTTGAACCAACAGGGACTCCCACAGTGGTCTTCAGAGAGGATTCAGATGTGCTGAGCTGGGCAGTGGCTTCCAAAGGGAATGGGGAAGGTATTCAAGAAATACACTGTGGCCCAGCATGTATCAAGTACAACACTCATTTACTTCACTTGGGAGGAACAAATAAGAACCATAGTTCCTATTTGGTATAAAACTTTAAAAGCTAGATCAGCAGAAAAAGAAGTTGAGCTTTCCCTTGTGGGCTTTTCCAAATCTGCTCATCCCTTGGCTTGTGGCTGTGGTTTGAGTGTCATTTGCTTCTCCATAGACTGCAGGGGACACAAGGACCGCTCATTGGGAATCTGTTCTGTCCTAGGGCAGGCAGGACCTGACAGGGTCTGGGTGGGCCCTTACAGTCTGAAATTTGGGGGATTCCTTCCACATCCTGCTCAATGGGGCCATCTTGCTCTCCCTCTTGACTAAGATCCCTGATGTCTGATGTGTGGGTTCAAAGTCAGATTATTGCGCTTGTTCATCTCTGCTTTCATTTATCTCCCCACCAGGTCCTCTTTCCTCTGCCAACTTCCAGCCAGCAGCCTGGGCGCAGTCAGAGTTGCAGATTTGTCATGGAAATAAATGAAGTCAGGCCTTCAAAGAGGAAAATGCTGGTGTTTTTCAAGTGAAACCTTTAAGTCCACTGTCTTGTGGCTTGGCCAGTGGACACACCATTGAGTAGAGCTTAGAGAGAAGCAAGGCAGAGGTTGGCCAAGGAAGCCCCGGGGAATGGAGATGGAAGATGTGATGAATTAACTGCCTAATGAGATGGATCTGTCATGCCCCCAGCCTCACGGCCACATCCCCAGGATGGATCGCACAATTGAAAAGCGAGCTGAGACACCCTGCCTCCTTCTCATTTATTAGGACTTAGAGAAAATGAATCGGATTTGGAGCTCTCTGGGGTCAGCACTGAGCAGGATTCCTTTTTAGCTTGGAGGCGGTGGCTCTGGAAAGGTTAGCATCCTGTCCCCAAAGCTGTTAACTAGCACTTGGCGTCAAGGCAGAGGGAGCAGAGAGGGGACACCACAGCATTAGGGAATGAAGTTTGCTGTCTGACATCACTGGCCAGGAAGGTTAAGGAGCGATGACAACTGATGATTTCTCAAGGGCGTTTTTGTTTGCCGATGGCTTTCTAGTGATTTAGGCAGGTCGTTAGTGGATCAATACTTCCCTCAGGAGTCCCTGAGATCCCTAGCTGCTTAACAATTGAGCCTGAGCAGTTCTCTCTAATAACAACTGTGCCCGATGGTTGGGGAGCCATCTTGCTCTCAGTAGCTGCCACCTGATAGCCCACTAGGTGCCAGGCACTGCATGGGAAGCTTTGTGAGTCTGCACTACTCGTTTGTATCGTTCTATAAATGGATCCACTGAGGCGCAGAAGAGTTAAGTACGTTGGCCACAGCCCTACAGGCCAACTGTCCAGGCTGGAAGGTTGTTTCTGTTGGGACCTTACATGACAGATTTAACTTACCCAATTTTCAGTTTCCTTAGCTACTAAGGGAAACAACATGTGCTCTGCCCTCGGCCCCATGCCTGGTACGTAGTCAGTGCTCAGTTATGACAGCTGAGGTGCACATGTGGGCCTGGCTGGCTCCAGATGCACTCTTTTCATAGTATCACAGGACCCCAAGACACGTGCTCTGCTGTTGCAAATGTGTATTCCCTTACCTGTGGGTGCTGTTGCTGATTCTGTGTGTTTGTGGAGTTGGTGCTAAACCACTGATCTAATCAGTTAACATAGTACCGCCGGGACTGGGGGGGCTCAAATCCCAGTTCTGTCACCACCAACTGTGTGTCTTGCGCAAGTGAGCTAACCATTCTGTACCTCCAAGTCATCCTCTATAGAATAAAGATAACAGTGCCTACCTTAGGGGCTTCTGGAGGGGTAAAATGAGTTAATGCATGCTCCTAGTCAACAAAGCCTGGCTGTTAACATCATCTTTTGATTGTAGGCAAGGAGTGGAGTCGTGGCTGGATTTTAATAGGTCAGTGAATGATTAAGTTCACAGGGATATAAGCTGCTGTGTGAGGGCTGTGGGCTGTGAGTGGCACAAGAAGGCCTGTGCTCCCCCAGGCTCCGCCACTAGCTGCCTTGGGGGCCTGGCCAGGCACCTGGAAATCAGCTCCTTCATCCATAACATGAGAAGGCACAGCCTTGATTAAAGGCCACCCCTTCAGACTTGTATTCAACAAATATTCATCAAACACGCTAGTCACTGGGGGCCACATGAGAGGAAAGGCCATTGTCCCTTTGTTCAGTGGTTGCACTCAAGTCTAGGGTGTCCATGAAGACAGAAAGCAAATCATGCAACAAACATGACACATACAAGCAGGTACAAGAGCCACACCACACTGGAAGTTGTGGGGAGGGCAGGATGTAGGGAAGACCCCTCTGCAGGGGTAACATTGGCCCTGACTCCAGGTATCAGGGATCCCTGATATTTCGGTGGTCAGCTTTGTGAAAGAACATTCCAGGCAGAGACCTGGAGGTGGCACAGGAGCTGGCATGTTGGAGGAAGAGTGTCCAGGTGGAGGCGAGTAGGCATGACAGAAGGGACAGGAGGTACAGATCAGCCATGCAGAGGGCTCAGCCGCACCAGGAGCTGCGCAGGCCGAGGGGCCTAGGTTGGCTTGCGAGGTGTGTGTTGGGGGTGGGAGTAGTGGCTATGCAGAGGGTACAACTAGGGCGGTGGTGGAATCTGATCTTTTTTTTGTAACAGATGTAAACTATTTATTGAATATTTGCCACCAAATATTGTTTAAATACATTATCTTGCAGCATGTCACTTTCAAGTTAAAATGTCAGAAACAAACACCAATATTTACAATTCTTTTAAGGAATGTTATATAATGACACATTAAGGCATAAATTCTTTTGGTCTATAATTCTTAACAGAATGATAATAGCAAAACTGATGCAATATCTTCAGTGTGAGATTATGATTAAGCTACCTTTTTACAAAAATATGGTGTAAAATGGCAATAATCCCATTCAACATCCTGGATTAGGTCCCTTCAGGAGGGACTAATAATTTATACAGTCAAACTTTAAAATTTACAGATAAAGGCACTTTAATAATGCCACTGAGTACACCTCTTACCATTAGAAAATTACCCTAGTGATCTGCAGGACAAGCGGTGGCAGAGGATGGAGAAATAAAACTGATTCGAGACCAAATATGATGGCAGAGACAGTCAGCCTTGGAGACCAGGGAGGAAGAGGCGGAGGGAGAGAAAGCAAGAAGGACTCTTGAGTGTTGTTGTTATGGTTTGTGTATAGTCCCCCAAAGCCTCACGGAGTCTTGGGACGGCTTCTGGAGTTTGTGATTGGTTATTGTGGGTGTGCATGCTGCACCTGCCCTGGGGCAGGTAATGTGCATTTCAATGTAAGGAGGAAAGAAAAACTAGCTGCTTGAGCTGCTGCCCCTTCTCCTTTTGCACTCTTGCTCTTTGCTACCTTCATGAAAAGTTGCTTTCTGCTGTGTGCTGCTCTGCCTTGGACCCAGCCGAATATGGACTGAAACTCCAGTAACTGTAAGCTAAGTAAACCTTTCCTTCCTTCATTTTGGGTGTCAGGTGTTTGTCCCAACAATGAGAGAAGAGTAAGACAGTAGTGCACATCTGTAATCCCAGCACTCTGGGAGGCTGAAGCAGGGAGATTAGAGCCCAGGCAGAACAGTTTAGCAAGATGTTGTCCCAAAATCACTTCAAAAAATTAACAAACAAAAGAATTGGAAGGGTGTGGAGAGACAGTTTGGGGGTCTAAGCACCTGCCTGGCAAACGCAAGGACCCGGTTGGATACCCAGTACCACATGCCATGCTGGCCACCGAAACCAGGCATGATAGCACATGCCTATGATCCCAGAGCTGGGGAGGCTGAGACAGGAGGATCACTATGAGTCTGAGCTATGTAGAAAGACCCCATACCAAATAGTAAATAAATAAAAGAATGTTTGCTTGTTTGTTTAAAGAAAGGATTGGAAAAGTAACTCAGTGTAAAAACCTGAGTTCAATCCCCAGGATTTCACACAGAGAAGAAAAAAAAGAAAGAGAGCGCAGGCACACTCAAGAGGGAACCATGACCTTTCTACCTAAACCTGAACTCTTCCTGAATTCTTTAGATTTTAATAGGTTGTTACACTTACAGACAACCCCTGAATCTCAGTAGCTTACGACACAGTGTCACTTTTCACTTAGATTACCTGTCAGCTACAGGTCACTTGTAGAATCTGTGTCACATATTTCTTTCATTCCAAGACCCAGGCTGAAGGAATAGTGTCTCAGTTACTCTTCTCTCATTGCTGGGACAAATACCTGACACCTAAAATGAAGGAAGGAAAGGTTTCTTTAGCTCACAGTTACTGGAGGGTTCAGTCCATATTCAGCTGGCTCCAAGGCAGAGTGGCATGTGGCAGAGAGCAACCTTTCATGGTGGTGGCAAAGAGCAGAGAGCAAAGGGAGGGGTAGCAGCAGGTCAAGCCTCTAGCTTCTCTTCCCACCTTACATTAAAATGCAGATTACCTGCCCCAGGGCCAGTGCATCATCCACACCCACAATAATCAATCACACACTCCAGAAGCCGCCTCATGACTGCTCGAGGCTTTGGCAGGACACCTATACACAAACCATATCTAATAGCCCATATTTCAGATAGATTTTTAAAACTAGAAGACATTGCTTCTCCATCTTTTGGCTAAGATCAAGTGTTGGACTAACAGACATTGGAACTATACCGTGTCCATTCACATGCCTTTGGGCAAAACGAGTTACACGGCCAGGTCCACTGTCGAGGGGCAGGGCTGCATTCTTTTCCTGAGCATTTGGGAGTGATAACAAAACTCACTGCAAGGCTTGGGCTGCCCAGAGGGTGTCGGTGCCATGGAATGAGCTAGTAAAGACCAGAGCGAGGAGGGGGAGGAGGAGCAGGGAGCAGCATAACGGTCCCTCCATGTCATCTGAGATCCCAGCACAGGCTTGGATCACATGTTGATCGAGAGTGGGACATGGACCTTCCTAGGTGTGTCGTGTCTGCCAGACAGCATTCCTAGTGGTTAGACTGTTCCACAACAGGTGGATCAGGTATTCTAGGATTTCAAGGGTATCTGGGTCAACTTCCCCCAAAAAAGGCTTGGTAATGTGAGCCCTTCCACTTTGTGGTCCACTCATTTCAGTCCAACCACTGAGTTCTTGGGCTACCCCAGGACCCCCCTTCTTTGCCCTCCCTTCTCTGCAAGAAGCTCAGGTCTCCAGGACCTCTGGGGAGGTCATTTGCTAGTTCTCTGCCTTCCTTTGCAGAGATCAAAAAATGGTTCCGTGGTTGAACAATGGCCCAACCATCTGCGAGATGTTAACTGCATAATGGAATGGAACTCAAAGGGCTTTTAAAAACATGAAGAGAGATTTTATTGTAGCTAATCGTGATGGATGGTGAATGTGGTCACATTCCAGACATAAATCTTCATGCCAAACCCAGGACTAAAAAGCCAGTGAACTCAGTAGTTCAGAGAGCCTTGTTCTCAGCCATGGGCAAGTAACATGGGAAAAGTCTGCGACCTCAGTGCATTAGGGACAGATGCCTCCTTGCCAGTGGCCTGGCCCACCTAGCCCTCGGCTCCTCCACTGGTGAAGTCACTCTGGCCACCTCTGCTTGCCTGATGGGTTGGCCTGATGCATCCCTTCTCTGCTCCCAGGAGTGGACAGAGAGGCAGGCTCCCAGCAGAAGGCTGTACAGAGTAGAAGAAGCCCCTATTCCTCTCATTCAATTAAAGAGAAAGAGTCAAAGATCAAGGCAAACTCTCAACAGAAAAGTTCATGTGTAATAGCTGCTCTTATGAGCTGTGTTCATCCTTTTAGAGCCAGCTCAGTTCCCTTGAGCTGGATCACAGCTCTCTCTTCAACAGGCTTGTTGACTAATCTGTCAAGGCTCTTGTGGTCTTCAGTGAAGAACCAAGAACACTGAACCAAAGGTCAGAGTCTGGACTCACAAGTCGACTCTACTCTATGCGCCTGGAGAAGCCGCTTGACTTCTCTAGACCTCAGTTTTCCCATCTGTGATCTGTTAAATGGATGCAACAGTAGCCAGGCTAACCAAAAGGGTTCATGCAAGGGGCACATGATATCTTATATGTCTCAAAGCACTCTGGGACTCAAGAGTTTTATTTAATAAAACTTGGAAATTTAGAAAACAATTCAAAAGATACCCATGATATCAATTTTTTTCTAGATAAGTAAACAACTGAACAGAAAACAAAAGGAAAGTGAGAAATGAGGAAACTGGCTTGGCCTCCCTTCGAGAGTATGCAGCTTTGGCTTCCTCTGCCTGCCTGCCACTTACCTCCTTTTTATGTTTAAACCTCTGAAACTCAGCATCTTGGAAACTGAGAATGCTGTGGTCTGGATGTCTGCATCTTCCCAAAATTCATATGCTGGCAACCTACTCTCCGAAGTGAGGATAATTGTAAGGGACTTTGGGAGGTGATTAAGTCTGTAGGATGGGGCTCTCCTGAATGGGATTAGTGTCCTTAGAAAGTTTAGGGCCGGTCAGATAACTCAATGGACTAAAGCACCTGCATAGGAAGAGCAGAGGCCGGGGTTCAATCCCCAATGTGCCGTGCTGGCCCTGTCTCTGGGGTGCACTGAGGCATGGATTAAGATTGGGCGTGGTGGCACATGCCTGTAATCCCAGCGCTTGGGTGGCTGAAAACAGGAGAATCACTACAAGTTTGATCTAGTAGTAAGACTCTGTAGACCCTGTACTAAATACATTTTTTAAAGAAAGGGGAGGTTTCTGAGAGCTGCCTTGTCAACCTCTGCTGTAGGAAGACTCAGCAAGGAGATGCAGTCTCCTGTTGAAGAAGCCTCACCACTCACCGCCCACTCCTGAACTTTGGACTTCCGGCTTCAGTCCACAAGACCATGAGGTGTGTTGATGATACATGCTGAGATTACGAGATTTTCCTTACAGCAGAGCAGCCTGAGTGCACAAAGATTGATGCTGCATTTTTTATAGAAAGACTGTGACAAATCCTTGCTTCAAAAAAATACTATGCGACCACTTTTCCATGGGTCTTTACCACAGAATTTGTGTAGTACTATACTGACATGAGGTCAGTGTTTCTTCATTCTCAGGATTCTTCATTCTCTGTGTCTGGCATTGAACATGGGCTCATTGCTGCTCCTAAGATTATTTCCCACTTTGATTTCTTCAGCTTCCAGAAATACTTTAAAATTTTGGGTCTATTAGTTGTAATCTCTTCAGTTTTCTAAAATAGTTAGAGGCTGGTTCTGGTTCATACATTTCTTCAAACATTTCTGTGGTATCTGGGAAATTAGGAGGACTTATATAACTGTGAGGCTTAGATCTTCATTTTAAAACCACCACTATGGAGCTATTTAATCCTTTTTTGAAGTTGTAAAGAGCACACTTGAAACTGAAAAGACAAGATTTTATGTAAATAGTCCATGGAAAGCTTAAAAGAAGATGGCCTTCCTTTCTAGGGGATAAAATAATGTATGTACCAACTATACATTGTTAAATCATTACTACTCTTGAATCCTTTGATTTGTAGGGTTATTGATTTGAATAGCAATTAAAAAAAAAACTCTGATAATCTCTATCTAGAGCCAACTAGTTTGCATGGGTTTGTATTTAAGAGTAAACCTATTTATATATGGTAACTCTAGCATTTGGTATTCCATTAGTTTGATTTTTCATTTTTTCCCATTCATTCTTTATATGCATATGTTTGTTACCTGTCTTGTATTAAAATAAAATTTAAAGATATTCCATTTTTACTGTAAGTGGCAGCCTTTAAGTTTCTCAGATGTATCTTTGATCATTTTTCTTTATTACTATAAATCAGTATCTATCAAACTTTCCCATGTGTGTAATGGGAAATGTCTTGAATTTGTCTCTTACCTCATTAAATTGATTTTCTGTGGTAGCCAACCTGCTGTTCATGTGAGAGTTTTTAATTAATCAATTGTGTTTTCTCTCCATTCAGTTTCCCCTTATCTCAGATGCTTTCTTTCTCTTCATGCTTACTTTAGCTTTTGGATTTAAGGTCTTCTTGGCTATTACTGAAAAAGCCAATCAGAAAGTTCCTCAAGCTGCCTATGTCTTGTAATTCCACATAGCAAGATAGTTTTTCTTTCTTTCTTTCTTCTTTCTTTCTTTCTTTCTTTCTTTCTTTCTTTCTTTCTTTCTTTCTTTCTTTCCTTTTTTTTTTCATCTTTGTGATACCAGGGATGGAACCTAGGGGCTTGTGATAACTAACATCCCAAACATTTTTTTGAGACAGAGAGCCTCCTAGAGTATTGGGACTACAGGCACACTTTCTATGGCCTTTCGTGTGGCTGCTTTCGTCACCTGTTAGCAGCTCCTCGTATGCATGGGCTCCCTCTGTCCATCTATCAAGATACCTGGTTCTTTCTGTATGCTTCTTTCAAGCAGAGACGGTTTTGTTCTCTACTTCCTGGATGGGTTGCTCTGGAATCAAAACTGAGATCACAAACTGGTCTGTGACTCTCCCCTCAAGTGGTTAAGGGTCATTCTTAAGAGGAGCTGCAGTGTTTGATGGAGAAGATGACAATCATCTCTTTAATGGGTTTTTATTGCCTCATGAGAGAAATAAATCAAAACCATATAGTGTCACTCAGCCAACACTGAGTTTGTCCTTTCACCCAAAGTCTCTGACTGATGCAGGGATCTTAACAACAGGTTTTGTTCTGAAACTATTCTGGCCTTTTTCACAATGTATGTTAGTACATGCAGAAACTCCTATTCTTTTGGTGGAATAATCAGCAATAACTGTGGCTGTGGACAAAATCAGGTTCACAATGCTGGGTGCTCATTATCCTACAGTACCATAAAACTGGAACTGCCTGGGGCCAGACACAAAGGGGTGACTGCCTGAGAGATGAAGGCTTGGTTACAGCACCTTCAAATATAGAGCAGGGACATTGATATGACAATGTCTTCATTGCTTCCTATGAGTCACAAAACCTTGCTTATTCTATCATTGTAAAACTAATGTATATAATTCTGTGTATAAGAAAGAAAAACATAAGGAATTTTATAAAATAAGAGAGAAATAACAATTCACCAACATGTTAACTTCTGGATGAGATAATCATAGCGATCTAAATATTTTCATTAATTTTGGTTTCTTGAATTTTCCTGAATATACATGCAGTACTTTTATATTAAGGGAGAAAAAGGTCTTTAAAAATTAGTGCATTTGAAGATTTCTAGAAATCCTTATAGACATTATCTCCCTATTAGGTAAGTGTATTACCTTGCCTTTTTCTTCTCTTAAAAGAATAAAATGAAAAGAAACTGGGTACTCTGGACATGTTATTAATGAGAAAATCCTATTGATATTTGTCATTAAAATCCTGTGATAGTGTATGGCTCTGAAATAGCTTTTGAATTTTTTTTAATGTATTTAGGATGGGGGTCTACCAGGCCTACAGGGTCTCACTATGTAGATCAGACTCGCAGTGATTCTCTTGTTTATAGCTTCCCAAATGCTAGGATTACAGGCACATGTCACCACACCCAGTCTCAATGGCCATCTCAGCATGCCCCAAGGGTGGGGCTGTCATGGCAGGCCAGGGATTCAATCCCCAGCCCCTGTGTCTGCCTAAGCAGATGCTTTAATCTGCTGAGTTATCTGGCTGGCCCTCCTGAGTTATTTTTTTAGAAAGGGAAGTGTAATTCTCTTACAGTGTATGTGCACTTAGGTTTTGTTCAAGTCTTTAAAATTTGGGGAGCATCTATGTGTTCCATTCATAAAATCAAGGACTGCCAGAGACCTTCAGAGCAATAGTTAGGAGGAGCTGGCTTGAGGTGGCTCGAGGCATCTCTTCCCAACAATGCCTTATACAGTGAGGGTATTTACACCATGGCAATTGGCAGGCACTTCAAATCAGGATGCACCTTCAAAAGCTGTTGTGAGTTTGCAGACCAAAATTAGAGAAAAAGGAGGGCTACAAGGAAAGCCAACATTTTGGCCCTAACCTTCTAAGATCAATTAAGACTCAGGACATATGAGAACTTGTACTGTAACATCATGTACCTTGGTAGTGTCCCAAATTTTCTGCTCAAGAAGATTATGGGGCCAAAGAGGAAAGTGATCGATGATGTAGAGTGTGCCTAAGGAGAGTCACATGGAGAGAAAACACTCTCTCAGGCTTTCACAGAGAGCACATTGGCCAAGCAATGGCCGTGACTAATCCACATGGCTGCAGTGACAAAGGTTCTACAATTAGGTACAGGATCTCAGGATAAATCCTGAGGGCATTTCACTGACCTTCTCAGACCAAAAAGCTACAACTCTTGTTGCACAGGTCCTGGTTTACCTTGGTCTTAACCATCCAGTAGAAAAGTATGAAGACGAAATATAGGAAGTAAAGCCATGCTGTTATGTTGAGCTGTGGGGGACTCAGGTCAATAATTTCTGACATTGCCAGTTAAACAGAAGACCCAATGCTATTATGGGCTACTGGACTCTTTTAGAATATTTTGCTGAGTTTGCACACCTATAATATTCAATAACGGAACTTAGAAAAAATGGGGTAGACAGATGAATGTCCATTTTGTATCTGTGTATTCCAAGTGGTTAGGATAGATATATAGTTGCATTCTCTTAATGAATAGAATGATTTGTTCTAATGGTGTTTGTAAATAGGATCTCAAGTCCGCATCCTGTACAGCAATTAACCACTAAGAAGAATATATGCAGTGTGTTATTTGTTGAAACTGTACTTCTGATTTGATTTGAAACTGTCTCATTGCTATCTGTTTATCAATAAAATTTTGGAAAAAACAAAACAAAACAAAAGCTGTTGTGAAACACTTCCCAGGAATCCTTGCTTTAGGGATTATGTAACTCATGAAGAAGCTGGGGCTGAGAGAAGCAAAGTTATTGGCCTGAGGTCCCAGGACAGCTTCAGGACAGAACCAATGGGACAAACTGGCCTCCCTCCTCACTCTACCCTGCAGCTGTCCCAGTAGGGACAACATAACTCAATCTTCCTGGTGCCAATGTGTGTTCACTACAATTAGGAGCAGGGAAAACCTCACATCTAGAGGCTAAAGAAAAAGGAACAGGGTGTCCGTCAGCATTATATTGCTTCATGTGAGCGCACAGCCAGACTGGGAGTGGTGAGTAAAGATAATTCATCTACATGTGAAAATAAGCATTTCTCAGATAATTGTTTTTTTTTTTAAAAAGAAGTTTAAATCCTTGTATTAGACAACACAATATTCTTACCATTTGTGCAATGATTTGTTAATTAAATTGCTGCTAAAACAATATTTATTTTTTGCCTTAAATTCAGCTGAATATCAATCTTCAATCAATATAGTGTTGCCTGGAGGCACCTCTTGCTTCAAATTTGCTTCACAAATCTGCTGCAGGTAATTTATACCCAGTCAATAAGACATGTTTCAAAAGCCACTTTTCCCTCCCAACAGGCAACCCTGGACTAATTTACAATTGTATAAGAACTGGCAAACTATACACACCTGAGTTAAATATAATTTGTAATAGGATTTTTTTTAAGCAGTAGTGAAAGATTTGATTTTTGTCTGTTCGGTATGCAAGTAATCTTTGGCTATTTCTGGAGCGATAACTGGAAAACATAAATTGCTTTGTTTCCCTCTCAGGCATAATTTTTAGTTGTTGTTCTTTAGGTGGGGAGGGGGAGGACCTTCAGGGACGGTGAACAGAATGATTGCTGTCTCCAGTACACGCTTGCGGAGTCCACGAGTAATAAGTGGAGAAGGCATTATTATTGCTTGGGTTTATTTTTTTTAAGGAAAGGAATTTTTTACTCCAAGACAGATCTTTCCCTTGTTCCCTTATATTTTGAATGAGGCAAAGGCAAAGCAGGAACTGTCAGGGTTTGGCTGAAGGAAATATTTACAAATTAATCCTGGGGTTTGAAATCTCCACAAAGGTTGCAATCTGTAATTAATGTTAGAAACTGTAATTAACTTATTAAGCAGGCCCGTGCAGCGTGGGTACCTCTTCCTCTGTGGGTAGGCACCGTCATTAGAAATCCTCTCTAGGAACTGGGGCTCTGGGCTGTTCCTCCTCCATTTCATTCTACCAGCTGCCAATTTGATTGGTTAAGTACTTTGGACTGTGCAATCCTCTCTTTTTCTTTTGGATTGATGTGTTTATTACTTTTTGTGACAGTGGCTCCCAAGGCAGATGTTCAATAAAGGGGGAAAAAAAATCAGATACAGACCCAAGTCAGGAGAGAAGCAGTGGAGATTGAAGAAAATTGGGAAAGTTATCATAAGCATGGAGCTGTTATTGGAGATTTTGCTCCCAGCATTTGTAGCTGTTGTGTTATTTACTCTTCCTTGGATGGAAACCTAGCAGGGAATTATTGAGAGCTGAGTTTTCTGAGTTTTAAATTGCACTTGTTTTGTGCACATCATGGCAGCAGCCCATCAAAGAGAAAGCTAAACTGAAGCTCTCAGTAATGGGTGCTCTCCCGAGTCTATGTCTCTTGCTATCTCTCTGTCTCTTCTTTTTTTCCCAGAATGAGAAGAGTGGATTTAGCTACTTAATGATGAGATGATGCTTCTTAGGAAACATCTGGAGTCAGGGTTGGGCTTGGAGATAACTGTCACTGTGTAGCATGTCTTCATTGTTCCCTGGACCCCAAAGATGCTGGGAACTAGTGACAAATCCATGCAAATTGACTTCCTCTAAAGTCCCACTTCTGCTGCTCACCTTTGTCTTCCCCCACCCCCTATGTAACTGTGACAAGTTGGTCCGGCGTTTCCTGCCAAGGGGCCCCAAGGACAGCCATCTGGGATTCCAAATCTCCACACTTCTGGTCTGGGCATGTGCCTCCCAAATCATCCAAACACCACTTACATGAGTTTATGTCCTTCAGTCCCCCTTTAGCTTCCTTCTCCAACACAACCTAAGGAGCTCTTAGACCTATAAAACTGCTCTACCACAGGACAACATGACCTCAGCCTCACGGCTAACTGCATTGTAGAATTTTAGGTCTAAAGAAATGATTTGTTGAGCAGTTCTCTCTGTTGATCTTACCTGCCACGTGTCTGAAAATTTGGTGATTTGATTCACCAAATCTTTGAGAAGGCCCAAAGCAAGAAAACCCATTGAACTTTGACGTTTATCTGATGTTTTCTAAGCTTATGTGGTCATTTAAACAATTATTCTGCATAGATTTACTGAATACACTATGTGGTAGTCCTCATGCTATAAACTAGAAGACAACATAGAAAAGAAAGTTTTCTTAATTCCCTTCTCTAAAAGAATTCTTTTCTATCCTCAAGGTATAAATCTGTGTAAACTTAGTGTTTTAGGCTTCTCAAGAATTTTTTTTTTTAAATTTTATGTATTTGGTACAGGGGCTCACTACGAAGCTCAGACTCATAGTGACACTCCTGTTTCAGCCTCCCCAGCAATGAGATTACAGGCATGTGCCACTACAACTGGTCTTAGTGTCCAGCTTGGCATGCCCAGGCAAAGCCAGCATGGCATGTGGTACTGGGGATTGACCGCAGGTACTTAGACCACTGAACTATTTCCACAGCCTGAGAAATGTTTCTTAAGTCAAAGAATAGTTTCATTGGTGACCTTTCAGTGGCCTTAGATCATATCTATCTGGGAGTAAGAGCAACTGTCTCAGCTTACAGAAAGACCCAGCTCTGAGATTAAGGAGATCTTGCACTGGGTGGTGAGGATGAACACATTGGATGGTGTAGGTTGTGGGGTTGTCAGGCACCGGCTTTCTTCCAAGCCACGTGGCTTGCATCATCTTCACTGCATCCTCCATGACTGGGCCTGGTGGGTAAGATAGTCACACCCTGACATTATGGCGCCCATTCTCTCGAGGTGAGCTGAGCCATGTACAGTCCAGCAGGAAGGTCTGGCTGGGTTTCGACATTTGTCACAGACTGGAAAGCGGTTTTGGGAAATTCAAAGCAGAAGCTAATGTCTTTCTTCCTGAGAACATGCAATAATTTGAGACTTTAGAAAGAGGTCAAACACAGCAAACTATGGGAATCGTCAGTGTTTCCCCACTTAGGACTGACATAAAAATCACCATCAATACCAGTTATTCTTTTTCTGTCCAAAATGGCTTTGTAGTTAAAGAAAGGTGACCTACAAGAAGGTAACTTAGGTGGTCATGTGCACATGAATGAAATATGAAATACAGCTATAATGTAGCAAGCATGGTGGGTACTTGATGAAAGCATTCCTTAAAGATCAGTCACTCATCATTGTCCCTCTTGTCTTTGTGTAGCCCCTTCTGCATTAGGATCATTGGGAGCACTCTGAGGACAGAAATACTGACAATTCATTAATGCTAATTTCATGGTGTGTTAAATGTATTCATCCCTTCCAAATGGGCAGTATTGTCAAATGTAAAACTGGGATTGTTTATAGTGCTAGACATCTATCTTTCTCTTGTGCCCCATATATTTGCAATAAGAGGTTCATGTCAAGCCAACATGAGATCATCACTTAAATGATAATTTCATAGCAAAAACCTATGCGATGTATGTGCTATTGTTTGTTCCACTACATTTAGAGATGCTTGAATCTTGAATAGCCCGGGCAATGTTACAGACTTCTTCAGTGACATCCTCTTAAAGAACAACAAATTAGATAAAAGTTTCTTATGTACTTGGGAGGGATGATTGATTAAATAAAGGCTATTCTCTTCCAAGATGGAAATTTAAATGTGCTACAGAACATGTCATGATGGGGCTGGAGAGAGAGCTCAGTGGACTAAGAACCTGCCTGACAAAGAACAAGGACCCAGTTTTGATCCCCGATACCACATGCCATGCTGGTGCTGCAACATTCTGGCCACTGAAATTTGGTGTGGTGGCACATGCCTATAATCTCAGCACTGGGGAGGCTGAGACAGGAGGATCACTATGAGTCTAAGCTGTGTAGCGAGACCCTGTACCAAATAAATAAAAGATTTCTTAAAAAGTCAGGATGATCATTGTGCTACACTAATATGTATGGTTTTTATTTTAAATTTTCTCTGTAAAACTACATAACTATTGTCTGTTGACATCCTACAGGGATTCAACTACTAGAACACCCATGGTTAGTAAGAAATAACAGTTCTCTGGTTATATTTTATATTTCAAAGTGCTTAATACTCAGATAAAATTTTAATAATTATGTTTACTCCTCGCACCACAGTGTAATATCATTAACTTTCTTTCTGGATATTCAACAACTGAGGTTTGGAGACCAAAAGTTAGAAAAATAAATGGGCTAAGAAGACACCCAATATTTTGGTCTTAGTCCTCTGGGGTCAGTGAGGACCCAGGACATAAGAGAATCTCTGCTGCAACATGCTATAACTAGATTGAGTCACTGATTTTCTGATCAAGAAGCCTGTGAGACAGAGAAAAGTGGTTCTATGGTGCATAGAGTACCTAAGGATATTCACCAGGAGAGAAAAATCTCCCAAACTTTCACAGAAAGTCACTTGGGCAAGCAATGACCATGACACTGCAGAAGTACTGGAAGGCACTGCACAGGGTTCCACGGTATATCCTGAGGATATTTAACTGATCTTGATAGGTAGCAAGAAGTTAATTTTAATTAATACATATCTTACTGTATGATTTTAACTCTTGGCCAGGAGGCAGAGAGAGAGAGAGAGAGAGAGAGAGAGGCAGAGACAGAAAAAGAGAGACAGAGAAACAGAGAAAGAAAAACAGAGAGACAGAAACAGAGAGAGAGAGACAGAGACAGAAACAGAGACACAGAGAGAGAGACAAAGAGAGACAGAAACAGAGAAAAACAGAGAGAGAGAGAGAGACAGAGATAGAGACAGAGGCACAGAAAGAGAGACAGAGACAGAGAGAGATAGAGAGAAAAGAATTGACAAGGCTCCCATGATTCCCTTGGGGACACTCCCCCACTGACCTAACTTCCTCGCACTAGGCCACACCTCTTAAAGGAGCACCATAGGCTAAGAGTCAAGCCTTTGGGACATGGGCCTTTGGGGACATCTGAGATCCAAATGACAGTAAACATCTCTCACCCCACTTGTAGGAGGTTGTCTCTTCACTAGGTTTTTTGTTTGTTTGTTTCAGAACCAGGGATTGAATTCAGGCCCTTGCACTTGCTAGGGAAGCGCTTATTCCATGGAGCCATTTCCTCAGCCCCCTCACTAGGCTTTCATGTGATCTTTTTCTCTATGCACATGCACATCTGGTATCTAAATTGCCTTTCTTTCTTGAGATAAGGACATCAGTGACATTGGATTAGGACCCACCTTAAGACTTCATTTTATATCTTGTATAGACATTCCCTTTAAATGCAATTACATTTCTGACTTTGATTTTGGTTTAGGATTTTTATTTTATTTCATTTATTTATTTATTTATTTTTTGGCGGAACCGGGGCTTGAACTCAGATCCTTGCGTTTGCCAGTCAAGCGCTTATCCTACTGAGCCATCTCCCCGGCTCCTTTATTTTATCTTATTTGTTTGTATTTTAGGGAAGGGTCTACAGGGTGTTCAGGGTCTCATTACTAGATCGGACTCTTAGTGAGCCACCTGTTTACAGCCTCCCAAGAGCTGGGATTACAGGCATGTGCCACCACGCTCAGTCTTGGTTTAAAATTTTTTACATAAATTAATGATTTTGAACATTCAGCAGAAAAGTATAACCACAAGATATATAAAACAACAACATAGTAATGCTAATTTCTCTAAAAATTGGTTATTCTTGCCTAGAGACTACCAGACTCCAAGTAACCATACAGATGAAACAAAAAAATAAATATGCTAGATTCTTTCTACCAGGATCCACCAGATCCACCTCATAAAGAAAATTCATAACTGGTCATAAAACATCATTGTTGATGCCATCCTGGAACATGTGGCCGTAGAGAGATGAGATCTTCCAACCTGTGGTGAAGTCTACTGCCAACAAACCCATCATGGAGTCTACAATGGACTGATTATATTAACATGCTTTGCCTTTTACTTTTTTCTTAGCCTGCTATGGGGAATGCCAAACCTAACAGTGCTAGCCATGTTTCAACTGCCACAATTACAAAAACAAAAAGGAGGACTTGATGGAGACCACTACAAGCAGCTCTGATCAAGACTCAAATGAGCTAATTAGCTTTCCATGTTTACTCGAGAGTCTGCCCAAGGCCTGGGCTCCTCAACTGAAGAAGGGCAGCAGACTCACAGTAAGCAAGTCTCTGTGAGTCACTGATTCTTACTGAGGCCTGTCATGGTAGGGGAAGCTGTGAAGCCTCAAAGGATTAAAAAACGTCACCTCAAAGAACACCTGGCTCCAACCCCAACTAGAGAAAGACTGAAGCCTCAGGCATCTTACTCCTGGGTGGAGACCTGCCTGGAGTTATTTCCTAAATTAACATAATGCCTTACTTGGAGAAGTCCTTGAGTGGTTCCTGCTCTTCTTGAGTACCCCCCTTCCCTTGTTCTGATAAATAAATATCAACACCCAGAGAAGGTCTTGGCCTAGCCCCAAGAGAATCTCAACTTTTCTGAGAGAGTTTTGATCCTCTTGGAACCCTGAAATCATCCCATTTGTCCCTGTCACTTAGCCTTCACTGTCCTCTCACTGGGGAGATTGTGGACCTGATCACTCCATAATATCTAATAATTTTAACCTGATAACTGTCAGACTCTCTATGTGAGTAGAACTCTGAGTGTCTGGTCTGGGAGGTAATGAGGTGAATTATGTTACCCCAAAATGGATATGGTGAATTCCTAGCACCTCAAAATGTAATTGCATTTAAAGGGAACATCTATACCAGATATATAACGAAGTCTTAAGGTGGGTCCTAATCCAGTGTCACTGATGTCTTTCCCAAGAAAGGAAATTTAGACACCAGATGTGCATGTGCATAGAGAAAAAGATCAAGTGAAAACCTAGTGAGGAGACAGCCTCCTACAAGTGGGGTGAGAGACCTCTGCTGTCATTTGGATCTCAGATGTCCCCAAAGGCCCATGTGCCAAATGCTTGGCTCCTAGCCTACAATGCTCCTTTAAAAGCCTAATGTGGCCTAGTGCAAGGAAGCTAGGTCAGTGGGGGAGTGTCCTCAAGGGAATCATGGGATCTCTCTCTCTCTCTCTCTCTCTCTCTCTCTCTCTCTCTCTCTCTCTCTC